>NC_046615.1:4747996-5064663 GCF_900324465.2 Anabas testudineus
TAAGATGAAGCAAGGTGACTTTTCATGTCTGCAGGGTTTTTTTCTAGTTGTTCAAAAAGCCACCAGCTGAACCTGTTGTTGTGTATACATCATCACGTACTGTGTTATTTTTTTCTGCTTTTCAACACACACAAAAAGTACTTTCCTGAACACATATCATTGTATTGCTACAAATGTTGTCATATTGTCTGTGATTTTGTTCACATTTCTGCTTGCTACCCTCAGACAGTGATAAACATTAGACAGATGTTGGCTAGCATGTATGCCATCTGTTCCTTGATAAAAATTATAATGGTTATGGTGGAAATCATTATGAGGACAAGCAACTGAGATATCAGTTTAGTAATATTTAATATTCATTAAAATGTTTCTGTTATCTTCAACTACAGTTATGAACAGTACAAGGAGACGGCAGACTGGCTGCTGAAACACACTTCACATCGTCCCAAAGTGGCCATCGTCTGTGGCTCAGGCCTGGGTGGTCTAGCTGATCTGCTGGACAACAAAACTGCCTTCCCTTATGAAGATATTCCACATTTCCCCACCAGCACTGGTACGTTGTCTCTGTCAACAGGACAATGAACTGTACATACGTATGCTACAAGCTGCTCAACCTGAATGTGTGATATGCAGTGACAGGTCATGCGGGTCAACTGGTCTTTGGGAGGCTACAGGGCCAAGAGTGTGTCTGCATGCAGGGCCGCTTCCATTTCTACGAGGGCTACAACATACACAAGGTAAGCGACAGCATTTAAAGTGCATTTACTGCTGCTAGTGTTCCCTTTTGCCTTAAATACAATAAGACAAAAAGAGCGTTTTGAGGTAACTGATAGTATGTTGGCATGCTGTTTAGTTTAATGTGTAAGCATACTACAATATAATAATAGTACATACTAATAATACTACAATACTTTACATACAACATTTTCTAATTAGCACTAAACACACAGTAGAATAAACAATAGAAGTTCTGACCTGCTGATAACACTAAATGAACTGAAACTAATCAACATTATTACAATTTATTTGCTGACGACTACAGATTAGTGTACAACATGTCAGGACAATAGTCGTTAGGATATTTCAGTCTAGACCAAAGTGGTGTCACGTCATGTCACTAGCATGAAAAAAATATTAAAAAGTGTTTTTGATATTGCCATTATTTTGTTTGTCTAATGAACTTGTCTTCTTTCTTATTTAATACCCTGGAAGAATATTAGATCTAATGAAATGAATGGTCTGATATGCAGACATCTGCTGCTGCTACTGCTCGAAGTTGCCTTGTGAGCAGCTTTCTGTCTCAGTTTCGATCACAGGCCAACTTGCTTCTGAATTGTGAAACCTTGCTGATGTGAATGATATACTATATATTACACCTGACCTACAGCTGGCAGTTTAAACTTTGACTTTGTTAATGACTTTGAGAAAAACATTCACAGTTTCTGTAGGTATAAGCCTAATCTTTAAACCATTATTATGCCTGCCACAGAGAGAGAGAGAGAGAGAGAAAGATCCTTTGCATGGTAAATGGCAGATTTTTTCCCATTCGTCTTTATTTCCTATAAAGCAATGGCTGCATTTAGTACATTCAACTGCCAGCAAATGTACCTGTTACAGCAATACAATGACAAGCTACACAAAGAAGAACAATAAAACAATAGGGCACAATAAAAATAGGCAATATCAAAATCCTGATCATATTAGTGAGAAACCAGCTGTCTGGTGTGTTCCCATTCAGCCAGATCTCAGTGAAGAAAACCAAACTGTGCTCTCTGGATTCACCCACTGTGTTGCACAGTGACCTCATGTTCACTATGATAAACTTTGGATAAAAGATGACAAATCTCCTATGTTTATCGTGACACTTCGCTCCCTTTGCGCGTCCTCTCACACCTCCTCAGATCCTGGGGAATTTCAGTTTTCTTGCCCATTGCTTGTACTTTGGAGAACTAACTGTTGTTCCCTAGTGTAAACAATACTGAGACACCACACATACTCAAGAATTATTAGCTTCCAATAGAAAGGAAGAGCACGACTTGACGTACAATATTGTACGAAAATGTGTATAATTGACATTTCCAGTTGCCTCTTGTCCAAAGATTATCAGACCAGTGTGTAGCTCACCACTCTGAGAAACAATGTCCTAGTTGTGATGACAGTAGAAAATTCACCCAGTGACTCAATATAACAGTGGCCTTTGATCTCCAGAGATGCTGTATCCTGGTTTTATTTTATTACCAGCTGTTATGTGCTCTTTTCACATAAAATGACCATTATAACCCCACTAAATCATAAAATGCAGTTTCATATGCTGTAATAGAAGGTCAGGTGTGTAATGACTCTCCTGTTCCCAGTTCGGACTTTAGACAGAAGATATATCAAATGACTGGTTGAATATCTTCACAAACTGAGTTGAACTGAAAATTATTTAACATCCAACTGCCCAGTGAGGCACAAATGTCTGCACAACTAATGTCAAACCCACTAGCCTTAACTACATTGTGGTTAGTGCCATATAACACAGAATTAACACAGTAAACATCAACATGTTAACATGTTAAACAATGCAGTCTATGTTTAAATAGTGAACACACATGTTATTATTGTTATTATGAATATGTTAACATGCTGAAGTTGGCATTTAGCTCAAACCACCAAAGCACTACTTAATGGAGCTGCTTTTGTGTCTGCAGACTTTTAATTGCTTTCTTTAAGTTCTATGAGAATCAGTTTTTTTATTCCTCCTTGTAAAGCAACATAATTCTTTTATGATTGAAAACCAGCTCAACACAGCCAAGTTTGTTTTGCCACCCAAGAGCCTTGGCAAATAATTTAATAAAGTCAATTCACCATTAACAGCTCACTGCTACAATTTAACCACTGACAGTTCTTGTGTTACATAAATTCACTTCCAACATAATCCAGAAAATAATGCAACAGTCTAATGTTCCAGAATGACAGGACTGACCTTATCAAGAAACTAGGGTACTTGAAAACATTTCTGCACTAACTAGCAAAGCACTTTTACTGGCAATTGAAGTTGTGGAGAAATGTGAAATAGGAAAAGCAATTTACAGATGTGACTTCAGCGAAGCAGTCATTTATGGGCCATCGGTTGCCCTATAAAGGTTAGTACAAGACCACAACAGTGTCAGACATGCCAAAACCTACAGTAATAAAAGTCCCAGAGTCTGTTGACATTAGCACATGCACAAGCTGTCCCGTTATAAATATTGCCTTCTCATGTCATGTACATCCTCCTCTACGTGACCCCGCTCTTGTAACTCCCTCTTGTAATTGTTTGACATACGCAGTACGTCAAAAAGAAGACTGTCTGTCTGTGTCTGTCATCCCTGTCTCTCCAGGTAACATACCCAGTGCGAGTGTTCCGCCTGTTGGGCGTAGAAGCTTTGATTGTGACAAACGCAGCGGGGGGACTCAATGACAGCTACAAAGTGGGAGACATCATGCTCATTAAGGATCACATCAACATGCCAGGCTTTGCAGGGCAGAACCCGCTGTGTGGACACAATGATGAGAGGTACAGCTCAAACACATAAACTGTACTATGAAGGTTAAACGTTTACACCATATTTGTGTCCTATAGAATAACGATTTATCCCTCCTCAGATTTGGAGTACGTTTCCCTTGCATGTCGGATGCGTATGACCGTGAGATGAGGGAACTGGCCAAGAAAACGGCAAAGGAGCAGGGCTGCGACAGCTTCCTGCAGGAAGGGGTTTACTGCATGCTGGCTGGGCCATCATACGAGACCATTGCAGAATGCAGACTCCTGCAGATGCTGGGGGCTGATGCTGTCGGTTAGTACAGCTCCTTGAGACACACTTAAAGTGATACTGATGTGTCGCAGGAAGGCCTCTCAACAGTGCATCTACAGCTGGAAATATACTTTCCAAACAAATGATACATTATACAGTCAGTTGCATTTCATTGTCATTTCAAATAACTTTTATTTCATATGGACCAGAACCATTTTCTTTATTGTTCAATTAATTCAGGAATATGGTATTTCTGTTGTTGGGTATATTTTGTTTCCTGCTGAACACACATATATGCAGCATTTATATTAGTTTTGGTGTATGCACCACCCACAGCCAATATAAATTCAAAACAGATTTTATAGACAGTGATAGTGAATGTATTGGTTGCAGTGTTAAAGGGACATTGCTTCGGTTTGTTGTGAGCAGTGCAATTCTTTAAATTTCATGTAAGTGTAATAATAAATATTGGGTATCAATGTCGTAATTACGTTGTGGACGTCTTTCTTCTGTCTAGGTATGAGCACAGTTCCAGAGGTGTTGGTGGCTCGTCACTGTGGTTTGCGTGTTTTGGGTCTGTCCCTCATCACCAACAAGGCTGTGACAGATTATGACAGCAGTGAGAAAGCAAACCATGAGGAGGTGCTGAAGACCACCAAACACCGAACCCAGGACCTCCAGAAGCTCGTCAGCGAGATCATCACCAAGATCTAGTACCTTCCTCTAAGATCTGTCAGCACATAAAATATTTCAGCCATGCAATTTAAGAATTGGTGACAGGAGAATAGGTAGAGGGTACAGTACGTGCAGGTGGGGTGGATAGAGTAGTTACTTATTGGGTACTGGGTAATGTGGATAACCAGGGGAGTGAGTGAGATGTGTTTGAAATAGGGAGCAAAGGTAAGAAAAAAGTTACACTTAAACACTAAGCAGGAAACATTGACGCCATTTGATCATTGATGAAATTGTGTGTGGCTAGTTTGACTTCAGTGTGATGACAGCAAGACAAACAAGGACATGTTAGATTGGATCCATGAATCACATTCAGTGAGAACACATTGATGGTAGAAGTCTAATGCTGTGGATCTTGTAACAGCTCATTAAATTTGGTCTTCAGCTATGTAACTATACATAGAAAGAGCAACAGCTTGGTCATAAAGCTTTAATAGCAGATAAGGATTGCTTTGATTTGTTTTGATTCTAGTTCCCTAAGAACTGTAGTGCCTTCTCTGATTGAATGTTTAAGGCATGTTACACCAAGCATCACTGTAGCCTGGGGTTGGTGTGGTCAGATGTGTGACTGTAACCACACCCACCCGTGATGTCATGGTGTTAATGGGTGTCTCTAGAGTCCTTGGGTAGTATGTCCAAAACAATGACTACGAGCATTACCAGTAATACAGTATACCATTCTTCTTTTAAAATGCCAGAGATAAATCATGGATCAGTTAATGTACCAGTCAAAGATTTGGTATAACCCCCCATCAGTATGTAGACCTATCCTGCTTCAGTTCTGCAGCAGTGTTGGGGTTTTCCCTGCGCTGTCTTAGTTAGAGCCAGACTGGCAGAATACAGGAAGCCCAGCACGTGTCTGATGAACAGTACAATGAAATAGCTGTTAATGACTCCTACTACTGAACACCTTTACATGGTGAGTAGTTCTGATCACTGGGTAACATTAGGTTACTGTTGTTAATGATGACTCAGCAATTTTGTGTTTTTTTCTTTTTACACCTCATCCTTAAGTGAGTGCTTGATATTAAGGTTTACATGCCCTTACTGACAGCCTGTCAGCTCAGTTTGCTGCTACTAAAACAATAACCTCCATTATTATACTAAAGATTTGTTACATGAATACTGTACATGCTGTATGTCTCTTCTGCTTTTAGCAAGAGCAGTGTTTACCAGCGACTAACTGCCAGGTTCAGATACACTCCAGTCACCTTGCACTTACACACTGGTCTTGACAGGGGTCCATTACTACTGAATGATAGATGGTAGTTAGAAATATTAAAGAATCATTGTTCTGACTATCATCAACTATCATGTACTTTCCTTAATTTTGTGGCTGTTATTATTATACAGTAAATACAATTTTAGCTATAAATCAAAGTAGGTTTATTTAGATTCTTCTATGATCAAATCAGAGGTGTTTACCTTTTAAATAGAGAAAACATTTATATTTATCTAATGTATTTATAGAGAGGAAATGTGACAAAATGGAATGGCATTAATTCTTTTTAGACAAAAGAGAAGTGCAAAGACAGGTTTTAGCTGAAGAACCTATCCACTAATGGAGAGCTTGTAATTGTAGTGATGTCATAGATCAGTGGATGTACAGTGTATATAGAAAACTAATGATTTACTATAAAAAGCACAGTATAATCTGAGAAATACCTAAAGCCAAAAGGTTAAAAGGTATGAAGGTTTTTCTAAAACAGATTACACATGGTAGCTGTTTTATTTGCACTAGATACCACAATACTGTAATATCAGATAGCTCTATAATACCGGGACCTGTGGTTTTCAATCTTCTCTGATCTGATCTGGAACCTCCTGCCAGGCTCCCTTGACCATCTCATTTATTAGAGCTGGGAAGGCCGGAGAAATCCTAGATCAGCAGTCCACCTCTCAGGCCATTTGTATCAGGCTAAACATCAAAATGCTAATGGAAGTCTTAAAGGGCAATTCTACTCTGAACAAAAACCAGTATCGCTGAAATGTGAAATCTGGAGCCGCACCATACACTGTGAAGAGAAATATTTGTCTTTTACTCACAGCAAATTCATTTTAACGTACACAATTTCTTTATTTTATCATTCTGAGGCAAATGCTTTAGAAACAGTCCACTTCTACCATGCTTGCAATTTCCCTGTTGTCTAATGATGAAGTCTTCCTCTATATCTACCTATTAGATTGATTCATTTCTATGTACTGTATTTTTAGTTTAATGATATTTATTGTATCCAGGTCTCAGGGTAGAGTCTAATTCATATATAAGATAAATCTACTATGTATCTATTGAATACAAACAATTTATATTCATGCTAAATGTGGCTGCTGACTAATAAAAACTTGTAGATTAAAATCTGAGATTTGCCCACATTTGTATGTGTCTGTGCGTGTGTGTGTGTGTGTGTGTGTGTGTGTGTGTGTGTGTGTGTGTGTGTGTGTGTGTGTGTGTGTGTGTGTGTGTGTGTGTGTGTGTGTGTGTGTGAGAAAGAGAGAGTATGTGTACTAAAATCCCAGCATCAATCGATATGGATGTAAAATGTTTGTTTTCCAGGAGAAAAACAGTTTCTTCCATTTTGAGTGATAATGAGGATAAGTGAACAGGGACATCTCTGTGAGATGTAGAGAGGCACCCCACCACCACCACCACCCCTTTCTCCAACACACACACACACACACACACACACACCTCATCAACACATCTCCACTCCCTCTCTCTCAATCCTTCACTTTAAACACACCTCAAACAGAAGACGCGCCGCGAGACTGAGATGAAGTGGAAATGGCTGTTCTGTGCCCTGTTCCTTCTTGTTACATAATTCATCTACATACAGCCTGGTGAGGTGCAGCCCACTGAGGAACTGAAATATTAATACAAATGAACCAGGCAGCTCGACAACACAAACACAACAGCTTCAGCACGCTGGGCTGGACTGGATTCACACACATCCACACAAAGGCATCACAAGCCGGCTTCATGGCAAAAAGTTATGCATGGAGGATGCAAATAACACGCTGTCTGCTTTGAATGGACAGAAGAGGAGACAGGACACAGATAAAGACAGATGATAGGACTGACTAAAGAGAATAAGAGAGGAGAATGAAGTGCGTTTGACTCCGCAGTCCCCGCAGGCTGGCAGCAGGCCTCATCTGTACTGTAATGTTGATCTATCTATCGTCGCCGTGCCAGCAGAGCTCGGGGCCTGCTATTGATTATTATAGGGTGAAAAGAGAAGCTGAGGAAATAGAGCGGGACAGCTCTGCTGAGTTAACACTGTCACACACACAAGCTGTTCTTATGAGCTGTCATGTACCTGAGCGCCTACTGTCTATGAGACAGGAGCGTTCCTGTTAGCGAGGGTGACTTTTACAAGCCTGAGAAATCGCGTTAGGCAGAGAATGTCTCTGCTGACTTTCACACACTGCCTCCAGAAGGAATGGGCTGCCAGCGGCGTGTCAGCATTGTACCAGCGTGCAGCAGAGTGGAGCTGGAAAATGACTCCTCCACCTTTGGGGAGGTGTGACAGGTCAAGTTCAACAATGCATCTGCAGGCATGATGCTGTCGACTTGGTTTAACTAGTTAATGTTCAGTATTTGCCAGCTTCAGTTAGAGCAGCTGTGATTTATAGCACAGGACAAGCATTTATAATAATAACTAAATATTACTTAAAACAACAACATCTAAACAGAGAGTTGAAATTAGTATAAACTGTATACACCATATACTTCCTCTAAAACCACAAGTGGTTATATATATATATACACACACCCATATATATATATAAAAGTATAATATATATATAAATATATATATATTGTACTTTCCAAAAGCCTTACCAGCTACCCAGCATTGAGCTACCAATCAGATATATTTCCCTGATGAGTTGGTGGAGACCAAAGGAGAGCTAAAAGGAGAATATTTTATTTATTTTAAATTATATATTACGGTGGCCCGAGTAATGTGTAAATAACTATTTGCTAACATCTTCAATCATAAGACGAAAATGTTTCCGCGTTGATTTTACAAACACACCCTTTGCAGGAGTTCAAAAGCATGTGAGAGTAGAAGAGCATTCATATTTTTTCATGGTTGAAAAGCTGTCTTTTCAGATTTTATCCAACAGCCGGAAAATGCTTCTAGGGATACTTGCCCTCCTGCTCATTACAGTCTTATTACTTCATCCTGAACATTATCAAGTCAGTGCAGTAAATGAGTTGAAGAAATATATATGAGTAAAAATGAGGTTTTTTCCTCTTTATTCTCCTAATAGCATCTGTGGCTTTGTCCATCCCATCTGCACACTAGACTGGTCATTAATGAAAAAGTTTTTCCCCCCTTTTTTTTTCAAAATTTACATTTATTATG
Source organism: Anabas testudineus (assembly GCF_900324465.2). NCBI lineage: Eukaryota > Metazoa > Chordata > Actinopteri > Anabantiformes > Anabantidae > Anabas > Anabas testudineus. Next base: position 4,756,875 of record NC_046615.1, read on the forward strand.
TGGGCTAATCACACTGCTGGCTGGCGGCAGTGTGGGAAATGTGATTAGTGTGTGAGCTCTAATTAAGTCTGTGAAGCTTCACACACTGGCAGACAGGCTCGGGGAGCTGCACGCTTAGATACGCACACAGATGTAGTAGGAAATAAAACACTGCTCACACACACGGGGGCATGCATTCCACATGCATGTGGGAAATGTGGGAATTCACGGGCACAGGATCAAACACATACACATGGGATCTACTGTAAAGTCTGATGATGCAACAACAAGCTGCTCACTATCTGCATCTCTCTCATCTTTTGCTCACACACACACACAAACACACACACACACACACACACATACATTAGTCCATTCACTGCAATGCCCAAGATGTCACAGAACGACATCAAGCTTGGAAGCACAGCGACACACACACACACAGACAGAGAGGGAGAGAGAGGGGGGGAGAGAGAGGCAGAGGAACATGCAGGCTGACTCAGATGGATGTGGATGCTGCTGGTGGCAGTGCGCCCCAAGCGGCGGTGCAGCGGTGCTGCTGCTCCTGCGCGGGGGTTAAAACGCGGCGGGCGGCGCGCCGGGGCCACAGTGTGGGGTGTGTTTGAACAAGAGACACAGAAAAACTTAGTAGCGGATTTTTTGACGTCGGACCCGAAGCCGCAACCGTCTGGAGCATCATGGCAAACAAAGCACAGCAGCCTCCTCACCTGCACCTGGCCGAGGTCACCGCATCCCAGTTCCTCGACATCTGGAGGCACTTCGATGCTGATGGTAGGACACTTTTTATTTCTTCTAAAAAAAAGTTACATCAAATTCAAAATTCACCAATTATTACCGATTTAGCTCGCAGCTGAAAAATGCAGCCGACAGCAGTAAAGTTAAATAGCAGTCTGCAGAGAAAAGCATAGAAAAAAGATTGAAAAGCATCCATAGAACATTTCTCTTCAAGCTCAGGAAAACTTAATATTACAGTAAAAGTTGAAAATGAGTAATAATATTAATAATGAAATGCTGGGTTCTGTAAACCCTCAGTTGTAGTCCAGGAGACAGAAGGGACTACTCTGTTTTAGTTAGTCAAGATATTTATCAGTCTCATGCTCAATAGATGCGTGAAGCAGCAATTTGTTGGTTCTTACAACTAACAGCTGATATGTTGGCATGACATTGTGGATATAGTCTCCTACTATAGTACTAATTTAGAAACGCCGGATGATTTCCTTTTATTCTCTTTTTGGGAGTTTGAATTAAACTTACTCATGATTTATTCTGGAAAAAGGGTGAATTTACAAAGACATGCATGAATATTGTATTCACTGAGCCCCAACTGCACATGAAATTAAAGGAGGCTGCAGCTTCATTCCCAGTCTAATCCTCCATGAGCGCACAGTGCGCTCAATCATTTTAATCAATGAGAAATTGAATTAGCGTTTTCTAACTTATAATTAGTGACACTTTGGATGTAACTCCATATGTCATTAGCTCCTTGCACAGGTACTAAACAATAACTTAGCCTATTCAAGTGTGTCAGGTGGGGCTCTTTATGCAGCAGGGATAGCTCAATATTACTATATTGATTTATGTGATATCGACTGGGTGTCTGTCAACATAAAATGTAGCCTGTTCATTTATTCAACAACCTGTCCTCTCCAGCATACACGCTGCTGTCGGTCTTGATCAGTGTCGTCTCTGCTCCATTGATCCTCTGCTGGTCTTTCTCTCGCGCTCTGCAAATATCTGCATGTCTCTGTGTTGCAGTTTGACAGCGGCACACTGGACAAGTTCATTTTATTTTCAGCAGATTCATCAGGCATTCTGCAGCCTGGAGGGGCTAATTACGGAGACTAATGGACACTCCTGTGGATTTATGGACATTGTGGTTATTGAAAGTGTTTAAGCACACGGTGGTTAAACTGAAAGGAAAAATCATTTTGAAAAACAAAACATTAAAACTTGTGATTTCTCAAATTGTTCTTTATTGAATGTCTATGTTGGGTATAATTGGCAAACAGTACACCAGAGGCTTCATCCAGCAGGGAGTGCAAGCTCTCTTGGTGTGCTAGATAATTAGGAAAATGACATAAAACTCACCATGTTAACTAATTCTCTGGTTATTAGGTAACAGATGCAGTCAACTAACTCAACTTTTCATAAATGGGAAACCAGAAAGCAAGTTAGACTTGGACTGATGTCTAAAATACACCTGCAGACAGGCTGAATGTCTTGCACCCACATGTTTCACTCACACACACACACCCACTCATGGGAATTCATTAATATCTGTTGTGATGCCTGCACACACTCTGAAATCAAGGTGCAGCGAGCTGCTGGGTGGGGCTCAGCAGCACGAGTCAATGTGCAGACAAAAGTTTTTGGTTTTACTCTTTTGCACTTAAATAAAGCATGTGGATATGAGTTCAGCACCACCCAGGTGTTTAAGTTCAATGCAAACATGTTTCATATAATGGGCTTCGCAATGATCCACTTTGCAAATCAAATAGAGCCAGGGTGCACCAACAGATTTGGCTACTGTGCTTGATTTCTGCACTCATCGCTGGGAGTGTCCTCTCCCTCGGCAGAAAGAAAGGAGAGCTAATTTGTTTGCTCAGATTGAGTAAACATCTTTGAGTTGCTGATAAAAATACACAGGAGGCGATGCACCCAAAGATGATGAAACCACATATTCCCCTGTTGGCCTAGGATCAAATCTCATCTGGATTGCATCTCTCTCAGCTCCTCTACTCTGCATCGCTCTCGTCTTTCTCTGCTCCCTGTCAAACCTTTTCCCTTCAATCATTTCAAAGATGAGCAAGGAAACAACTACAGTTGCTTTTTGCTAATTATAGCCCGTTTGATGTCTTTTTTTCTTTAACCTGGATATGGTAATTTGGAATATTAAGCAAATTCCACCTCCTGAATTGACCCATCTATGATATCAATGCAAAATATTTGAATAGACAGGGCTGCACTCTACTTTGAAAGGCAAATGCACTTTGTATAGGCTTTAAATATGCACTTAGTTGCCTTGGCTGGCCACTTTGAGAGTTTTTCTATGTTGGGGATGTATTTTAGCATTAGAGCCAGAAAAGCAAAGCCTCTTGACCAGCTTCTCCTGGGACCATAGTGACGCAATTTCCCCCAAAAAACGTGTGTTTGGACCAAAAGCGATTTGGTCAAACTTTTATCTTGCTTGTTGTTGCAAGTTTTAAGTGCTGAAAGACCTAATTCTATGAAGGCAGGCTTTGGAAGGAGTTCTCTCTTTGCAATGTGCAAAAAATAAGTATTTGACATTTGATTTAAAATGATATAGAAATTGGGTGAAGTCAGCCATTAAATGCATCCACTGGCAGTGTTATCGTTACATGAATATAGCATCATTTATATTCACTGTAAATATGTATGCATTCACTGGAAACTGGATTTGGGACAGCTTAGTGTAACAGGGATTGGTCTATTTAACTATTAGAACATAGCACACATAGTATTTAATAGATGACAAAAAGGGGAGCATAATTAAAAACTTATGTTTTAAAGGCTGTTTGGATCAGAAAACACTCGAGCATAGTACTTACCACAAACAGATGCTCCTCTTTGCACAAATATATTGAGGTTTATGGACCTATTACTCACATTTATAGAACTGCTCTGGAATAATCTATTAATAAATCTATTTTCATTGTCATTTTATGTCATTTGCCTTGTAGTCAACCACATCTTATTCTAATTATCAACCAGGCCATTTCTCTCCAGAGGGCTACATGCCAATAAGACCCACTGAAAGGATGCTCCGTGGCAGCGAAGGCATTTCACCGTCCCACATATTCAAGCAGCAGGGCTCGTATTTACAATTACAAAAACTCTCACAGATGGACCAAAGATGCTAAGATTCGGAGTCGGACAGAGGCGAGGAATTAGATAGAAGACGACAGCGAGAGGCAGCGAGTTCGAAAGACAGGAGAGGAGAGTGGATGGCATAATAATCTTTGTCAGTGTTTAATGAGGCAGCTCTGCCTTCCAGGGTTTTATTGAAGCAGCTAGTCACATCGTTTGGAGCCATCTGTCCAGCCCCTCAGCGAGCTTGTTGATAGAATATTAGCACAGGTTCACAGACTACCTGGGTGAAGCAGGCATGCTCATTTGTTCTCTGAATAGGGACTGTCAGGGCACCAGAACACCAGGAATAAAATAAGAGGAAATCATCTTTATGGTCCTCCAAGCCTAATTTGTCATGACAGCATCCAAAAGAAAAAAACAATATGATGGGCATCCTCTGAGGATGAGCACCATTCGACAAAAGTGACACGTAATCTGACAAAATGACTGACAGCACACAGTTAAAGAAGGTAGAAAGAGTCTGAGAGCAAACATCTTATTTCTGGCATTACACTGTTACCTATCACTCTCGCTGGATTATGTATCCATATTGACAACTCCTTGCAGTATCGATCGCCATGGAATAAAAGAAGCTGCAGGTTGGAGCATTACCTTCCAAATCTTAGAAAAGCTTCTTCCATAAATAGCCTCTCCTTGAACACAACCCTGTGAACGCGCAGCCTTTGAGGAGTGATCAGTTTGCACCGTCTCAGTGAAGAGTCTAATCTATTGAGCCAGAGAGGAAGGAAGAGAGTTAGTGACAAAAGGCTCAAGTTTGAATCAATACTGAGGCAAAACCAACATGACATGAGTCAACTACTGTGGCCACATCTGTGCTCGTGAAGGTTTCTCTATGTCAGCAGCAACATGTCCTTACTGTAGATGCTGAGATAATGTGGTTCTACGCTTGGTCTTCCAGGTAATGGCTACATCGAGGGGAAGGAACTGGAGAACTTCTTCAGGGAGTTGGAAGTTGCCCGGAGAGGAGCAGGGGTGGTGAGTTAAAGCAGCTGAGGATTTAAACACAGGTTCATCTGCTGAGCGCTCAGGCTTCACTTCTGCTGTGCACACGTGTGTTTTAGGACCCTACTAACCCCATATTCAGAGAAAAGATGAAGGAGTTCATGCAGAAGTTCGACAAGAACAAAGATGGAAGGATTGAGATGTCAGAGGTAAGCTCCGTGTATTATCCTAGAAAACCTAAAAAGGAAAATTTTGCTTCCCTACCCAAAGTTAGATGAGAGAATTGATAATGTTAGCATTACCACTTTATGCTAGCTTAGCATAGCAAATGTTATGTTATGCTAGCTTAACATATCATAAAGTGTGGAAACAATGAGGACAGCTACGCTCTTCTAAAATGTTACATTTTTGACATTTAAGAGAATACGCTTATTCACTTTGTTCCCCTTTCTGAGACTAATATTAGAAAATTAATATTATTCAATAAATCAACTCTAGTTGCTGTAGACTAGCCAGTTAGCTAACCAGGCTCTGTGCCCACAGGGCCTCCCAGCTCCTCTAAACTTACTAATAAGCTACATATAATTCCTTCAGTCCATAAAAACTGTGTTCAAAGAACTTTAATGCCTATATTATATGTAATGTTTGTACTTTTGTTCAACTAAGAGAAACTAGATATAACATATTTGATGAGTTTAGAGCATCACTTGGCTAGTTGTTTCACTTGGTTTCTACTGTTTTCTTCATATTTAGGTAACAGATATGAGAGGGACATCAGTCTCCATATTTAACACTTTGAAAGCAAATATATTTAAAAAATGTGAAACAATGTCTTTAAATTTTCAAAGACAGGAAAAACAGTTATGGTCACATTGTTTGTACAAGGCAGTCATTCAGTGGAGTCGTTCTCTACCCAGGTTTGACTCACATTCACTTCAGGTCTTCATTTCACTGAAATGTGGTTCTAACCCAAAAATAACTCAGCAAAAGGTCTGTTTTGTTGTGCTCACTATGAAGGGTGAGAAAAATATGTAAAAAGAAAAGTCTAAGATTATTCACAGAGCCAAACAGGAGGCTTCTGAGGCCTGGTCAATACTCAGATCGATTGCATAAATGCAGTCTTTATTATAATCTCTATGCTATCAGTGTTGGTTTGGGATGTTGCCTTCCCTCAATTTGACCATTTTCTCAGCAAGATTCGAAAGAGATGCAAGATTGCAATGTGCAATGTCAATAATCCAACACCAGCCTGGGAAATCTGCAAATGGGTTTTAGGTCTATGTAATAGAGAGAATACAATGTAAAGGCTTTGTCTGAACTTCCAAAAACAAGATTTTTAAAAATAATTTAGGCATAGCCCGGCCTCTGAGGTTATAGCTCTCTATTATTCATGGCTGAGTTGCCCATTTACTGTAAGCTTTGGAGACGAAAAGCTCCCCTGTCTCCATCACTTCTCTCTCAGCATTTCAACTCCACCATCTTGTGTTCTCACCACTCCCATTTTCTTGTCATTTATCTCTCTAGTTGGCCCAGATTCTCCCAACTGAAGAGAACTTCTTGCTGTGCTTCAGACAGTTTGTCAGCTCCAGCGCTGAGTTCATGGCGGTAAGAGTGTGTTTCTGAGTGTACTGTATGTGAACGAGCCGGTATATTTTTTTAATGCAAAGCGAACTCTGTCAGTTAATTAGTTCTTTGCGTTACTTTTGGACTTTTTGTGCAAACGCTTCTTGTTCTCTAAGAAAGTCCGTTAACCAAGACACATTTACTTTAACCAATCATACAGTATAGACAGGAGTGAACCATAGCGAGCCTGAATTTTCTTAATCTCACCTACGGTACAATGTAGGTGAGATGTGCGATGATGGAGCGATAGCTAAGGTATTAATCCCTTCAATAAAAACTAAAACAAGGAGCACAAACAGTTTGAATTGAGACTAATTTCACTGAATGTTTTGGTTGCTGTGATAGAGTAACACTTCATGATCTTTCTCCTGTATTCTGCAATGAGTGAAATTAGTTCTTTAACTGATCAGTGTTCATTAGTTATGAAGTAAATAGTACCCAAAATAGTTCCCAAAACTGCAATTGTCTCTCCTGGTCTATGCAGAGAAGTTATGGATGATATCACTGAAAAAACATGATCTTTTAATGGACAAATGTACAGTATCCAAATATGCCTTAAGCATGGTAAGTCAGAGGGGACTAAAATGTTAATTTCTTTATAGGGAAATGTGATTGGATTGAACTGATGAGGAGTTTTCACCTTGTGGAGTCACACAGTGGCTTTCTAATACATTTACCCCACTATAGACGTAGAATTGGTGTTAAGTCTATTACTAAAGCTTTAATTATTGTGTTATATTTCATTACCTATTTTTTGGTCTGTGAACATAGAACCTACATTGGCAAAAACAAATCTTGCTGATTTTAGCATTTCAGTTTTTCAATGTCTACAACTACAAACATCATCCAAGTTGATGTCAGTAAGGATTTACAAGTAAAAGAAGATGACACATATAGAAAAAAAAATATTTAAACTCATTCTATTTCTGTAGTAGAATATGTTTATTGAAAACACAGGTTTTATTGGCTCTCACTTCGGACCAATGAGATGTGTCCGGGTCCGGTCCGGGACAGTTGTCAAAGTTTGGTCAAAGTACCCAGTTCCTCCTTGATCTACTTGCTCGGGTTCCTCTGATGAGACACTGAAAACCATGTTGATCTATCTGGGTCAACTCCACCCTGATTGGTGTGTGAGTGTGTGTGAACAGGTGAAAGTGAAGCCACACTGTAATAATATGGGCTCTGATACTTAAGAAAGAAATCTGATTCAGATTAGAAATATGAAAATGCAGTCTTAGAAAATTATAAATAAATAAAAAAACTGCAGCTAAATGAACATTTCTAGATTGCCCTGCACATTTGCTTAATGACGAAGAAGCTATTTTGAGCCAGCTTTGGTGGCCCTTTGTCATTGTTAAAGGGCATTCAACATCAAAGATTATTATTGAATTGGACTGAAAAATGTCAGAGGGTAGTTGTGAACCATGTTGCGTGTTTAAGGAACCATTATATAGGAAAATTTCCAAGTATGGTATAAACCAGTTTAGTGCTGCCGTGAATTGTGAATAATGAATGAAAGTCTGAGTAACAAAAAGCCTTCAGCAGTGCAAGATGTGTGTTGAAAGGTACCGAAAAAGGCATTCAAGTCATTTCATCTGCAAAATACCATCAGGAGATGAGAAAATGGCAGATTTCATGTTAGATTTGCCACTGTGAAAGAATGGAGCCAATTAGAAACCAATTACATTTGGGGTAGAGGCTGTCCTTGTCTCCTGTGTCATACTGAGAAGGAATAATGAAATGAGAGAAGGGGGATAAATGAAAGAGAGGGTCAGGAAAGAGAAAAGGATGCAAAGGGCAAACGAGAAAAAAAAGGAACGTAAATGAAATGTCGATAGGAAGTTCAGAGCCAGAGTTTGAGAACATAAAACAAGAGAGGAGGAGGAGGATTAATCAGTCTTTGTTGAAGTGTGCAGGCAGGAGGAAGCGGGCAGAGAGGGTTTTAAAGGGCTAGAATGAGGAAGCAGAACCTTCTATTTTCAGAGTCATATATAATGGATAACACCGCTGTAGCTCCTCTCTGCAGAGCCCAGAGGAGGAGAGGAGGAGCAGAGTGTGAGGAACACGAAGGAGGAGAGAGAGGAGAAGTAGGGGGAAGGCCATCCATCTTTGATAAGGAGCCCTTCTTTGGACAGGGACAGCTGCTAGATTAAAACATTCATTAAAATGACTTTGCCCCCTCTCCCTTATTCCCCCCCCTGTCGTTCGTTGCCCTCTGCTCTGTATGTGGGCGATTGTATTGGTGTATTGGAAACGGTGTGATTACAGTGATGGTTCAGCCTTTTGTGGTCTTTTCCTGTGAAACGATTTCTGCTCTGCACCAAGGAAAAATCCAACTGTTTGCACAGTTTAAGAGCAAGCAGAGGTTTCGATCAGTGAGGAATTATGTAGGAGCAAGAGATGCAAATCACTCTAGAGAAGAGTGTCTTTGTGTGTCAGTGCTGAGAAAACGCTTTCAACTTACTGTTTCTTCTGTTTTGATCATGTCTTTCAGGCATGGCGGCGATATGATACAGACCGCAGTGGCTACATTGAAGCAAATGAACTAAAGGTATGTAGTAACTATAAATGCTCAACATCCCGTTCAGATTTAAGTGTTGCAATCTATACTGTATGAATATATGTATGGACAATGATTTCAGTCAGTTAATATTTCATCTTTATCTTCAAGTTAGAATAACCTGTATTGCCTGATTTGCAAATATTTCAAATACTAGGTCTTTATTCATCTGCTTACTTAATTGTTTTTTTGTCATGTCTGTTTTCTCCTCCTCCTCCCCCCCACACACATATTTATATTCATAACAACACACATAAACAGTAACCTACCAGCACCTACCCTTAAGTTACTACTTAACCGTCATTTTCTGTAGCCGTTCACACTTTCTTTCTTTATATTCTAACCACTGTAATAGTCGTGTTTTTGTGTTCTGTTGTAAGTGTAAAAGTGTGGACAAAATGTTGACACCACCACCTAAATGTTATGTTGTTTTGCACCAATAAAAAAGGGAAAGAAAGAGACTAAAACAACCCTCTATATTTTCTTGTGTTATGACCAGGGAATGTATTGTTATTATACATTCATCAGAATAGTATTGTTAATATACATCCCTGAATCTACATGATTTGAAGGTGACAACTATGAGGCTGCAGGAAATTCTCACTGGTCACTATAACGTAGCACGTAATGTTCTATAAAACCATAATTTGTCATTTCTACATTTCTGTTTCTGTACAGATTACACAAACTAGATTTACTGTATTAATCCAAAATTATCCAAAAAAAGAAAATGATTAAAGAGGCATTACACTGAAATTTAGCAACCTTTTTGGATTTTAAACTCACTAATTTGTATGAATAATGAAATTTAAGAAATGCCAAATATGGAACTTCATGTATAAAATAATTATAAATGACTCCATATAGCCCAAATAGCAAATTACAAAAATATCATTTATATTAATAATATATATTATTTATAGTTCTACAGTTCTTTAGACGCATAAGCCAAGTACCCTTTTACTCTGCAGGGGTGGCCTATCATTTATTGCAGACTAGTGTTTTCTTCCTGTTGCTATACTTTATGCTAAGCTAAGCTAAGCTAACAGCCTGCCAACTAACCAATCTAGCTTCATCTTTTAGCATGCTGTAACTCACAGCAAGGCAGCAAATACCAGTTTTTTTTCTTTTAATCTGAATTCCAAGACACTGCAGTGCAAAGATAAGAAAGGGATACACTCACTGTGGCCCAAACTGCACTGTATGTTGGCTTTCAGTGCTTCACATTTTTTGATAGATGTGAGCATATTGGTAAGTAAAGCCAGGCAGCAGCTTTGACAGAAAGAAATTATGTGGCTGTTCCACAGGAAATCCCCCAGACACCATGAGGGATTTTTTTTTTTCAGGTGAGGATTCAGATGCGAGAAGCTTTATAGCTTGCACAAATGTTATTCACTTCAACACCTCTGGCAACTGTTATGTCAAATTCTATAAAGGAAAAAGCGTCACACTGGGGATTTGAGCCTAAGTAGGGTCAGTGATTATGCATCATGTGCAGATCAGGCCTCTTGGGTTGTTATGGGATCACATTTCTTCCAGCTGAACAGGTGCAGATGAGTTACTCAGGTGTGGGGTTTTGAACGCTTCAGAAAAATGCAGATGTGATCGTAGGCAGAAGACGCGTGTCTCATCACATGCATGTGAGCACTCGTGGTAAATATCTGCATATTGTGACTGAAGTACTGTACAGATGATGTAAGAAGACTAGTACAAGTACATTCATTTGAATGGATTCTGTATTCACACTACAATACATTTATGGTACCTAATGGATGTACGTTAGCTTCTCTTTACTTTCCATATTCAGAATCTGCAGGTTCTACCTCAAAACAGTTGCTTTTTCTGGCAAAGCTACTTTTACTTTTTTATCTACAGAGTGTGTGTTTGTGTGTGTGTGTGTGTGTGTGTGTGTGTGTGTGTGTGTGTGTGTGTGTGTGTGTGTGTGTGTGTGTGTGTGTGTGTGTTCTCAGGGCTTTCTGTCAGACCTGCTGGAGAAGGCTAACAGACACTATGATGACCAGAAGCTGCAGGAATACACACAGACCATAGTAAGCAAAGAAGTGTGACTAGATACATTTGTCTTGTACAGATCTTATTGTATTATTCTGTTTCCTGCAAAAAGAGGTCACTGTAGTTAAAAAAAATAGGTTTTACTGCTACTACTTTTCACTCATACAAAGTTAGGAGACAAATAGCAAGAAAACACAAACACAAGTTATGAGTCTCTAACAACTTATGTTAGAAGCTAAGCAATAAGTACCCAGAAGTATTTTAATAAAATGTATGTAATATAATGAATCTTATAGAAGGTTTATGTATCTAGTGTCCATCTGGCCTTGAGGGCCTCAGAGGCCAATCATGTTGGTGGCAGCAGCGCTGTGCGGCTGAGTGGCTGCGAGCCATTATGTCCTGCAGGTTGTGTGTTTACAACCCAGATGTGCTCACATCTGCTTCTTACTAGAAGCCCCAGAGCTGACCTGATCTGATTTGCTCAAACGGTTTCCTCAACATATTAATAGATAAACTTGTTCATTATTGTTCACAGATTTATGAGGAATCCCAACATGATAAACTCTATAATCAGAATATATATCTGTCTGTATCTGTCCGATACTCCCCATCGAATGTTATATATACAGTATTCATTTCTGGTGTTTTGTAATATTTTTGGCATTGTTCCTTTTATTGTAACCCTATACTACAAAAAAGAAAACTTTTAGATTACTATTGTTAGAAATTCACCAGAAGATATGTTTGGAGCCAGTTTAATGGACGGTCCTTTAACTGGTCTTCTGTTATACAAACAGACATTGTCAATGTATATTAAAAGTAGAAACTGTCCATTCTACTTCTCAGCCAATGAAATTTAGGGACCACATTTGCCTTTATCTTGACAGCATATACCTATAAAAAACATTCCTTTCCGTTCCTCTCTGTCTCTTCCCATCTCTCTGTTCTGCTTCCACTTTGTAGCTGAGGATGTTTGATCTGAATGGAGATGGGAAGTTGGGCCTGTCAGAGATGGCAAGGTAAAGTGCCATTTTACTTGCTTCTGTGCGGTATATAAATGTTGAAACACACCATGCTCATTTTCTGTTACTGGGTTTGAATAATTTAACAACTGCTGTGTCCACTAATAAAGTCCTTCTCTCCCACAGGCTTCTCCCTGTTCAGGAGAATTTCTTACTTAAATTCCAGGTAGCAAACAATTCAGTAAAAAACTATTTTGTATGAACTATTAATGTCACTAAAATAAGGATTATGGTGTAGCCTCTGTTTTCAGACTTACTTAGGATAAACATAGCTTTTTTAAACTGACCTTTGTGTCACTGTGTCCTTCGCTATTTGTGTCTTAATGAAATATGGTACAAATCTTGTTTTTGCAGGGAGTCAAGTTGACCTCTGAGCAGTTCAATGCCATCTTCACATACTATGACAAGGTGGGTGAAGGTTTGTTCAAGCTGATGACAAATGACAGTCGTTGACTACTTTTCACACGCCCAGACATGATGCTGTTAATGATAGTGTTCTGAGCTGTATTGTCACCTACTACCTGTACCATTTAAATCTGATCCTATGCAATTAAAAGCACTTAGCTCCTTAGCAACAACTAGCTGTCGTCAACATCAGCCATGATGCTACACAAAGTGATTGTTGTTATGTTACTGTAAATACCATAGAGACTGCCTGACCCACTTCTGTCCATTGCTGTTAATACCTCAAATTGGTTGCTAAATTAGATCAGAGAATGTGCACCTCCTAATGTGTGTATGGATGCAGGGGCTTATGCACAACTGATATCTGAAGTCTTTTCTCTCCAGTGCTATTGTCCATTACTATTAGTTACCTTTTGGTGGGCTACAGACAAATGCCCATCATCACCAGCCTCTGCAGTCTTGTGTATGTCCGTTTAACGCCATGAAACAAAGCTAGCTTGAAAAGAGGCGGGAAGTAGCTTTGTGCCTCTATAGTAGTTACTGTATCTGGAAGCTAATAAATTTGGAAAAATAAAATGAACACTACGATATAAACATATTTTTAGCTGTGCTTACATAATTGCAAAGGGCTTTCTAATCATTTAAACTTGATAAACTTGCTTTGCTTTGTGCCACTGAATCAAAGGACTAATGTTGACGGGTCTCTGTTCGCCTATGTAGATATGCCATCAGAAAAACAGCAGCGTCCAGCTACAGTAGTCAGTAACAGACACTGGATTTCTGATGAATTTGATGTTATTAAATTTGCATTTCTTTCAAAAACAAAGGCAATTTTAAATGATCCCCAACTTTTGAATGATGGTGTATGTATCAGTGCTGTTTGTTTTAGAGATTCCCTCTGTCAGAAGCATAAGCATGCAAATTCTGTTTTTACACATATACCTAGGGAAATGACTTAGGCTTGGTGCACCTGTTCCTTTGTAAACAGCCCAGGGTGTTTACAAAGAGACAGGTTGGACAGTGGTTTAGCTAATGGCCACATTTCCACAGTAGATTGGTGAGGAGGGACTACAGGCAGTGATATGATCCTGCACAAGACAGAGGGAAGAGAACGGGGAGAGCGGCACACTGTAATCTCCTAAATCATTTCTGCTGTCTTTGACATCTTGTGAGTTTTTGTGAGCCTGAAGGAGCAGTAGTCATAATCTAGGCAGCTATAAGACTGGTGACTCAGTGTTTGAGGAAATAAACAACTCCACTTGATGTGTCACCAGAGCACCAGTGGTGTAGTTAACTCAGTCCTCATTCTCTGCTTCATTCTTTCTAACTCACCTATTCTTACGTAGTGACAAAAGTAATATTTGATCCACAATAACAGTCTGTTTTCCTGCTTTTCAAGACTATCATCGATGCTTTTCCACTTGTCCTGGGTCTAACATTCAGTATGTAATTAAGTATAATTCCAACATGCAATTATCTACTATATTATGCAGAATGTACGAATCTGACCAAAGACACATGGACCAACAATTGCTTTAGCACTGCCTTGGTTAAAGTTGGACAGTCAGAACAGAGAGAGCCCCTCACAGCAGTGGGGGGATTTGCGTGCATGCTCATGTCTCAAGTTGGACTGAAGGCTTTCACTCTCTCTAGCTCCCTTGCAGAGGACAGGGTTCAGTGTTCTATTATAGATGAGCCACTGCAGTCCATTCATGTAGACTCTCACTGCGAATGGAGCACTACCATTTATGTGTGTAATTAGTCTCATCATTTTGTCATGAGTTCAGCCCCTGCAGCTCAAACACAGGCAGCTGCTGTCACTGGTGCTGGGAGATTGTGGGCAAAGGGTGGCCGGTCAGCTGAACACTAACATGGCTCCCAGTGCTCCCAGTGCCACAGCCGCAAACAGTGCGAGGCCTTGAAAACGTCTGAAATGTAAGATGGCACACAGACTTGGACAGACTGGCTTGTACCTGATGTAGCTTTGCTTTCCCACAACTCTTCAGAGTCCTGGTGTTTTCATCCTTAAAGAGAAAATAAATAGAATTCACACTTTATTCCCAAGATCTAGGACATATCAGCTTCGTAAACATCAAACAGCATCTCCCAGAGTTAAAAAAAATAAGACTGGCAAGCCAGTCGGCTCTGAAATCAACTGAAGACCAAGTCTAAATGAACAGAACACGGTTTTCTATCACTTGCCAAGGGAACATTTCCAACAATTTGGAATTATTTTCTGGCCCCAAACTCAAAACACTACTGTGAGACATAACTCATTAATTAGCAAAGTGGCTCCATATTGACTTTACAGCTTAGCCCTTTTACAGAGTTGTGAATGAGAAGTCCTTTTCAATTCATCATTCATAAATGGCCAGTTGGCTGGTGTGTTCACGATGGCTGCCACATAATACTCGAAGAGGCTGAGCAGCAGGGCAGTGTGCAAAAATCAAGAAGAAGCTCAGGATTCAAATATAACTGGTGCAAAATGTTAAAAAGCAAATGCAGGAAACTAGAAAGCTACATACACTTTGTTGAGGTGGAGCAGTGATGGCTACAGTTTCATTTTTCTCTTTTCTGTGTGGGAGCTGAAATAACATTTGTGTTGTGTTCCTGTCGATTCTTTCAGGATGGGAATGGCTACATTGACGAGCAGGAGTTAGACGCCCTGCTACGAGACCTTTACCAGACAAACAAGATGGTGAGATGTTGCCTTAGTAAACATTTACTGGTATTTTGTGAACAGCAGTGGAATGAACACATAGATACACGATGATCAAGGTGCTTTTCTTGAGATGCAGTAAGACCTGGCCTGTGACTTCTAGCACCTGATACCGTTGTTGTATCTATCCTCTGTCTCTTGTTCAGGAGGTGGACTTGACGAACCTGTCGGGCTACAAGCAAAGCATCATGAGTCTGTCTGACGGAGGGAAGCTCTACCGCGGCGAGCTGGAAATTGTCCTGTGCAGGGAGCCAATTGTGTGACTCTTCCTATTCTATTGTTGCATATCATCATTTTCTCTGCCTGCCCCGCCCCGCTCTCCCAAGACCACACCCACGTCCAGCTGCCTGGCAACATATACCCAGTGCATGTGCCAGATAACCCCCGTCCCCGACCTTTTCCCTAACTTTCTCCCCAAAGTTGCAACAGAATGAGTGATAAGTGCACTGTCAGCACGCAACCTCGACCTCTAGACCTTCACCTTGTCAGCTCTCCCTCCTTTACGTCCTTTACCATTTCCAGCCTCAGCCTCGTTCCCATCCCTCCCTTCCATGCTGTGCCTGACTTCTCCTGACCAAAAGCCCGAACCCCTTATTCCACAGAAATGACCTTTTGACCTGTTAACCCTTAATTCATTGACCCCTCCGATCGCTGGCTCTGTCAACTTTGCAATAGATATGATATATAGTCAACAAAACTGCAGACAGCTGTGTTTGAATTGATCTAATTTATAGTGTGTGATGGAACGGATATTGACTTTTCCATTCTGTTTGTCCTGAGACCTCTTGTTCCATTGTATGATTTTCATCTTCAATGTTTGATTTTGGCTGAAACTGTCAATTGAAAATATGAATAAAATATCTTAAGATAAAATCAGTCTCGCTAGTGTTTGAATCAGATGTTGTTAAAGAATCAAAGACTCTTTAGAGTGACAGTCTCAATATTTCTTCACAGCAATTCAGCGCTCAAAATGACTTTCTATACTCCGACGTCACTTTAAACTTTTATGTTGGTGTTAAACTTGACATTGACCTTTTCCCTTGTCGTCATTACTAAAGCATAAGCATAAAATGAATGAATGATGGTTGCAGTCACAACAAGGACAACATGGTGCACAATATAGAGCTATAATTAAGTTTACTGAGGCACTAAAACTGGGCACAGCTAATGTTGGTTAATGCCAGCAGTCAACGTCTAAAGCTTTCACTGCAAAATGGATCTTTAGTGTGCACCGAAGTCAAGAGGAGAGAAGGATGGAGATGGAGCAACCCGGTAGCTGAATATAGTGGCCGGGGGTTCGAGTCTGGCCTTTGCTACACCCCTTTCTTAAAAACTTTGAGACTAAGCGATCAAATATGGAAACACCTTTAAACTGACTTGATTTTTTAAACTCATAAAAGACCATAAACAAGTTATTGTGAGTGTTTAATTTTACATAAACCTACACATTTCTTAGTACTTGGTACTTCTTAGATTAAACCAGCCTTCATCTTTTTCCTGGTGAATCCAGGGAGGTGGGAGGTTTTTTTTTTTCCAGCTCCTGAGCTGAGATGTTATTCCTGAGATATTAGGACGGAACATGGCATTTCGAGTAAAACCCCTGTATCTGAGTTGACATGCTTTTAAAGTCGTCTGAATAATACAACGAGCACACAAGCTCCCGTCTCACTGTGGGGCTGGTGAAAACCCACATCAATTAATCACAAGCATTAAAATCTTTATATGAGACGCAGCTGCACGAGGAAAATGTGCTTATCACTACAATTACAACAAGAATCAGGCTGCTAGTGATGAGAGAGTTTTAGAGCTGTGTAACCTGCTGAATGGAGGTGGGGAAAAATAATAGCAGCGTATTCAAACTGAAAACAAAGGACTGGATAAGTATTGAGCATCTTTAAAGTCCGTAACCGTACCAGGATCATCACTCGTGCAGCCGCTTTGGTTTGTCACAGGCAGTGAAATGGAAATCACCTGAGTGACTCAAGTGTAAATACACCTGTATGTGAAAAGCTCCTGACCAAAAAACGACACCACCCAGTTAGTGGATGGACACAAAAACATTTCCAAGTCGCTGAGTAGAGTTAACGTACATCACAAAAGACCCTGAATATCACACATGAATAAATCTGCCACCAGCGGAGCGTCCTCAAAACACTGAGTGACCGTGCAAGAAGGGGACTAGTGAGGGAGTCACCTGTGTGCTTCTTTTTGAGGACGGACTAAAATCATCATCCTTCTATTTCTTAATGATGAATTTAGCTGCCAGATACTGATGAATACTTTTACTGCACTCCTGAAGACACACTGACTACACCCAGGTGATCAACATTAAACTACTGAGGCCTGAGTATTTATGCAATTAATAGTTTCTTTATTAATTCATTAGCTGCCAAATAGCTGAGTGGAGCTATTTCATGAAGAAATAAACCTTTTATCACGTCTGCATTTCTTCTTCCAGACCACTGTCTTTCTCTCCTTCACTATGCCACATTGTGTGTTGCCGCTCAGGTTTAGCATCCGTGCACGTGCACGCATCCACCTGAGTCCGGGTGCCACATGCACCTTCTTTCAGCTGCTCCGTGAAAAAAAATAAAAATCTCCAACCTGCATCCCCCGACAAAAGCTCTGAGCAGCACATTTCTCCCTCTTCTCGCTGCCTTTCAACAGCGTGGGATCTTTAATTACTGTTCGGCTGGAAAGTATGGGGATTATTCAGCTGTTGTCATCACACCTTCAAACAGAGGAGCACTTGGGGGAAAAAAGGCGTAAAGTGTGTATAACCTCCCATCTTAAAAAAAGAGGTGTTGATATATTTTGAAAAGAGGCACAGCTAATTAAACGTTTTGCTGAAGATGCATTTGTTGAGCGATTGGACAGCTGTAGATACGTCAGTGCCTCCTTCCAACAATACTCCGTCAGACATCTAGAAAAAAACAGAAATACTCTCCACATATTCTGCAGGGAAAGGAGCACTTACTTATCTTCGCGTTGCCAGACTGTTGCAGACCTTTCACCGTCAACAGTGAGTTTTAACCGGCAGGAAGCGGGAACTGAAGTCAACACAGACGCCAGGAAGCACCTAGAGTCCCTGAAAGCACATACAACCATCTGGAAGCAGATTTTCCATTTGAAATCAGCCTGTTCTCAAACAGATGCCGCATGAATTGTGCTCCTTTAGCTATAAATCTGCACAAAAGAGAATCTGACAAACAATCAAACTATGACTAATAAATACAGCCTAATGTACAAAAACTGTTTTCTGTTCTGGAGATCAGATCCTACAGTTTATATCTGATGTTCTTACTTTTTATTGTGTGTTTCTGACATGAATCTAGAAGCATTGGTTGGTTGTTCAGTCAGTCGGTCGGTGGGGCCACTCCCTTTGGGATAGACTGCCTTGACGTTTTGTACAAACACTTCTAGTCCACCAGGGATGTATCATGGTTGACGTTGGGTGACGCCCTGACTCTTCCTCTGAGGCTACGAGTTGTGGTTTGGAGTGACATGTATCCTATTATAGAGGTTTACGTTAACATATATAGCACAAATATAGTTATTTTAATGCTAATTTGCTGAGTCAGCAGTTCAAGGGGTATTTCCTGACTTGCACTGTCCTGGTCTGGCAGACTAAATTTCCTTAAGGACATGGAGCAGTACTGAATCGCGTATCGTGTTTACGGTTCAGAAACACTGTTTACTGTACATCAGCAAACTCAATAAGTGAATGAGCTGAGTAGACTTAATAGCTGGTGTGTGCATGTAAACACAATCATACATACATCCAGCCTGCTGTGGAAAACCAATCAGATAAGGAGTGGAGGCAGCCGGCCACACTGTGAACAGGGGAGAAGGAAGATAAGAGAATATGAATAGAAGAGGAGAACGACCATGATTTATTGACTGATGAAAAGAACCCTGGTATTTTATTTATTACCTCTTTAAATAGAGCTGGTGTGAATTAAATAAGTGATTGAAAATGGACGATCCAACCTAGGTTCTTGTGTAGGACACACACTAGTTTATGCATATCCACACACGTACGCAAAGATACGTTAAAGCACCATGAGGTTACTGTGTTGGAAATCCTAAACACTGAAGCAGCATAGATATTATATTAATATGGTTTTTGTCCCTTGTCCTGCTTTAAGCTCATCAATGATCTTCATTCTTTATCGTCTGTTTGTATGTGTATTTCTTACCTCTAAGCCAACACAGGATGATCTAGGAAGTTCATATGAAAGACGATCCTTAGGGGACACAGTGAAAGGACGTACTATGAATGATCAATACTAATGCTGCCATGTTTAGTAGCACCAAAAAAATAAAAAATAAATAGTGAGTGAATCTGTAATTCATTCTTTATTGAATGTTACATGGCCACGCAGAGGGTGTAATGTTTAATAAGTTATATCTTCAATCTGCTGATTTAGCTCGAACCAGTCAGCGTTCAAGTGGAAAGGAGAACATGCAGAAAGGAATGACGGACTGCCACGGGGAAAATCGACGGTCGATTAAATTAACTTATAAAAATTCACTCCGCTGAGGAAATCTGCTGCACTCCTTAATTATGATGTATAATGATGTCGTGTAATTATAAATATAGCAAGAGGAACACAGATCTGAGGCTGTAGTGCACCACACCTAGGGTCACTCTGGTATCTTTTCTGTCATGTTGCACTTAGTTTAGCGCAGTGGAGCTGAAACAGTAACTGTAAATATATTTGGTTTTATATTAGGATATGAAGGTGGTCCTCACTGATTATGTCTTTTCACTGTCCAGAGTTCATTAAGTGGAAATATACTGTAGCTCCAGGGCAGCTGTTTCAAGTCACACAAGTGCTAAATGAACTCTGGTGGACATGGACTGCATCATTCATTACATGATTTTGTCAAGTAGGCAAATATTTAAAGTGGCAAAATGGAAACGCCATGTTCTGCATGTCTGCAATCTGCAGAGCCGCCGCACTCCAAGCCATTAAGTGACTGTTGAATGTTCTGCAGAGACAATACCTCAGTGCTGCGAAGGCTTCGACGAGCCAGTTAACACCCCCCAGCTTCGGGAGCGCAGCTCGCCACAACACATTGTACCACTACCGGCTCATCATTTGCACTGCGCGCTCCGTGCCAAAGTAATGTGTCTGTAAATGGAGGAGCGGAAGCCAAATTCCAAATTAAGTGACCTGGTGCAGACCAGGGATATCTGCTGCTCCCCAGCACCAGAAGCTTTAAGAAAAATCTGGACTCAGGAAGCTGCCAAGGAAACCATCTGTGTGCTGTGACTGCATAAGCTCCATCAGCTGTGCTGTCACTCTTATCTCTGCACCTCCATCTTAGCTCAGCTAATATTTGAAAACTTCCTGAGAGCAAACACAAACTGTGGATCCCCGTCTCCCTTTGAGGAATTAGTATTCAGGAAAGCCAGAGCATTTAATCGGAAATCAAATGAAATTCATGGAACACTGTCAACATTTGGATAGCGGCCTTTCATTTTATAATAAAGATGAAAATGGAGGCTTCATTCTGCTTCATTGTGCAAACCTTTGTCAGAATATCTGCTGATTAGTTGAACCCCTATAGGTAATTAGTAAGTCTCATCAGATATCACTTAATCACTTCAATAATGAAGTTATTAGCATGGTGATTTGATATTACTCAGACTTTGTGCAGCCTCATTAAGCCAAGCTTCAGTCAGATTTTGTTAGTTTTTAAAAAGCCCCACACATCACGGGCTGGTTTTAATGTTGTGGCTGATGATTTGTCGCACAGACTGTAACATAATGTACTTCACGTGCTTTTCTGTTCATAACTGCCTTTTGTTTTAATAATATGTCTTCGACTTGTAAAAGTCCTAATCAAAGCAAACAAAAGGTGAATCTGACTAAATGTGCAGGTAGAAGTTATGTACACGTGTTTATCATGTAAGAGTCTCAGGTGGAAACACAGCTGTGTGTGGTGGTCTGTGGGCAGCTACAGGCAGTGCATTGTGGGAAATCCTGATCATGTTCCTCTGTGTGATGGTGTAAGTTACAGTCCTGTAGTCACTGAAAAGCTCGTTTCCATTTGCTCCCCCCTGTACAGTCTGCTCTCTGGGACCATCTCCCCCCTGTACAGTCTCCTCTCTGGGACCATCTCCCCCCTGTACAGTCTGCTCTCTGGGACCATCTCCCCCCTGTACAGTCTCCTCTCTGGGACCATCTCCCCCCTGTACAGTCTCCTCTCTGGGACCATCTCCCCCCTGTACAGTCTCCTCTCTGGGACCATCTCCCCCCTGAACAGTCTCCTCTCTGGGACCATCTCCCCCCTGTACAGTCTGTTCTCTGGGACCATCTCCCCCCTGTACAGTCTGTTCTCTGGGACCATCTCCCCCCTGTACAGTCTCCTCTCTGGGACCATCTCCCCCCTGTACAGTCTGCTCTCTGGGACCATCTCCCCCCTGTACAGTCTGCTCTCTGGGACCATCTCCCCCCTGTACAGTCTCCTCTCCTCTCTGGGACCATCTCCCCCCTGTACAGTCTGCTCTCTGGGACCATCTCCCCCCTGTACAGTCTCCTCTCTGGGACCATCTCCCCCCTGTACAGTCTCCTCTCTGGGACCATCTCCCCCCTGTACAGTCTCCTCTCTGGGACCATCTCCCCCCTGTACAGTCTGCTCTCTGGGACCATCTCCCCCTGTACAGTCTGCTCTCTGGGACCATCTCCCCCCTGTACAGTCTGCTCTCTGGGACCATCTCCCCCCTGTACAGTCTGCTCTCTGGGACCATCTCCCCCCTGTACAGTCTGCTCTCTGGGACCATCTCCCCCCTGTACAGTCTCCTCTCTGGGACCATCTCCCCCCTGTACAGTCTCCTCTCTGGGACCATCTCCCCCCTGTACAGTCTCCTCTCCTCTCTGGGACCATCTCCCCCCTGTACAGTCTCCTCTCCTCTCTGGGACCATCTCCCCCCTGTACAGTCTGCTCTCTGGGACCATCTCCCCCCTGTACAGTCTCCTCTCTGGGACCATCTCCCCCCTGTACAGTCTGTTCTCTGGGACCATCTCCCCCCTGTACAGTCTGCTCTCTGGGACCATCTCCCCCCTGTACAGTCTCCTCTCTGGGACCATCTCCCCCCTGAACAGTCTCCTCTCTGGGACCATCTCCCCCCTGTACAGTCTACTTTGTGGGACCATCTCCCCCCTGAACAGTCTGCTCTCTGGGACCATCTCCCCCCTGTACAGTCTCCTCTCTGGGACCATCTCCCCCCTGTACAGTCTCCTCTCTGGGACCATCTCCCCCCTGAACAGTCTCCTCTCTGGGACCATCTCCCCCCTGTACAGTCTGCTCTCTGGGACCATCTCCCCCCTGTACAGTCTCCTCTCTGGGACCATCTCCCCCCTGTACAGTCTCCTCTCTGGGACCATCTCCCCCCTGTACAGTCTCCTCTCTGGGACCATCTCCCCCCTGTACAGTCTGCTCTCTGGGACCATCTCCCCCCTGTACAGTCTCCTCTCTGGGACCATCTCCCCCCTGTACAGTCTCCTCTCTGGGACCATCTCCCCCCTGTACAGTCTCCTCTCTGGGACCATCTCCCCCCTGTACAGTCTGCTCTCTGGGACCATCTCCCCCCTGTACAGTCTGCTCTCTGGGACCATCTCCCCCCTGTACAGTCTGCTCTCCTCTCTGGGACCATCTCCCCCCTGTACAGTCTCCTCTCTGGGACCATCTCCCCCCTGTACAGTCTCCTCTCCTCTCTGGGACCATCTCCCCCCTGTACAGTCTGCTCTCTGGGACCATCTCTCCCCTGTACAGTCTCCTCTCTGGGACCATCTCCCCCCTGTACAGTCTGCTCTCTGGGACCATCTCCCCCCTGTACAGTCTCCTCTCTGGGACCATCTCCCCCCTGTACAGTCTCCTCTCTGGGACCATCTCCCCCCTGTACAGTCTCCTCTCCTCTCTGGGACCATCTCCCCCCTGTACAGTCTGCTCTCTGGGACCATCTCCCCCCTGTACAGTCTGCTCTCTGGGACCATCTCCCCCTGTACAGTCTCCTCCTCTCTGGGACCATCTCCCCCCTGTACAGTCTCCTCTCTGGGACCATCTCCTCCCTGTACAGTCTGCTCTCTGGGACCATCTCCCCCCTGTACAGTCTGCTCTCTGGGACCATCTCTCCCCTGTACAGTCTCCTCTCTGGGACCATCTCCCCCCTGTACAGTCTGCTCTCTGGGACCATCTCCCCCCTGTACAGTCTCTGGTTGCCGGTCAGGTGGAACAATCCTCCCCCCTGCCGGACGAGTCGCGCGATAACTTCGGATTTACCGCGAGACTGATCCGGTGTGTGGCAGGAGAAATAAACATTAACCATGAGCTCAGCCACGAATTTCCAAACCTGTAGCTCGGTGCTGATAACGGGAGCCAGCCGTGGACTGGGCCTGCAGATGGTGGACAGTCTGGCCTCTGGTGGTTTCTCACCGGGTCACATTATCGCCGCGGCCAGAAAACCGGCGAGCGCTCAGGTGAGAGTGAGTCCAGGGAGCTGGAGGTTTAACTTATCATCCACAGGAGAAGAGTAAACATACATGTATCAGTCAAACAGCTGATTAACTTCTCTCATCATCTTCACTCACTTTTCTGCTGATGGTTTTCACGTTAAACTGATCCAGAAACTCCAGGAACTGGCAGAGAGACACTCCAACATCCACATCATCCGTCTGGGTGAGGCTGGGGATCCTCTCACACCACACTCCTCCACCACCCCACCACCCATCCTGCTCATCCAGTAGTTCAGTAGTTAGTTATGTGTTCATGTATTGTTCTACTAATGTTCATATTGGGTTTGTGACTTGTGTGTCTCCCAGACGTAGTGAGTCAGGAAAGCATAGAGGAGTCTGTGGAGGAGGTGGCCCAGCTGGTGCAGGAAGAGGGTCTCAACTGCCTCATCAACAATGCAGGGATCAAAGTGGTGGCCGACTTTAATACGGTTACTGCAGAAAAGATGATCGAGAACTTCCACACCAACGCTGTGGCTCCTCTAATGATCACCAAGGTAATGTTCATTAACAGACTGCGTGCTCTTAAAGTGGTTGAGCTACTAAACCGCACACAAAACGAGGATTCGTGCTCTAGTTGAGTTGTTACTGCATCAGATAGTGAAACAAAACCATTAAGAGGAAGCACGTGTCTGTTTTCTGTAGTCATCAGGAGCAGGATCGGTGAGTTGTTCGTTTCCCCGAATGCTGCGAACTAAAACTAAAGTATGACCTTGACAAACAGAAGGAGCGAGAGAAGCCCTCAGCCCAGTGCACACTGCGTTTTATAGATGTTAATTAAAAGTCTGCTTTGGTTTTGGCCTCAGAGTACGGGGCCGACTACAGAGCAGCGCCCTGAGCTGGTAGAAATTCAGGCGCTGATCAAAAACAAGTCAGCAGGGTGGATGTTTGCTGACACAGTCTGCTCCAACTGAAGGACAGACTGGAGTCCAAAACTCTTCTGTAGGCCCAACACGATGTAACTGAACAGTGGAGCAGAGACTTTAAAACGTGTTCTATCGCGTTCAATCCCCTGAATTCTCATTATAATGTCCAGAACCGACGCATCCTGGTAGATCCTGGTAAGACCCTGACAACCAAACACTCATGATGGTGGTGTTTCCACACAATCCATCAGCCTTTTCCCTCCTCACCAGAAAACACCGGATCACTGAATGTGTTCATAAAGATGTTCACAGCTTTAGGTAAAAGACTTCACCGTGACACCCACTCTCATTATGTGTGTGTGCCGGACGTATATCACACTTCTTTAAGCTGCTTATTAGACTGGGATTAGCCACAGCAATACTGGTGATGCCACAAATCCTGCTAGCATGTGCACGTCCTCCTCCTTTTAAGAGGAGCTTAGAGACGTGCAGTGTCATAATCTGCACATACGTCAACCTGACCAGAAACCAGAGGACGACAACACAGTGTGTGTTGAATAAATGCATGAAATGTTATATGTGTTGTGTAAGTGTTATATTTCTGCCTTTGGTGAAGATCAGGTGTCATCTTAAACTGATCTGGAGAAGTCACAGTATTTCTCTTTAAGGTGGACGTGTCGCCACTAGAGGGCAGCACAAACAGTGTTTCCACATGTACTTTACAGTTGAACTGTGTGTTTCTCTCACTGGGAACGCTTCAGACACAGCTCTGTCTTCTCCTTGTTATTTATAGTGTCGATTTTATTATTCAAATTGTATTTAATGTAAAATTGGTTTCACTTTCTGTTCAGTGGAATTATTGAGTCTGTTTTTTGTTTTTTTGTTATTCTGCTCCTGCCAGGCCTTCCTGCCTCTGTTAAAGCAAGCCGCGTCCAGAGGAGGAGCAGGCGCCTCAAAGAGCATGGGAATCCAGCGAGCAGCCGTTATTAACATGACCTCTCTGCTGGGGTCTGTGGAGCTCAACTGGGGGGAGAGAGCAGACAACTTTAAATGGTACCCCTACAGGACGTCCAAGGTATGAATTACCACCATGGGAAGAAAAGGGTTTACTTGGTAGATAGAGCCAGGTAATAGACTGTATCTCTTTAAGGCAGGTTGTTTCAGTAGCAGGACAAACGTGTTCATTTAGCATCTCTTCTCATCACCTGTATCTGCTGCAGTGTGTTGGCTTTTAACATGGTAAGTTGTTACTGTTTGACTTTTCAGAGCGCTCTGAACATGGTGAGTCGCTGCATGGCTGTCGACCTGGAGCCTGATGGGATTCTCTGTATGGCTATACACCCTGGGTGGGTCAGCACTGACATGGGGGGGGCTGAGGTAAGGGCCTAGTTTGGGATGTTGTTATGGGAGAAAAAGATATTTAACAAATTTAACAAAACGCATATTTTTGTGAATTCAAACGTGTATGAGTTGCTACACATGATGTGAAGTGCGTTCTTTACACTCCTCACATCGAGTGTAAACAGTGACGTACACCGTGTACACATCATTACATTCTAACTTCTAGGACTCAAATCTTAGTTTGTCTTTCTTGGCGTTTCTTTTTCCAGGCTCCACTGAGTCCAGAAGAGAGCGTCTCCTCCATCTTGTCTGTGATTGGTGGACTAACTGAAAAGGATCATGGGTCATTTCTGAATTATACAGGAGAGGTGCTGCCCTGGTGATCGTGATCATCACAGAAAGCAGTAGGATTACTGATTCCATTCAAATGTTTAGATATGTGGTTTCCTTGGCTCTGAAACAAACTCCTCCTGTTTCTTAAGTCATTATTTCAGAGCTGTAAAGAATGAATAATGGAGCCACTGAACAGCCTGGAAATAAAAGAATCCTCATATTACTTCTACCTCAGAAGTTTCAAAGCACAAAGTTTGGTCTTTATCCATTCATACCATTTCTTTCTGTGGCAGTGCACCTCTCCTCACCCTCTGTCTGAAATGTAGCTTTACAATTTCACATCATTTCATTTATTTATAATTCAAAATATCAACTTCTGAGCTCAGAGAAAACCTTGGGAAACCTCGTCATGTAAAGGGGCAGGAGAGTTAGTTCCTGTGGGATTTTCTTCCTCTGCTTCTGTTCAGCTCACGTTGTAGAGTTTGGGTCACGTTAAAAATGCATCATGTGCACAGTGCACGTTCATCTAGAATAATACAAAAGCACAATTTAAAGCCCCTTTAAACAACTGCTACTTATGTTCAGCATGTAAACTAGATGAAAGTGTAAAAACCTGAGTGACATGAAGTGAGTTACCTCCAGTCCAGTAGCTGTTTGATCTGAAATGTGTGTTTTCTTACACTTAGTTACGTCTACATGTTGGATTAATGTTCGCACTATGTTGCCGTTTAAGTTAATATAAAAATGTTATTTCTGACGTTGTCACTGTTTCAAACAATAGTTTTAGCATCATTGTTGTGAAACTAATAAAAGTTTAAGAAAGTGTCTTGCATAAGAAAAGTTGTGTCATTTATTGACTTTGACTTGACTGTATGCTTTTATTGTTAAAGGCTCATCGTTAGGTACGTTTCCTCTTTCCCATTGTGCGCCTCAGTCAGCAGCTAGTGCTGCAACATGAAAACTGATGAGTCTGCAAGATAGAAACGTCGTTTAAATCCTGATTTTGTCTCGTGTCATGGCACTTTGGAGAGAGTCGAGTGTGCGTGTGTGTGTGTGTGTGTGTTTTATCATTTTACAGCACCTGCCGCTCCAGCTGGTTTGGTTACAGTTATGTGATAAAGCGGAGCCGGAGTCGAATGTGCAGTGTATGAAGTGAAAGTAGCAAATGTGTGTCCTACATTTACCAGCTGATGACTCTCACTTCCTGCGTGTAAATAAAGGCAGTAGATGCTGAAAGCAGAAAAGCTCTGTTTAGACAGGAGTCGGTGCTTCAGCAGCGTCAGCAGCAGTTGTTGTGCTGCCTGTGAGTGAGCGGGGGCTCCTCAACAGCTGATGCACAGGAACAATGATTTCAAGTTTCATCCCGATCCTATTTGGGGAAGGTCTTTGACCTGGTTATTTGGCAAATGGGCGTACTGAGGAATGCTTTTACCAGGACGCCGCTGGGATTAGGCCATGTAAGCTCCCTCAAAATGTCATTTAAATCTAATCAAACCAGTTTGCCCACAGAGGTGTGGAGGAAGTCATGTGCTGGGCGTGTTTGTAGAGAGAGAGCGAGACATGAGAAGGAAGGAGAGAGCCAGAAATAAGAGGAGCAGCTCCACGATGAGGTGCTACTTTGAGTTTCTTTGCAGATGTTTTGTTGTTTGTTGTTTTGGTGAAACGTGAAGTGCACAGGAAGACGCTCGAGCTGCTGAAGAAGAGGACGAGCGGCGTTTTTATGACTAATAACAAGTAAATATGTGTCTGTTCTCGATGTAGCAGTGTGTTCAGAGTAGAGTAGAGCAGAGGCAGTGAATTGTTTCTGAAAATACCTTCTAAACTGCTTTAGTGAAACTGTAATATAACTGAAATGCTTATGCTGACTGTGTTTTTCTATCCATGCTACTCTGCATACATCTCTCTCCTGTGCAACGTTCATCCTGTTTTGCATAAAGTACGAGACAAGTGTTATTTTACTAAACCGTTTTCAGGACCTTTATCTGGAGGAACAGCCACACTATAAAGTACATGTATGTTATTTGTATGACATGAGCAGGAATAAGAACATTTTGAAGCAGATTAAGATTTGATACATTATGCATGTGAATGTTTGAAAATGCTTAAATGACACTTGCTGTTCCTACTGATCCTACATTCATCATGTGGCAGTGAGGCTGGCCTGCGTCTGTCCACTGTATTAGCATTAGTTTGTATTAGCCCTCCAATGTATTCATCCTTCCCTGAACCCTTTGGTCCTCACATCAGTCTGCTTTCCTGTGTTGCAGAGGTATGTTCAGGCCACATGGAGCATCATCGTCATGCTGACGCTGATGGACTATCCAGCCCCTGTGAAGCTGCTGTCTGCAGCTGGAGATCAATGGATGCCCTTTTCGGACACCGTCAAATTCTGCATCCTGGGCATCTCCATCACTCTCCTGCTGCTTGCCTTGGCCATCTTGGCTTGGCAGACCTTCAGATGCTGCACACAGACACACAGTACATACACTGAACAAGATACACGTGAGTAGGGATTGAAGTACAGCAGATAATAACAATGCTTGGTGTCTTACTGATGCACACTGTATGATTTTTACTCTAGTGAGCAGTGATCTGCTGTACTCTGACGAGAGGTCAACAGCAGAGGAAAAGTACTCGGGAGCTCCAAGTACTAAGGTAAAAAGTGGTGATGAGATAAGACAGAGGATGAAAACAATGCAATGGTATCTTTTGTGTCCTTCCTGTTGGGCTATAATAGAACTAGTCTATTGTGTAATGTAGTAAAACACGTTTTTGTTGTCAGACAGTCATGTGTTGCACCGGCTTTTTAAAGAGCAGATGCTTGTTTTGACAACATCCATAGAAAGTGCATGGCAACTACGGTTCCGATTTAGTATGGAGTGAATTGGTTTATATTGCCTACCATTGTTTTTTCTTTTGAACTGTTTTATTTATTATATGTGAACTGTGTGATTGTTGCTTTCACGTGCTGCGTTTAGTGTCTTGTAAGTCTGTATGGGCTGGACACTGGGAGAAGTATGACACTTAAATAAACACATCACATTCAATCAAAATATGCAAAAATATAGAAAATATAAAAAACAATACAGTTTTGTCTTTTACCCTTTTAAAGAGAAATGTCTGCTGTTGTTGGTTCCATCATACGCAGCCTTATATTTCTACTCCAAGTAGAACCTGGAGCAGGGTCACTGTTGGCAATCTTAGAGGAAACTGATACCTTTCAGTCAACATTCAGGCCGCACACATTCCCGGATGCAAGTGTCAGGGACATCAATCTTATGACAGCTGACTTTCAAAACATTATGGTTAAAATTAAATTCATGCCGTTCTAATTGCAGATCTGAAGTCCGATCAGTCAAGTGTTACTACTACCATTTCACACAGGTTCAAAAAGTCCACTCTGTGTTATGTAGGCCAGGTTGGTTGGTGTTGTGCACACACCACAGTAAACCACAGGCTAGGTGAGGTGTCTGTATTGTTGTTATGCTCTCATACCGGTCACATTCCCATTTTATGTGTACATTTGTATAGAGTACTATTTTCCTTCTTACCACCGTGTGTCAGTAGAAGACCTAAAACCTGTATCTGTATTATAATAAAACTTGATCTCGAAGAATCTAAACTTGTTAAAGACTTTAATTATTGTCCAGGCCCCGTTCAGACGCATCAAACATGCAGCATTCTGCAACATTTATGTAAGTTAAGATCAGTGAGAGCACTTGTTCAAACAAAGGAGAGCTGGGACTCAGCACAAGTCAAACAAAGCTGGAGGTACTGTACTTGTTAAGAAAAACACCACCGGTATGTGTACATACTCTACAGGTGGAGAATGTGAGCACGGAGGTCCACAGACTGAGTCGCTGTTTTTCTCAGGACTCGTTCCCCTCTCCAGAAAACAGCCACACAGAGAGAGACGCCGTAGAGCAGGCGAGCGTGACACAGGTAGTGCTTAACGTCCTGCCTCTAATCTGTTAGTAAAAGATTCAAACTCATGAATCGGGTGAAAATACAATTTGCAGCGCACATTTCCAGGCAACATCAACATCAGCATTAGTTGTTTGATGCATCCCCCGACTCCCTCTTGTACCAGGTTAGTGGGTCGCTGCATTTCTCCGTCTACTACGACCAGCTCCAGTCCCGTTTGGTGGCCACCGTCCTGCAGGTGGAGGGCATTCTGAAGAACAGCCCGACCCGCAGCCTCCAGCTGTTTGTCAAGCTACGTCTCATGAGGGCAGGATTAGAGGGAGTAGAGGTGGAGGGTTGTACAGATGAGCAGGTACTTTTGCTTTTCTTACTTCCATCATCCAGTTTTAATAGTTCTTATTTGTGAGATTATCATCGGATTCTTTTTTTTTTACTTGTTACTTGACCATTGTCTCTGTTGTTGCTGTGTAAAGGTGGTTAACAGGATTACTGCTGTGATCCTCTTAGGGTGAAGGGACGCCGCCTGCACTGTGGACGGTGCTGCACGAGTGGCAGACTCGCATTGTTAAAGGCAGCTGTAATCCTTTGTTTGGAGACCAGTTCAGCTGTGTTGTGCAGGATGATAGGGAACTTCAGCACCTGAGACTCAGGATGGAGGTCCTGCAGTACACAAACACAGCTTCCACTCTCAGTACCTCTGAAATATTGGCTTTATTTCTAATTATCTGTGTGTGTCACAGGTGAGAGACTTTGATAAGTTCTCCAGACACTCAGTGCTAGGAGAGGTGAAGGTTTCTCTAGGGCAGCTCGACATCTCCTACCCTTTGGAGCTTCATGAGGAGCTGCAGATGCCCCAGAAGGTAAAGTGCACTAGAACATAAATGCACACAAAAAGTAACTTTTACATGTGAAAACCAATTAGGCCTTAACGTACTGAAAAGGATGGTTCAATAAAACTGCTGCTTAATCCTCCCAAGGCTTTGGCTTTTCTGGTTATTATAGTCTTAACACCACACTTCAAATGTGCATCATTGTGTGTGTTTTATTATTATTCTCTCACTTTCCGAACAGGATCTTGTAGGAGAGGTGCTTCTGACATTGAAGTTTCTTCCCACGTCTCAGAGGCTGGAGGTTGGGCTGCTAAAGGTCAAAACAGCCCTCGCACAGATATGCTCAGATGCAGGTAAATAGCCCAACAGCTAACATACAGTGCACACGGTGTACAGAGCATGCAGTTTACAATGTGTTCTGTTGTGCAGCCCTGTATGCCAGGATCAGTGTGCAGTGCAACCAGTGTAAGCTGAGGTACCAAAAAACCTCAGCGGTGGCCCGATGCCCGGTGACTGTCTTCAATGAGGTCATCATCTTCTCCCTACCAGACCTACCTGTGGAGCAGTGTAAAATTTTGGTTTCTGTGTATGAGACTCGCAAAACTAGAAAATCCCCCAAATACCTGCTAGGACAGTTGACGGTGGGGAAGGAGAAGACACTGGAAGACCAGCACTGGAGCTTGATGATGCAGTCAGTTCGCCAGCCCGTAGCAAAGTGGCATGGTCTGCTAATCTGAGCCACAGCTCATTAATCTCCTGGGATGTTTTTAATAGAAATCTACAAAAAGACACCTCAAGGTGATCATATTGGAAATAATGGGGACATACTAAACAAATAAAACTGTTTTTTCTAAAGCTGTGCAGGTCAACTCGTGAATTACAGTGGATTCCTTTCACATTTAAGTGCCAACTACAAAACCCTGTGATGAGAACTATTCCTAAAGGCTCTGGAACACTAAACCATCATGTTATGTTGTGTTATATCAATGTAACCCTTTTAATATATCTTCAAGGCCTCTGCTTCTGTGGTTCTTGTTTCAACAAGAAGCCATGTGGCCTCATCAACACCTGTTTACCTAGAAGATGGAGGAGGGTTCACTCACAACATACACACAGCATTTATCCTGTCCAACTTTGCCTTAAATAAAATATGTTTATATTGCTCTGCACACTCTGAAAACAGTACCTCACTTATTCAAATATACTCAAATACCATTGTCGGGAATTCTGTTATTTTTTATTAATTCTAAACTGATGAGTGTTTTGCATTGCAACAACAACAACAACAATTATTATTATTATTAATTATAATTATAATTAATTATAATTACGTTTAATAATGATAATAATGATAATATAATAATTATTATTATAATTAAAATAACGCGTATAGAAACACATGTATAGATGAGAGGACGCACCTTGCCGCCATCTTTGCTAGCTAGCTAGCTTAATTAGCCTTAACTCCAGAGCAGAGTGGCTTGATTTGGAGTCTGGCGTTAGCTAGCTAGTTGCTGTAGCTATCCAACCGCTAGCTAGCAGATTCATTTGGTGTGTTTTTGTTAAAACTGGGTTTAAGCACACTTGAACCCCTGCTTAGTCAAGAACTTAAGTTATGTGTCATTACTAAATGACAGTATACGTGTTTATGAATGTACCAAAGCATTACTTGTGTTTAGAGCTAATGGGAGACACTGAGCGCACCATGCGACTAGAAGGTATGTTCAGGAACTTATTTCTATCATAAATATTATATACTGTGTCTTTAATTATGAAATAAAGAAATTTAGCAAATAGATTGAGACATTTTTAATGTTACATTAAAAAACCTTGGTATTGCTAAAAGTCAACTGAGCTCAAATGATCCCCATTGATCACCTTGTATGATATATAACAGCACATATTGGTGTTGGGGATGATTTATTGAACCTCCTCTCTGGTATTAATCCTTGTGTCATCTACAAAAACTTTTGTTCTAGCAGTTAATCTCTTGACTATCCCACATGATTTCCAATATTTTGGAAATTGTAGGACTCATAATAACACAGACAGCACTTTAAGATCCAAAACGATTTTATTGGGGTATTTTTCTCATCATATTATATGATTAGAAACCATCCATCAGCTGCAGAGCTTTACTCAGCTGCCTCCTTTCCCTGTAAAATGAAGTAAAAAACAAACAAATCAATACATGTGCTACAACATGCAGACACCCATCATACTCTGCATGAATATATATACCTTTATAAATTACTCCATTGTCAGTGTAATGAGGTGGGAATATTAATCAATTAATTAATTTATACATTCACTGTAAAATATTGCATATTTGCGATGGTCTATAACAATATCAACACTGACTGCCAGAGACTTTTCCAATGCTTGTGGCTTTTTAAAATGTGTAAAGTCTCACAGTGTGATCAACCTGTAATTATGTAAATAATTATCTGTGTTGTTATCAATGCTCAGTGTTGAAAATATTCACGGAGCAGCTTCTTTTGTTGATTGTTCGACATTGTTACTGTCAATAATTAATGTTAGCTCTATGATTGATAGCAGGCTAAAATTAAATGTGTGTGTAAGTTCCAAAACTTCTCAAGACACAGTAATGTTGTCATGTAAAACCATCACCATACCTTTTAAGAATCTCCCTGTTAAAAATGTATTATAGAGCAACAGATGTTGGAAAATAAACTTTGCTAAAGTTATTTGTAATTAAATTCAGATACCATACAACCACTACTTTATATTTTCATGCATTTCATTAAATCCCTTTAGCCAAGACCAGAATTAGAATTGAAAATCTAAGAAATTTTAATGTCCTAAAAGCTGAAGCGTGTGTATAAAAGTGTGTATGTTTACCTTGCCAGCATCACGGCTTTTTGCTCTCAGCTTGTTGACCTGTGACTCAGCAATGTCTGCACGCTCCTCAGCCTCCTCCAGCTCATGCTGGAGCTTCCTGCTCTTGGACAGATGAACATTGGCCTGCTCCTCCTGGAATACAAAAAACAATCAAATATTTAATTGGTCAGAAAAGCTAGTAGAAACAAGTACTTTAAAAGATGTAATATCAAGTATCAAAAATAAATACAGTATGTTGTCCTTACCGATTCCTCAGCCTGCCTCTTGTAGGCCTTCACCTTGAGCTGCAACTTGTCAACCAGATCCTGCAGCCTGGTAATGTTTTTCTTGTCCTCCTCAGTCTGTAATCACAAATATAGATTTAAATATTCAAATTGTATAGAAAATAGAGTATTAAATAGATTTTAAATGTACATATGATTGTACCTGATAGGTGAGCTCCTTCACCCTCCTCTCATATTTGCGGACACCCTTAACAGCATCTGCTCCACGTCTCTGTTCAGCCTCAACCTCTGCCTCCAACTCACGCACCTTAAGAAAACCAATAACATTGTGTTAAAAGGTTAGAATCCATATGTTTTGTATATTTCTCTGCTTACTAAATTCATATATGTGTCTGTCCAGACAAAGATTTTACGCTAACTGTCTTACTCTGGACTCCAGTTTCTGGAGCTGCTTCTTGCCACCCTTCATGGCCAGATTCTCAGCCTCATCCAGGCGGTGCTGCAGGTCCTTGACAGCGACCTCCAGGTTCTTCTTCATCCTCTCCAGGTGAGCGCTGGTGTCCTGTTCCTTCTTCAGCTCCTCAGCCATCATAGCAGCCTAGTAAACATATCATTTAAATGAGAAAGGTCATGATGAAACACAGAATTTTAGTCAACCAATAAAGCAGACACCTACATCGGTGATTGCCTTCTTGGCCTTCTCCTCTGCATTTCTTGCTTCCTGCACAGTGTCGTCCACTTCACTCTGGATCTGAACCAGGTCAGCTTCAAGCTTCTTCTTAGTGTTCAGAAGACTTGTGTTCTGAAACATGAAAAGATTTCACTGAAATCACTGATGTCATCTTATACACGATTCAGTCCTTATTTTAAATTGTTTGGTTTTGTGATTGCATAAAAATATTTGAAGGATTGTTCACCTGTGAGTGCAGAAGTCCAACACGCTCACTTGCATCCACCAGCTCCTGTTCAGCGATTTTGCGGCTTCTCTCTGTCTGTTCCAGAGCAGCTCTAAGTTCTTCAATTTCGGCCAACATGAGACCGTTCCTGCGTTCCACCATAGCAGCTTGTTCCTTGAGGTCATCCTGGGCTCTGACAGCGTCATCAAGGTGCAGTTGAGCATCCTAGAGCAAAGCAAGATACATACTCAGATGAATATAATGATGTATGGGCTCTGACCATAGTCTATGCAACTGCTCTCTGCCTTGTAATACCTTCAGCTGTGCCTGCACATTCCTCAGCTGCTTCTGGGACTCAGAAGCCTGGCGATTGGCATGGCTCAACTGGATCTCCATCTCGTTCAGATCTCCCTCCATCTTCTTCTTGATTCTCAGGGCATCGTTCCTGCTCCTGACCTCAGCATCCAGAGTGCTCTGCATGGAGTCAATTACCCTCTGGCTGTTCCTCTTGATCTGCTCAATCTCCTCATCTTTCTCTGCCAGCTTCCTGTCCACCTCACCCTTAATCTGGTTGAGCTCCAGCTGGACACGCAGGATCTTAGACTCTTCATGTTCCAGAGTTCCCTAATGATATTGAAGAAAAAATTATTAATGTCTGGCTTTAGAATATTTATAGCATATGTTGCACTGACTAGAAAAAAACATACCTCAGCCTCTTCAAGGGCTGTCTGGATCTCAGACTTTTCTGTCTCCACCTGCTTCTTGGCCTTCTCCAGCTCATGGATGCTCTTGCCAGTCTCACCAATCTGTTCAGTCAGATCGGAGATCTCCTCTGCATAGAGACAAAG
Source organism: Anabas testudineus (assembly GCF_900324465.2). Taxonomy (NCBI): domain Eukaryota; kingdom Metazoa; phylum Chordata; class Actinopteri; order Anabantiformes; family Anabantidae; genus Anabas; species Anabas testudineus. The sequence goes on from NC_046615.1 coordinate 4,792,693, forward strand.
AAAGGTAGAATAAAGTAAAAATATACTTATAATACTCATAAAAAATACAAGTGTTAGAAAACGTAGATTGTAGTTGATAACACAATGTAGTAGAAACTCACGTTGCAGATTCTTGTTTTCACGCTTCATGGTCTCCAGCTGGTCCAGAGCTTCCTCATAAGAGTTCTTCATCTTGAACAGCTCAGTGCTGAGAGAACGAGCCTCTTTCTGAGCTCCCTCAAGCTCTGCCTGACCCTCCTCATACTTTTGTTTCCACTCTGCCAACACCTGAATAAAACAATACACTCAAGTGAGTTAAATACAGCAAAATGAAGACACATTTTTGATCTTTGTCTGATTTGGTTATAAGATATAGACATTGTTACCTTGTCAAAGTTCCTCTGCTTCTTGTCCAGGTTAGCAGCCAGTGAATTAGCCCTCTCCACATCAATCATGAGATCCTCCACTTCGCTCTGGAGCCTCTGTTTGGTTTTCTCCAGGGAAGCACACTTGGAATTCACAGCCTCAATCTGTTCCTCAGCCTCCTGAAGGCGTTGGGCCAGCTTTTTCCTTTTAAAATTGTAGTTGATGCAGATGTTTTTAATAGTAATAATAATAAAAACAACAATATAGTTCTACATATTTTAAAGAATCCAGATAAATGCACAAAAGTGATGCTGAAGTGGTGTCGAACGATGAATCAAACAATTACAGTGTTAGATGAGGTATGCAAATAGGGAAAGTTTTCAAACTGGCCAATAAATTGTGAATGTTACTCACTTGGACTCCTCAAGCTCCTCAGTGCGCTGGATAGCATCAGTTTCATACTTAGTTCTCCACTGAGCCACCTCACTGTTGGCCTTGGACATTCCACGCTGCAGCTCAGCCTTGGCCTCCTGCTCCTCCTCAAACTGCTCTCTCAGCAGATCGCAGTCGTGGCGAGCTGATTGCACAGCATGGGCAAGAGCGTTCTTGGCCTAGTGTAAGATGAAGATCAATTTTTATGAAGCATCTCACTTTAATATATATTTAATTAATTTAAAAGTTTTTTTTTTGTACCTTGACCTCCTCTTCAATTTGTCTCTTCAGCTCCTCCATCTGCTGTGTGAAGGCTTGTTTGCCTCTGGTCAGCTGGGAGACCAGAGCTTCTTTCTCTTCAATTTGACGGCCGAACTCACCTTGTGTGAAAATTGCCATCAGAAATTAATTTGTGTTTAACTTCTCAGTCATACAAGTTTATTTTTCAGTTATTACTGTGTGGGACATACCATTTTCTGTCAGGAGACGAGCTTTCTGTGCACCCAAGTCATTGATTTGACGGACATTCTCATCATTCTTGGTCTTCAGTTCGCTAAGTTGGTCCTCAAGAGTGCGGCACAGCTTTTCAAGATTTCCCTAATGTGGAAGGATGAGAAAAAAGAATCAATCATAACAAGAAATATGATGATGTTAATTCATGTGTGTATTATACAATATAAAATATTAAAATACTATTCGAAGGATTGTGTACCTTTGCTTTGGCAACAGCCTCCATGTTGCTGGAGAGGTCATCAATCTCCATCTTGTATTCACTCTTTTCCTTCTCAAGCTTCTGCTTGACCCGCTGAAGGTTGTCGATCTGCTCTCCCAGCTCAGCAACGCTGTCAGCCTGCTTCTTACGAAGAGCGGCAGCAGTGGCTTCGTGCTGCAGAGTGGCCTCCTCAAGATCACGACGGAGCTTCTGGAACTCAGCCTCACGCTTCTTGTTCATCTCAATCTGAGCAGCAGTGGCACCACCAGCCTCCTCCAGCCTCTCACTGATCTCCTCCAGTTCTCTGGAAAGATCGGCCCTCTGCTTCTCAACCTTGGCACGAGCAGCACGCTCAGCCTCAATCTCCTCCTCCAGTTCCTCAATACGAGCCTGTTCAATGTAGGTTTGTTGTCTTTCAGTAAACTTTCAATGGTAAAATCAACTATAAAGAATGTCAGAAACGTCAGATTTAATATAATACTTTATGTAGCATAATATACGAGTTACCTGAAGCTCCTTTATCTTCTTCTGAAGCTGAGCACCCATTGACTGCTCATCCTCGATTTTGCTAAGGAGCTGACTAAGTTCAAAGTCCTTCCTGTGAGAGTAATACCACAAAAAGAGCTACTTAGTGATACTGATATTGTCTAGAAACATTATATTTGTCTTAAAATAGAGAAGACAGTTGTTACTTTTTAATTTTCTCTTCAGACTGCTGTTTGTCATTCTCAAGATCCATGATGGATTCCTGGGCCAGTTTCAGATCACCCTCCAGCTTCCTCTTGGCTCTCTCAAGGTCCATACGCAACTTCTTCTCTTGTTCCAGAGATCCCTCAAGCTGCAGATTGATGAGTTTGTAATTATCATGTTCAAAAGCATTTCAATTTTGCCCTTTTTTCTAAGAGATTTTGTAAACTTACATCATCGACTTGCTGCTCAAGCTTGGTCTTGGCCTTGGTCAGAGTGTTGACTTTGTCCTCCTCAGCCTGGAGGTCATCAAGTGTCTGCTGATGAGCCTCCTGAAGGGCTTTCTTCTCTTTGGTCAGCTTAGCAATGGTCTCATCCTGAGAGGCCATCTCCTCTGTCAGGTTCTTCACCTAAATTTGCAAGACAGACAATTTATGAAGCGGGTAATGATCCTGGTTTGAAAATGATCTGCTGGGTATTTTACCATTACTAACCTTGTTCTCAGTGGCGTGTTTCTCCTTTTCCACTTTGGCCAAGGTGAGCTCCAGGTCGTCAATGTCCTTCTTGAGCTCAGAGCATTCATCCTCCAGCTTTCTCTTCTTAGCAGTCAGCTCAGCATTGATTTCTTCTTCATCCTCCAGTCTCTCAGTTGTCTCTTTGAGTTTGGCCTCCAGCTGAATCTTGCTCTTGATGAGTCCCTCACATCTCTCCTCAGCATCTGACAGATTCTCAGATTCCTAGTTGATCGTATAAACATTGGTCTCATCAAACAGCATTTTATCAGTCAAGCAGGAAAAAGTCCATGTGCCTGTTCATGTATACTTACAGATGCTACTTGGAGCTGCAGATCATTCTTCTCCTGCAGAAGAGACACCATCTTCTCCTCCAGTTCCTTCTTTTTGGCCAGGGCAGCAGCCAAGTCTTGTGTCATCTTGTCATAGTTCTCCTTCATCTGGGCGAGCTCCTTCTCAGTTTCAGCACTCTTCAGCAGAGGCTTGATCTTGTAGTACACCTTCATCCATGGCCAGTGTTTGACATTCATGAATGAGCGGATGTTGTACTGAATGGAATAGATGGCTTCCCTGTGGACGAGAAGTTGTTGTTACAGAAAAAGTTCTTTGTATTTCATCACACACTTTTTTATTTGAATGTATTTGTTTTTAACTTGCCTCCTCTCCATCATCTTCACAAACTCCTTTCTCATGAGGTAGCCACGGCAGACAGCCTGAGTCATGGTGACCAGAGATGCCAGTTTTTCATCTCTCATCTCTTCAAGGGTACCCAGCAGACCGGCCTTGAAGAACACCTGAACAAAATACCGCATTACAGCATTTTGTTATACAGTGAAAAAAGGATTAACTTAGTCCAAACCATTTAAACTGAACAAACAGAAACAGAACTTGACAAAGATGAGAGGAGAACACAACCAAAGTGGACAGGAAAAGTCAATTTTATTAATAGTCATACTAAAATAAAACAAGGTATGTGTAGTGTTTACCTTGGTGTGTCCAAATCTGTACTGGTCATGATCAACATCAATTGACCCGAGCAGCTTCTCTGCAGCCTTCTTGTTGTCGATGAACTGGCCTTCAGGGATGACACTGGCATTCAGAACCTTGTACCTTTTATGAGATAGTTAATGATGAGTGTGGGCATTTTCTTTTCACAGTTTAATCAGACTTATACTAAAGTAGTCACTGATACCTCTGCTTGAAGTCACCATAGAGGATTCTGCTGGGGAAACCTTTCCTGCAGATTCTGATACCCTCCAGCACACCGTTACACCTGAGCTGGTGGATGACCAGGAAGTTCTCCATCAGACCTGTATGAAAAAGCATCTCTTTATTAATTTTGTGCAACTAGTTACTCTTGTGTTTAAATCAGCATGAAATAAAGTACATTTCCAAAGGCAAATGACGCCGCACAGACTTTGATACAGTTATGTTATCTATGTACCTGGGGTCTTAGATTCATTGGGAATCAAGCAACGCACAAAGTGAGGATGGGTGCTTCTCAGGTTTGTCATCAGCTTGCCCAAATTCTCCTGTAGATACAAGAAGGTAAATATTGTTATGAAATGTAACTCACAAGCTTGTGTTTAAAAAGAGATGTGATGTTATGTTAAATTTAATATTGGAAAGCTTACCCTAAATTGTGAAGACACAGTCTGCATAGAACCACCCTTCTTCTTGCCACCCTTCTTTCCAGTGTCTGTTGATAATTGTAAGCAGAAACTTAATAATAATTTGCATTTACACAGATATTACTACAATTTGTTGAAAATGTAGTTCTTATTTAACTTTAAAATATGTCACGTTTTTGTGTAGTTAAAAGCATACCCTCAGCAGCAGCAGGAGGATACAGATGACTCAGCAATTTAACAGAGGACTTCTGGTACAGCTGCACGACAGACTCATTCAGTGGATCCTTGTTCTTGTCCAGCCAGCCACTGATATTGTAGTCAACAGTACCAGCATAGTGCACCAGGGAGAAGTGAGCCTCAGCCTTGCCCTTGGCGGGCTTTGGCTTCTCAAAAGCCTTGGTCTTGCCAAGATGCTGGTCATACAGCTTGTTCTTGAAGGATGTGTCTGTGGCCTTGGGGAACATGCACTCCTCTTCAAGGATGGAGAAGATACCCATGGGCTTGATGAAAGTGAAACGGATATGTCATGAAATGATGTGTTTTTGCATAGCAAGAACATTGCCATATAGCAGAATTACAAAATTGATGTGTACCTTTTCAATCAGCTCAATGCAGGCAGCCAAGTCCATGCCAAAGTCAATGAACTCCCAGATAATACCCTCCTTCTTGTACTCCTCTTGTTCCAGCACAAACATGTGGTGGTTGAAGAACTGTTGCAGTTTCTCATTGGTGAAGTTGATGCACAGCTGCTCCATGCTGTTGAACTGTGAGGGGACAAATAATTATTTATCGCTTATAGGCAGTAAAAAAGATTCAGTCCGTTGAAGACTTGGAAGCAGTTAATGTAGCTTACGTTGAAGATTTCAAAGCCAGCAATATCCAGGACACCAATGAAGAAATTCCTTTGCTGCTTAGTGTCCAACATCTGGTTGATACGGATGACCATCCACAAAAACATTCTCTCATAGATGGACTTGGCCAGAGCTTGGACTGAGTTCAACACCTGAAGGAATATAGCATGATTTGAGTGACACTGGCCCAGTGTTTTGTAAAATGCTGGTGTACTGCTGTTACAAATGTCTGAATTGGCATATGGTAAAATCAATTCACTTAAACAAAGAGGCTTTATGTTTACCTGAGGTACAGTCTGTCCCTTGGTGACATATTCATTTCCGACCTTCACTCTGGGATAGCATAGAGCCTTGAGCATGTCAGCAGAGTTCAGGCCCAACAAGTAAGCAACCTTGTCAGCATCTGAAAACATTATAAGTATATAAGTTGATTTACCATTACAATTGTGACAATGATGGACAAGAATTTATGGTATTTAAAAGTGCTCACCTTCTGTGCCATCAGGCTCAGCCTGCTCCTCACGCTGCTTTTGCTTGAACTTCATGTTACCGTGGTGGATTACAGCACCAGTCAGTTTGTAGATGCTCATCTTCTCCTCAGAAGTGAAGCCCAGGATATCAATGGCATTCTGTTTCAAAAGAGATGTCAGCACAATATGTAACTACTTTAAAACCCCCTTGTTAAACGCTATTTCCATCAGTTTAACACTGAAAATATCACATATCAATATTAATTATAGGGTAGAGGGAAAGATCACTCACGTCAGTGGCTTCCAGCTCAACTTTGTCATCAATACTGGCTACAGTGATCTGACCCTGGCTGATCATGGGGAAGTCATATGGGTTGGTTGTGATGAGTGACATTTCTGGAGGTCACGAAAGGGTGAAACGTATAAGTGACAGATTTTTTTCAATCAAAATTTTAAACAGGCAGCTACCCAATTGACTTACCAACCAGCTCAGGTTTGTGATTTGTCATCATCTGGTAGAAGATGTGGTAGCCTCTCTCATCAGGAAGCTGGAATGTCACTCTAGACTTCTCCAGCAGATCTACAAATGTTTTTCATGAGCACAACATTGCTAATTTTCAAATTCTGGTCATTGTGTTTGCTCTGAGAGCTGTTACTTACATGTCTCAATATCAGCACTGGCCAGTTTGCCAGTTGTGCCGAAATGGATTCTGATGAATTTACCCTGTTTTCAAAGCAAAGCAAAACAAGAACAGAGTCAAATGTCCCTCCACATGGGCAACATATAACAGCAATTGTGCTGGAGAAATTGGTCCATACTTACAAAACGAGAAGAGTTGTCATTTCTCACAGTTTTGGCATTACCATAAGCCTCCAGCAGGGGGTTGGCTGCAATAATCTGATCCTCCAGTGACCCCTAGTCCAGGTTTACAACAACAATCAGTAAAGGACCCTGTCCAGAATGTTTTTCTCTTGACAAACATTTTCTACTTTATTAACAATGAGTTGATAACATACCTGCATCTTGCCTGATGTTTGCTCCTTCTTCTTGTCTCCACCGACTGTGCTGATTGTTGCAAAGTACTGGATGACACGCTTGGTGTTCACAGTCTTTCCAGCACCAGATTCTCCACTGGGTGTAGACATAGACTTATAAGAATGTGACTGAGAGATTTTTGGTTATGTTAAACAAAGTAAATGAACGTGAAACTTACGTGATCAAGACAGACTGGTTCTCCCTGTCTGTTAAAATTGAAAACAAAAATAATTACATAGCCATGCAACAGAAACCTCACATAACAAATATTCAGCATTGTTAAAGACTTACCAGTAAGCATGAACTGAAAAGCATTGTCAGAGACAGAGAAGATGTGGGGTGGAGCCTCCATTCTCTTCTTGCCTCTATAGGCACTTACAACTTCAGCATCGTACACTGGGAGCCACTTGTAGGGGTTCACAGTGGCACAGAACAAGCCAGAGTAGGTCTGAAAGAGAGCATAGAAATATGATAATCCATGTTTCTTCCAAGTATTATCATTTATTAGTATCTTTCTAGGCTTATTGTCTTACGTAGATCATCCATGCTGCATAACGCTCTTTGAGGTTATACAGGACAGAGGCTTCATTGAGATGGGTCATCATGGCCATGTCCTCAATTTTGTCGAACTTGGGAGGGTTCATTGGAGAGACGTCGTCTTCTTTAACTGTCTTCTCCTGCAGCCAGACATTAATCACAGTGAGAACTGCTCAAAGTTAGCTCCCTGTTGAATCTGACTTGATGATACCAACCTCTTGAGTGTCCAGGACCTTGACGGTGACTTTGCCACCGTCTTTCTTGATGATTGTGGCCTTCAAGTACAGCTCTTTGTCATCGACCACATAGCAGGCGGTCTTGGCATCAAAAGGTTTATTCTGAGCCTCAATTCTCTCCTTCTCTGGCTTACGGAGGTAAATGGCAGCTTTGCCATAGACGGCCATCTCTGCGTCCGTACTCATGGTGGCAGCTTTTGATCTGTGAATTATTTACAAACAATAGTAATTTTAGTTATCAATGTTAACACGACTGTCATCTCATGTAACTGCCATGGCTATGAATCATCATCACGATCAAGTTTAATTGATATATATCTTTCAATTTGTGCTTTATCTAACATCACATGTGACCTTAGCTTGTTTTAAATGTCTTTTTTGTTTGAGCAAAACAAAACTAACATTAATTCGTGACAACACTTAACGAACAAAAACTTTTTTAACTGAATATAATCTTTCAAATGAATACAAATTGTACTTACCTGACCTTCTCTCCGTCAAAAGTTTGTTATATTCAACAGCCCTGATAAAAACAAATTCAGTCTTTTCGGTTATTGAGAAAGATTAAGTTATTTAACAAGTGTCTTTCTGGTAAACATACATTTATATGTTTTAATTATTTAAATTATGAATGCATAGAATATCTCTAAAGTAAATAGACAAAAAACATACCACAAGCAGTCTCACAGGATCTTCACACCACCACAGCTATGTGTTCCCCTTTGACTCCTTATATTGGATCAGGATTGCTTGTGCAGCAAAGTTAAATATGGGTGACATGCCAACTATGGTATGGATAGCTGTTAAGGCCGGCATACATACTACACACTTTAAACTGAGTGCTATGCATACAGCACAGCTTATGTTTCAGATTTATCTTTACATATACTGTAGAGTACATGTATATTTTTTTGTTTTAACAACATAATTTTCTTCTTGTTAATGCTAATCACGTTTCATGTTAATCAAAGGTAACATGTCAACATTAAAGAAATCAGCAAATAGAGACGGGTGTTTAGGCAGCAGTTACATTTCCTATTAAAATATTTTATGAGAGGTACTTCAGTTCCTGTGATCATGCCCTACTAGTTTATTCAGCCAAGCATAACACAATGTCAACACATCAGCTACATGCTTTTATTAGTCTTTTAAATGGACAGATGAAGGAACAGATATGCTTTAGTTTTAATCAACTATCTGCCTGCTGTAAGATTTGGAGGCACTCAGGTTTCACTCATACTTCAGAAGTGTAAGCATACACCCCAAACATCATTTGGCTTTGTCAGCCTTTCTTTCAATTTAAATTAGTTTGCTCTAAAGTGTTACAGTCCAGTTAATTTGATTCAGCATTCTTTAAGTAATATTATTGACTGTTTTGTTCAGTTCCATTCGAGTGATGTGCTTTAAGTAACTGATTTAAAAGTTTGTGTTTGTCATCCCCATTTTGCCATCTCTGCATCACCTATATCCCAGTTTCTCTTTGTCTACATTTTTGCATTATGCTTTTCTTTCTGTTGTTTTCCTTGAGTGGAACAACAAAACATCTTTGCATTATTTTTTGAAGGTGTTAAACTCTTTATAGTGAAGTGTTTATGTGAAAGACATTTTGGAAATATTGTTATACATAATCAGTCTGTATGTACACAGTCATAGGTTTGATACTTGGTAATTGTAATAAGCTGATTAGCAGTGGTGGAATTATGTGTATTCAGGCTAAATTGCCTTTCCATGCTGACCCAGATTTTCTGATCTGAAATGGAGACTGGAGATTTTGAAATCTGAATTTAAATTCCTGAAATAGTCAATTTCAGGAGAACACTAAGTTCAGGATTGATTCAATTTCACTGCGTTAATTCAGATGCTTATTTTTCAGTGATTTGTTTATTCATTTTCTGTTTTGAGCAACAAAGAAACATCCACATTTTATTTTTCAAGCACATTTGATCTGGCTTAACCAAATATTTCATCTATCCATTATCCTAAATGGTTGTCTTCTCAAGGGTCGCAGGAGTGCTGGAGCCTGTTTCAGCTGTCACTGGGCAAGAGGCAGGGTACATACTAGTTTGTCAGTTTGTCAATCTATCACAGGGCAGACATACTGTATAGAGTCAAACAACTATTAACAAACACATTCACACCTATGGCCAATGTAGAGTCACCAATTAACTTAACATGCATGTTTTTGGACAGTGTGAGAATAGGGCAGCTAAGGATTCAGTAGAGAAAGAGGTACTGTACTTGTGTACATTTATAATATGCAGTACTTATTCTTTTGTACTCTTACATTAACTCATCTGATGTTATGGCAGACGCTGAGGCACCATTCCAGTTCCACAATGTAGCTCAGTCGTTATAATGGAGCATACTGGAGTCACAATCACAGCTTGCCTCGTCTAATGCTGGACATTTATTTTTCCAGTGGTCTTTTACAGTGCTTAAAGCACTTACACACTGCCACATGTTTCTGAATTAACTGGCTTAGAGTAAGAGTCCTTTCCAATGCAATCCTGGCCATATCAAAAATTCTTATTGTCAGAACATATTTGTTAGCCAAAAGTGCTGCCACACTCGGTTTTTATTTTATGTTCATTAATGAATGTAGAAGTGTGGTCTTGCACAGAGTTTTTGAATTTTTCTAAGACCTTCAGATTACAGAAATCTTTCAAGGTGTCTACTTCAGATACTGTGCACCAACAGTTCAACTACGAAACGAGGCTATGCGCAAATTGAGCATGGTTTAGTTTCCGTAGGGATTCTGGCATTATGCCTTTGGCACTATTGCCCACTTTCCCCTACAAAACTCTCCTCAGCCCTTTTCCCCTCTGTCATTTCGTTGTCGCTCCCCAACCAGTCTTCAGTCTGTGTTTCCCGTGCCTGCTAAACCTGCCTGTTCCTGCCCGTCCTCCTCAGCCCTGTCTGCTTCCCCCCTGGATTCCCTGGACTTCGTTCCCCCCTCTGAACTCTGGACATTATTACCTGTGTTTCCCGTGAGTGTTTTCCTGCCTTTGAGCAGTGGTTTTGCTTTGTACTTTGAGATCCTGATTTGTTACTTTGTTTTCAGCCATTTTGGTAGTTTTAAGTTGTTACTTTGTCCTCGTGTTTCTTCCTGGTTTTGTAGTGTCAGTTGACACCCCCCTTAGTTTGCCTGTTTTTGTAGTTTTGCTAATAAACTCCTGTTTCAGTTCAGACCTGCCTCGTCCCCCTCCTTAATTTGTGACAGTACGAACTGACCAGACCGCAGCCATGGATCTCTCTGATCCCTTAAATGGCCTACCCAAACTTCCCCCCTGTCCCTGTTTTAAGCACTACGGGCTTTTTTCTGATGCCCTGCAGGAGGAATACCTGGACCTGCGTAGTGCAGCGGACTATTTGTTTAAATGCCTGAACACACCTGGAAATCTGGGGCACGCCATAACCATCACCAGGTTAGCCATCAAAACCCTCGCCGATAAGGACTTCCTCATGAACTACCCAGAATTCAGACACCTCAAGGACTTTACTCTGGCTACCCTCAAAAACCTCAAGTCCCAGACCCCTACCTCCCAGGCATCTGTCCACCACAACAGGTCTGACCCAGTCTCTTTGGCCTCCCCTGCTGTTAGCCGGCCTGCTACTCCATTAGCCTCACCTACTCCCAGTCATGACCTCCCCGCTCAGCCAGCTCCATTCAACTCACACACCTCACCTTCTCCTCTGACGCCTGTTGCCCTGAGTCCTGAAGAGGCTTGGGACATCTATGCCCAGCTGAAGGCTCAATCAGCCCCAGAACCGGACCCCCGGGTCTCCAGCGCTCCCGAGGACGGTCCTGCTAAACGCCGCCGCTCACGGCGGAGACCCAGAGCTTCACCGGCCCCCGGCTCTGCATCATCCTCTGCTCCAGTCATCACGGCCGCTCCAGTCATCTCGGCCGCTCCGGCTTCCGCTCCAGTCTTCACGGCCGCTCCGGCTTCCGCTCCAGTCATCACGGCCGCTCCAGTCACCACGGCCGCGCCAGTTCCTGCTCCAGTCTCAGTCACAGCTGCAGTTCCCGCTTCAGTTCCTGCCACCACGGCTTCAGTTCCCGCTTCAGTTCCCGCTTCAGTTCCGGCCTCCACAGCTGCTCCTGCTTCAGTTCCTGCCTCCGCAGCTGCACCTGCTTCAGCTTCGGTTCCTGCCTCCGCAGCTGCTCCAGCTGCACCAGTCACAGTTCCTGCCTCCGCAGCTGCTCCAGCTGCACCAGTCACAGTTCCTGCCTCCGCAGCTGCACCTGCTTCAGCTTCGGTTCCTGCCTCCGCAGCTGCTCCAGCTGCACCAGTCACAGTTCCTGCCTCCGCAGCTGCTCCTGCAACAGTCACCGTTCCGGCCTCCAACACCGCCACCACAACAGCTCCAGTCCTTCAGTCCACATCCACACCAGCTCCAGCCCCGGTCTCCACCACCACAACAGCTCCTGTTCTGTCTCCCTGTCCTGTTCTGTCTCTCCGTCCTGTTTTGTCTCCAGGCGGGTTGACGCAGAGGTCGCCGTTGCCGTCTCCTCAGTCTCCGGGCGGGTCGGCGCAGAGGTCGTCGTCGCTGTCTCTCCTGTCTGTTTTGTCTCCCCAGTCTCTCCTGTCTCTGAGCGGGTCGACGCTGAGGTCGCCGTCGTCGCCGCCTCTCCAGCCTGTCCCGTTCATGTCATCGGAGCATCTGCCCGGCGCTCCTCAGCCGGCACTCCAGACGTCACCGCCGGAGCATCCGCCCGGCGCTCCTCAGCCGGCACTCCAGACGCCACCGCCGGAGCATCCGCCCGGCGCTCCTCAGCCGGCACTTCAGGCGTCCGCTCCTCAGCCGGCACTTCAGGCGTCCGCTCTCCAGACCTCTGCTCCGCAGTCCCGAGGCTCTCCGGTCTGCGGCTCTTCTGGCGCCTCGTCCGGGACGTCCACCCGACGCCCTTTGGTCAGCGGCTTTACGGGCGCCTCCTCCGGGACGTCCGCCCGGGGCTCTCCGGTCCTGTCTGCCGCCTCCCGGCCGTCCGCCGGAGGTCCTCCTGGTCTGTCTGCCGCCTCCCGGCCGTCCGCCAGAGGCCCTCCTCCTGAACTCATTGAGGCTGTTTCTTCATATTTGGCACAAATTATCCTTTGGGGTCAAGGATTCTCAATTTTAACAATAACATTACACAAGATAATCCTAATAAATACAAAGTGCACTTTTCAAATTATGATTTCATTTATTAAGGGATCATCTGAGGGCCTGAAGATCACAGGCATCCATCATTGCATTTTAGTCTTGTTCTTTGCACACAGATTTCTCCAGATTCTTTTGTTGATATTATTTACTGTAGATGGTCATATATTCAAATCTTTTCAACTTTAAGTTGATCAATATTATTCTAAAATTGACAATTTGTAAATGCAGTTTTTCATAGATTGGTGTACTTCTGCCCATATTTACTTCTAAGAGACTCTCTAAGATGGTCTTTTTATACCCAATAATATTACTGACCTGTTTCTGGTTAACCTATTGTAGTTCCAGCTCTTCCTTGCTAAATACATACGTTGGTTTATGATGTGCAAAATCATTTCATTCGTCTCAATGTAAATTTGTGTCCCAACCTTACTGGAATTGAAGTTGTTTAACTACAGGTACTCCTGAGCTATAAGCTCTAACCACTATCACTTACATCTAAATTATGTTAAACACTATGTTACATATAAACAATGTATGGATGGTATATTGTAAGAGATGAGCACATAATGATGTATATAGCAAAAAATAACAGGAGAGAGTGCGAGAATGACCTTTCCCAATACATTAGCCTTATGGCCAAATGCATAAAATGACTGACCCATGGATTTGAACCTGGGTCCTACTTACTGAAGGCAACCGTCCTAACCACTATACCACAGTGCCACCCTTTAATAATTATTTTAGTGCCAGTGAGTGAACTGAGTTGAATACTTTTTCTAGTCTTCTCTTGTATCCTACAGTTCACGATAATAGTCTGTGAAGGATTGGCTCTTCTCCCAATTGTCTGTGTTTATGCTGTTTTGTAGAAAATGTTGTTCGAGCTGTATCACAAATGATCCATACTTTTCTAATGGAAGATACATACTAAATCACACAGAAAGCAATTTGAGATCAAAAATGGTTTTATTGCGGTATATTTCACATCATATTATATGATTAGAAACAACTTATCAGCTGGAGAGATTTACTCAGCTGCCTCTTTTCCCTGTAAAATGAAAAAAACTAAATCAATACATAAACTACGTATGTGTTCTATACCATACTTTCCATAAATGTTTATATACAATTTTTTGTTGTCAGTATTATTAAATTTAACATTAATAAGTCATGCTGCTCTAATATATTTCATGACATAAATTCATGTATGCATATATCCATTTTTGCTTGCGCTATATATTTACCTTGCCAGAATCACGGCTTTTTGCTCTCAGCTTGTTGACCTGTGACTCAGCAATGTCTGCACGCTCCTCAGCCTCCTCCAGCTCATGCTGGAGCTTCCTGCTCTTGGACAGATGAACATTGGCCTGCTCCTCCTGGAAAACAATCAAATATTTAATTGGTCAGAAAAGCTAGTAGAAACAAGTACTTTAAAAGATGTAATATCAAGTATCAAAAATAAATACAGTATGTTGTCCTTACCGATTCCTCAGCCTGCCTCTTGTAGGCCTTCACCTTGAGCTGCAACTTGTCAACCAGATCCTGCAGCCTGGTAATGTTTTTCTTGTCCTCCTCAGTCTGTAATCACAAATATAGATTTAAATATTCAAATTGTATAGAAAATAGAGTATTAAATAGATTTTAAATGTACATATGATTGTACCTGATAGGTGAGCTCCTTCACCCTCCTCTCATATTTGCGGACACCCTTAACAGCATCTGCTCCACGTCTCTGTTCAGCCTCAACCTCTGCCTCCAACTCACGCACCTTAAGAAAACCAATAACATTGTGTTAAAAGGTTAGAATCCATATGTTTTGTATATTTCTCTGCTTACTAAATTCATATATGTGTTTGTCCAGACAAAGATTTTAAGCTAACTGTCTTACTCTGGACTCCAGTTTCTGGAGCTGCTTCTTGCCACCCTTCATGGCCAGATTCTCAGCCTCATCCAGGCGGTGCTGCAGGTCCTTGACAGCGACCTCCAGGTTCTTCTTCATCCTCTCCAGGTGAGCGCTGGTGTCCTGTTCCTTCTTCAGCTCCTCAGCCATCATAGCAGCCTAGTAAACATATCATTTAAATGAGAAAGGTCATGATGAAACACAGAATTTTAGTCAACCGATAAAGCAGACACCTACATCGGTGATTGCCTTCTTGGCCTTCTCCTCTGCATTTCTTGCTTCCTGCACAGTGTCGTCCACTTCACTCTGGATCTGAACCAGGTCAGCTTCAAGCTTCTTCTTAGTGTTCAGAAGACTTGTGTTCTGAAACATGAAAAGATTTCACTGAAATCATTGATGTCATCTTATACACGATTCAGTCCTTATTTTAAATTGTTTGGTTTTGTGATTGCATAAAAAATATTTGAAGAATTGTTCACCTGTGAGTGCAGAAGTCCAACACGCTCACTTGCATCCACCAGCTCCTGTTCAGCGATTTTGCGGCTTCTCTCTGTCTGTTCCAGAGCAGCTCTAAGTTCTTCAATTTCGGCCAACATGAGACCGTTCCTGCGTTCCACCATAGCAGCTTGTTCCTTGAGGTCATCCTGGGCTCTGACAGCGTCATCAAGGTGCAGTTGAGCATCCTAGAGCAAAACAAGATACATACTCAGATGAATATAATGATGTATGGGCTCTGACCATAGTCTATGCAACTGCTCTCTGCCTTGTAATACCTTCAGCTGTGCCTGCACATTCCTCAGCTGCTTCTGGGACTCAGAAGCCTGGCGATTGGCATGGCTCAACTGGATCTCCATCTCGTTCAGATCTCCCTCCATCTTCTTCTTGATTCTCAGGGCATCGTTCCTGCTCCTGACCTCAGCATCCAGAGTGCTCTGCATGGAGTCAATTACCCTCTGGCTGTTCCTCTTGATCTGCTCAATCTCCTCATCTTTCTCTGCCAGCTTCCTGTCCACCTCACCCTTAATCTGGTTGAGCTCCAGCTGGACACGCAGGATCTTAGACTCTTCGTGTTCCAGAGTTCCCTAATGATATTGAAGAAAAAATTATTAATGTCTGGCTTCAGAGTTTTTGTAGCATATGTTGCACTGACTAGAAAAAAACATACCTCAGCCTCTTCAAGGGCTGTCTGGATCTCAGACTTTTCTGTCTCCACCTGCTTCTTGGCCTTCTCCAGCTCATGGATGCTCTTGCCAGTCTCACCAATCTGTTCAGTCAGATCGGAGATCTCCTCTGCATAGATACAAAGAAAGGTAGAATAAAGTAAAAATATACTTATAATACTCATAAAAAATACAAGTGTTAGAAAACATAGATTATAGTTGATAACACAATGTGGTAGAAACTCACGTTGCAGATTCTTGTTTTCACGCTTCATGGTCTCCAGCTGGTCCAGAGCTTCCTCATAAGAGTTCTTCATCTTGAACAGCTCAGTGCTGAGAGAACGAGCCTCTTTCTGAGCTCCCTCAAGCTCTGCCTGACCCTCCTCATACTTTTGTTTCCACTCTGCCAACACCTGAATAAAACAATACACTCGATTGAGTTAAATACAGCAAAATGAAGAAACATTTTTGTTCTTTGTCTGATTTGGTTATAAGATATAGACATTGTTACCTTGTCAAAGTTCCTCTGCTTCTTGTCCAGGTTAGCAGCCAGTGAATTAGCCCTCTCCACATCAATCATGAGATCCTCCACTTCGCTCTGGAGCCTCTGTTTGGTTTTCTCCAGGGAAGCACACTTGGAATTCACAGCCTCAATCTGTTCCTCAGCCTCCTGAAGGCGTTGGGCCAGCTTTTTCCTTTTAAAATTGTAGTTGATGCAGATGTTTTTAATAGTAATAATAATAAAAACAACAATATAGTTCTACATATTTTAAAGAATCCAGATAAATGCACAAAAGTGATGCTGAAGTGGTGTCGAACGATGAATCAAACAATTACAGTGTTAGATGAGGTATGCAAAAAGGGAAAATTTTCAAACTGGCCAATAAATTGTGAATGTTACTCACTTGGACTCCTCAAGCTCCTCAGTGCGCTGGATAGCATCAGTTTCATACTTAGTTCTCCACTGAGCCACCTCACTGTTGGCCTTGGACATTCCACGCTGCAGCTCAGCCTTGGCCTCCTGCTCCTCCTCAAACTGCTCTCTCAGCAGATCGCAGTCGTGGCGAGCTGATTGCACAGCATGGGCAAGAGCGTTCTTGGCCTAGTGTAAGATAAAGATCAATTTTTATGAAGCATCTCACTTTAATATATATTTAATTAATTTAAAAGTTTTTGTTTTTGTACCTTGACCTCCTCTTCAATTTGTCTCTTCAGCTCCTCCATCTGCTGTGTGAAGGCTTGTTTGCCTCTGGTCAGCTGGGAGACCAGAGCTTCTTTCTCTTCAATTTGACGGCCGAACTCACCTTGTGTGAAAATTGCCATCAGAAATTAATTTGTGTTTAACCTCTCAGTCATTCAAGTTTATTTTTCAGTTATTACTGTGTGGGACATACCATTTTCTGTCAGGAGACGAGCTTTCTGTGCACCCAAGTCATTGATTTGACGGACATTCTCATCATTCTTGGTCTTCAGTTCGCTAAGTTGGTCCTCAAGAGTGCGGCACAGCTTTTCAAGATTTCCCTAATGTGGAAGGATGAGAAAAAAGAATCAATCATAACAAGAAATATGATGATGTTAATTCATGTGTGTATTATACAATATAAAATATTAAAATACTATTCGAAGGATTGTGTACCTTTGCTTTGGCAACAGCCTCCATGTTGCTGGAGAGGTCATCAATCTCCATCTTGTATTCACTCTTTTCCTTCTCAAGCTTCTGCTTGACCCGCTGAAGGTTGTCGATCTGCTCTCCCAGCTCAGCAACGCTGTCAGCCTGCTTCTTACGAAGAGCGGCAGCAGTGGCTTCGTGCTGCAGAGTGGCCTCCTCAAGATCACGACGGAGCTTCTGGAACTCAGCCTCACGCTTCTTGTTCATCTCAATCTGAGCAGCAGTGGCACCACCAGCCTCCTCCAGCCTCTCACTGATCTCCTCCAGTTCTCTGGAGAGATCGGCCCTCTGCTTCTCAACCTTGGCACGAGCAGCACGCTCAGCCTCAATCTCCTCCTCCAGTTCCTCAATACGAGCCTGTTCAATGTAGGTTTGTTGTCTTTCAGTAAACTTTCAATGGTAAAATCAACTATAAAGAATGTCAGAAACGTCAGATTTAATATAATACTTTATGTAGCATAATATACGAGTTACCTGAAGCTCCTTTATCTTCTTCTGAAGCTGAGCACCCATTGACTGCTCATCCTCAATTTTGCTAAGAAGCTGACTAAGTTCAAAGTCCTTCCTGTGAGAGTAATACCACAAAAAGAGCTACTTAATGATACTGACAATGTCTAAAAACATTATATTTGTCTTAAAATAGAGAAGACAGTTGTTACTTTTTAATTTTCTCTTCAGACTGCTGTTTGTCATTCTCAAGATCCATGATGGATTCCTGGGCCAGTTTCAGATCACCCTCCAGCTTCCTCTTGGCTCTCTCAAGGTCCATACGCAACTTCTTCTCTTGTTCCAGAGATCCCTCAAGCTGCAGATTGATGAGTTTGTAATTATCATGTTCAAAAGCATTTCAATTTTGCCCTTTTTTCTAAGAGATTTTGTAAGCTTACATCATCGACTTGCTGCTCAAGCTTGGTCTTGGCCTTGGTCAGAGTGTTGACTTTGTCCTCCTCAGCCTGGAGGTCATCAAGTGTCTGCTGATGAGCCTCCTGAAGGGCTTTCTTCTCTTTGGTCAGCTTAGCAATGGTCTCATCCTGAGAGGCCATCTCCTCTGTCAGGTTCTTCACCTAAATTTGCAAGACAGACAATTTATGAAGCAGGTAATGATCCTGCTTTGAAATGATCTGCTGGGTATTTTACCATTACTAACCTTGTTCTCAGTGGCGTGTTTCTCCTTTTCCACTTTGGCCAAGGTGAGCTCCAGGTCGTCAATGTCCTTCTTGAGCTCAGAGCATTCATCCTCCAGCTTTCTCTTTTTAGCAGTCAGCTCAGCATTGATTTCTTCTTCATCCTCCAGTCTCTCAGTTGTCTCTTTGAGTTTGGCCTCCAGCTGAATCTTGCTCTTGATGAGTCCCTCACATCTCTCCTCAGCATCTGACAGATTCTCAGATTCCTAGTTGATCGTATAAACATTGGTCTCAGCAGAACAGCATTTTATCAGTCAAGCAGGAAAAAGTCCATGTGCCTGTTCATGTATACTTACAGATGCTACTTGGAGCTGCAGATCATTCTTCTCCTGCAGAAGAGACACCATCTTCTCCTCCAGTTCCTTCTTCTTGGCCAGGGCAGCAGCCAAGTCTTGTGTCATCTTGTCATAGTTCTCCTTCATCTGGGCGAGCTCCTTCTCAGTTTCAGCACTCTTCAGCAGTGGCTTGATCTTGTAGTACACCTTCATCCATGGCCAATGTTTGACATTCATGAATGAGCGGATGTTGTACTGAATGGAATAGATGGCTTCCCTGTGGACAAGAAGTTACAGAAAAAGTTCTTTGTATTTCATCACAAATACATTCAATTTTTTATTTGAATGTATTTGTTTTTAACTTGCCTCCTCTCCATCATCTTCACAAACTCCTTTCTCATTACAAAACCACGGCAGACAGCCTGAGTCATGGTGACCAGAGACGCCAGTTTTTCATCTCTCATCTCTTCAAGGGTACCCAGCAGACCGGCCTTGAAGAACACCTGAACAAAATACCGCATTACAGCATTTTGTTATACGGTGAAAAAAGGATTAACTTAGTCCAAACCATTTAAACTGAACAAACAAAAACAGAACTTGACAAAGATGAGAGGAGAACACAACCAAAGTGGACAGGAAAAGTCAATTTTATTAATAGTCATACTAAAATAAAACAAGGTATGTGTAGTGTTTACCTTGGTGTGTCCAAATCTGTACTGGTCATGATCAACATCAATTGACCCGAGCAGCTTCTCTGCAGCCTTCTTGTTGTCGATGAACTGGCCTTCAGGGATGACACTGGCATTCAGAACCTTGTACCTTTTATGAGATAGTTAATGATGAGTGTGGGCATTTTCTTTTCACAGTTTAATCAGACTTATACTAAAGTAGTCACTGATACCTCTGCTTGAAGTCACCATAGAGGATTCTGCTGGGGAAACCTTTCCTGCAGATTCTGATACCCTCCAGCACACCGTTACACCTGAGCTGGTGGATGACCAGGAAGTTCTCCATCAGACCTGTATGAAAAAGCATCTCTTTATTAATTTTGTGCAACTAGTTACTCTCATGTTTAAATCAGCATGAAATAAAGTACATTTCCAAAGGCAAATGACGCCGCACAGACTTTGATACAGTTATGTTATCTATGTACCTGGGGTCTTAGACTCATTGGGAATCAAGCAACGCACAAAGTGAGGATGGGTGCTTCTCAGGTTTGTCATCAGCTTGCCCAAATTCTCCTGTAGATACAAGAAAGTCAATTTTGTTGTGAAATGTAACTCACAAGCTTGTGTTTAAAAAGAGATGTGATGTTATGTTAAATTTAATATTGTAAAGCTTACCCTAAATTGTGAAGACACAGTCTGCATAGAACCACCCTTCTTCTTGCCACCCTTCTTTCCAGTTTCTGTTGTTAATTGTAAGCAGAAACTTAATAATAATTTGCATTTCCACAGATATTACCACAATTTGTTGAAAAAGTAGTTCTTATTTAACTTTAAAATATGTCACGTTTTAGTGTAGTTAAAAGCATACCCTCAGGAGCAGCAGGAGGATACAGATGACCCAGCAATTTAACAGAGGACTTCTGGTACAGCTGCACGACAGACTCATTCAGTGGATCCTTGTTCTTGTCCAGCCAGCCACCGATATTGTAGTCCACAGTACCAGCATAGTGCACCAGGGAGAAGTGAGCCTCAGCCTTGCCCTTGGCGGGCTTTGGCTTCTCAAAAGCTCTTGACTTGCCAAGATGCTGGTCATACAGCTTGTTCTTGAAGGATGTGTCTGTTGCCTTGGGGAACATGCACTCCTCTTCAAGGATGGAGAAGATACCCATGGGCTTGATGAAAGTGAAACGGATATGTCATGAAATGATGTGTTTTTGCATAGCAAGAACATTGCCATATAGCAGAATTACAAAATTGATGTGTACCTTTTCAATCAGCTCAATGCAGGCAGCCAAGTCCATGCCGAAGTCAATGAACTCCCAGATAATACCCTCCTTCTTGTACTCCTCTTGTTCCAGCACAAACATGTGGTGGTTGAAGAACTGTTGCAGTTTCTCATTGGTGAAGTTGATGCACAGCTGCTCCATGCTGTTGAACTGTGAGGGGACAAATAATTATTTATCGCTCATAGGGAGTAAAAAAGATTCAGTCCATTCCAGACTTGGAAGCAGTTAATGTAGCTTACGTTGAAGATTTCAAAGCCAGCAATATCCAGGACACCAATGAAGAAATTCCTTTGCTGCTTAGTGTCCAACATCTGGTTGATACGGATGACCATCCACAAAAACATTCTCTCATAGATGGACTTGGCCAGAGCTTGGACTGAGTTCAACACCTGAAGGAATATAGCATGTAATGTATAGCATTGTAAAATGCTGGTGTACTGCTGTTACAAATGTCTGAATTGGCATATGGTAAAATCAATTCACTTAAACAAAGAGGCTTTATGTTTACCTGAGGTACAGTCTGTCCCTTGGTGACATATTCATTTCCGACCTTCACTCTGGGATAGCACAGAGCCTTGAGCATGTCAGCAGAGTTCAGGCCCAACAAGTAAGCAACCTTGTCAGCATCTGAAAACATTATAAGTATATAAGTTGATTTACCATTACAATTGTGACAATGATGGACATGAATTTATGGTATTTAAAAGTGCTCACCTTCTGTGCCATCAGGCTCAGCCTGCTCCTCACGCTGCTTTTGCTTGAACTTCATGTTACCGTGGTGGATTACAGCACCAGTCAGTTTGTAGATGCTCATCTTCTCCTCAGAAGTGAAGCCCAGGATATCAATGGCATTCTGTTTCAAAAGAGATGTCAGCACAATATGTAACTACTTTAAAACCCCCTTGTTAAACGCTATTTCCATCAATTTAACACTGAAAATATCACATATCAATATTAATTATACGGTAGAGGGAAAGATCACTCACGTCAGTGGCTTCCAGCTCAACTTTGTCATCAATACTGGCTACAGTGATCTGACCCTGGCTGATCATGGGGAAGTCATATGGGTTGGTTGTGATGAGTGACATTTCTGGAGGTCACGAAAGGGTGAAACGTATAAGTGACCGATTTTTTTCAATCAAATTTTTAAACAGGCAGCTACCCAATTGACTTACCAACCAGCTCAGGTTTGTGATTTGTCATCATCTGGTAGAAGATGTGGTAGCCTCTCTCATCAGGAAGCTGGAATGTCACTCTAGACTTCTCCAGCAGATCTACAAATGTTTTTCATGAGCACAACATTGCTAATTTTCAAATTCTGGTCATTGTGTTTGCTCTGAGAGCTGTTACTTACATGTCTCAATATCAGCACTGGCCAGTTTGCCAGTTGTGCCGAAATGGATTCTGATGAATTTACCCTGTTTTCAAAGCAAAGCAAAACAAGGACAGTGTCAAATGTCCCTCCACATGGGGAACATATAACAGCAATTGTGCTGGAGAAATTGCTCCATACTTACAAAACGAGAAGAGTTGTCATTTCTCACAGTTTTGGCATTACCATAAGCCTCCAGCAGGGGGTTGGCTGCAATAATCTGATCCTCCAGTGACCCCTAGTCCAGGTTTACAACAACAATCAGTAAAGGACCCTGTCCAGAATGTTTTTCTCTTGACAAACATTTTATACTTTATAAACAATGAATTGATAACATACCTGCATCTTGCCTGGTGTTTGCTCCTTCTTCTTGTCTCCACCGACTGTGCTAATTGTTGCAAAGTACTGGATGACACGCTTGGTGTTCACAGTCTTTCCAGCACCAGATTCTCCACTGGGTGTAGACATAGACTTATAAGAATGTGACTGAGAGATTTTTGGTTATGTTAAACAAAGTAAATGAACATGAAACTTACGTGATCAAGACAGACTGGTTCTCCCTGTCTGTTAAAATTGAAAACAAAAATAATTACATAGCCATGCAACAGAAACCTCACATAACAAATATTCAGCATTGTTAAAGACTTACCAGTAAGCATGAACTGAAAAGCATTGTCAGAGACAGAGAAGATGTGGGGTGGAGCCTCCATTCTCTTCTTGCCTCTATAGGCACTTACAACTTCAGCATCGTACACTGGGAGCCACTTGTAGGGGTTCACAGTGGCACAGAACAAGCCAGAGTAGGTCTGAAAGAGAGCATAGAAATATGATAATCCATGTTTCTTCCAAGTATTATCATTTATTAGTATCTTTCTAGGCTTATTAACCTACGTAGATCATCCATGCTGCATAACGCTCTTTGAGGTTATACAGGACAGAGGCTTCATTGAGATGGGTCATCATGGCCATGTCCTCAATTTTGTCGAACTTGGGAGGGTTCATTGGAGAGACGTCGTCTTCTTTAACTGTCTTCTCCTGCAGCCAGACATTAATCACAGTGAGAACTGCTCAAAGTTAGCTCCCTGTTGAATCTGACTTGATGATACCAACCTCTTGAGTGTCCAGGACCTTGACGGTGACTTTGCCACCGTCTTTCTTGATGATTGTGGCCTTCAAGTACAGCTCTTTGTCATCAGTCACATAGCAGGCGGTCTTGGCATCAAAAGGTTTATTCTGAGCCTCAATTCTCTCCTTCTCTGGCTTACGGAGGTAAACGGCAGCTTTGCCATAGACGGCCATCTCTGCGTCCGTACTCATGGTGGCAGCTTATATCTGTGAATTATTTACAAACAATAGTAATTTTAGTTATCAATGTTAACACGACTGTCATCTCATGTAACTGCCATGGCTATGAATCATCATCACGATCAAGTTTAATTGATATATATCTTTCAATTTGTGCTTTATCTAACATCACATGTGACCTTAGCTTTTTTTAAATGTCTTTTTTGTTTGAGCAAAACATAACTAACATTAATTTGTGACAACGCTGAACGAATAAAAACTTTTTTAAGCGAATCGATTCTTTCAAATGAATACAAATTGTACTTACCTGACCTTCTCTCCGTCAAAAGTTTATTATATTCAACAGCCCTGATAAAAACAAATTCATTCTTTTCGGTTATTGAGAAAGATTAAGTTATTTAACAAGTGTCTTTCTGGTAAACATGCATTTATATGTTTTAATTATTTAAATTATGAATGCATAGAATATCTCTAAAGTATATAGACAAAAAAACATACCACAAGCAGTCTCACAGGATCTTCACACCACCACAGCTATGTGTTCCCATTTGACTCCTTATATTGGATCAAGATTGCTTGTGCAGCAAAGTTAAATATGGGTGACATGCCAACTATGGTGTGGATAGCTGTTAAGGCTGGCATACATTTAAACTAAATGCTAATCAAGACAACTATCTGCCTGCTGTAAGATTTGGAGGCACTCAGGTTTCACTCATACTTCAGAAGTGTAAGCATAAACCCCAAATATCATTTGGCTTTGTCAGCCTTTCTTTCAATTTAAATTCGTTTGCTCTAAAGTGTTACAGTCCAGTTAATTTGATTCAGCATTCTTTAAGTAATATTATTGACTGTTTTGTTGAGTTCCATTCGAGTGCAACATAAACCGGCCATGAATGAGCCACAACAATAACACCACCATAGTATTTTTAGTGCAGAGATGTGCTTTAAGTAAAAGTTTGTGTTTGTCATCCCCATTTTGCCATCTCTGCATCACCTATATCCCAGTTTCTCTTTGTCTTTTCCAACATGTTTGCACTTGGCTTTTCTTTCTGTTGTTTTCCTTGAGTGGAACAACAAAACATCTTTGCATTATTTTTTGAAGGTGTTAAACTCTTTATAGTGAAGTGTTTATGTGAAAGACATTTTGGAAATATTGTTATACATAATCAGTCTGTATGTACACAGTCATAGGTTTGATACTTGGTAATTGTTATAAGCTGATTAGCAGGGGTGGAATTATGTGTATTCAGGCTAAATTGCCTTTCCATGCTGACCCAGATTTTCTGATCTGAAATAGTCAATTTCAGGAGAACACTAAGTACAGTAACACTAAGTTCAGGATTGATTCAATTCACTGCGTTAATTCAGATGCTTATTTTTCAGTGATTTGTTTATTCATTTTCTGTTTTGAGCAACAAAGAAACATCAACATTTTATTTTTCAAGCACATTTGATCTGGCTTAACCAAATATTTCATCTATCCATTATCCTAAATGGTTGTCTTCTCAAGGGTCGCAGGAGTGCTGGAGCCTGTTTCAGCTGTCACTGGGCAAGAGGCAGGGTACATCCTAGTTGGTCAGTTTGTCAATCTATCACAGGGCAGACATACTGTATAGAGTCAAACAACTATTAACAAACACATTCACACCTATGGCCAATGTAGAGTCACCAATTAACTTAACATGCATGTTTTTGGACAGTGTGAGGATAGGGCAGCTAAGGATTCAATAGAGAAAGAGGTACTGTACTTGTGTACATATATAATATGCAGTACTTATTCTTTTGTACTCTTACATTACACTCATCTCATGTTATGGCAGACGCTGAGGCACCATTCCAGTTCCACAATGTAGCTCAGTCGTTATAATGGAGCATACTGGAGTCACAATCACAGCTTGCCTCGTCTAATGCTGGACATTTATTTTTCCAGTGGTCTTTTACAGTGCTTAAAGCACTTACACACTGCCACATGTTTCTGAATTAACTGGCTTAGAGTAAGAGTCCTTTCCAATGCAATCCTGGCCATATCAAAAATTCTTATTGTCAGAACATATTTGTTAGCCACAAGTGCTGCCACACTCGGTTTTTATTTTATGTTCATTAATGAATGTAGAAGTGTGGTCTTGCACAGAGTTTTTGAATTTTTCTAAGACCTTCAGATTACAGAAATCTTTCAAGGTGTCTACTTCAGATACTGTGCACCAACAGT
The DNA here is from genome assembly GCF_900324465.2 of Anabas testudineus. NCBI lineage: Eukaryota > Metazoa > Chordata > Actinopteri > Anabantiformes > Anabantidae > Anabas > Anabas testudineus. The sequence continues at coordinate 4,818,312 of NC_046615.1, forward strand.
TCAACTACGAAACGAGGCTATGCGCAAATTGAGCATGGTTTAGTTTCCGTAGGGATTCTGGCATTATGCCTTTGGCACTATTTAAGTTTTCAACACCGCTAACTTTGTTCCCAAATCTCAATAGCTCAATCTTATATTTGTGGTCAAAAGTTTCCCTTTTAAATATCGCAGCATCTCCAGCTGTAGTTTTTCCTTCATCTACAATCCAAATTCCAAAAAAGTTGTAATGCTGTGTAAAATCTACCTAAAAACAGAACACAATCTCATAAACCCATATTTTATTGACAGTAGAAGATAGTAAACATATAAAATTTTTAATCTGAGAAATTGTACAGTGTTTGGACCATCACATCACATTGCATCTGTCTGTACGGTCACCCAATTCTTGCTGATGCAAGAATTCCTTTAAATTTGGCATAACTGTCAACTTGAACTCAGTGGTGAACTGGATATATTTGGTGGCCAAAGGTCACAGTCACCTTATGTTCATCCTGCTCTTCTTGTGAATGTAATGTCTCAGGAACTCATTGAGGCTGTTTCTTCATATTTGGCACAAATTATCCTTTGGGGTCAAGGATTCTTAAATTTTAACAATAACATTACACAAGATAATCCTAATAAATACAAAGTGCACTTTTCAAATTATGATTTCATTTATTAAGGGATCATCTGAGGGCCTGAAGATCACAGGCATCCTTCATTGCATTTTAGTCTTGTTCTTTGCACACAGATTTCTCCAGATTCTTTTGTTGATATTATTTACTGTAGATGGTCATATATTCAAATCTTTTCAACTTTAAGTTGATCAATATTATTCTAAAACTGACAATTTGTAAATGCAGTTTTTCATAGATTGGTGTACTTCTGCCCATATTTACTTCTAAGAGACTCTCTAAGATGGTCTTTTTATACCCAATAATGTTACTGACCTGTTTCTGGTTAACCTATTGTAGTTCCAGCTCTTCCTTGTTAAATACATACATTGGTTTATGATGTGCAAAATCATTTAATTCGTCTCAATGTAGATTTGTGTCCCAACCTTACTGGAATTGAAGTTGTTTAACTACAGGTACTCCTGAGCTATAAGCTCTAACCACTATCACTTCCATCTAAATTATGTTAAACACTATGTTATAGACAATGTATGGATGGTATATTGTAAGAGATGAGCACATAATGATGTATATAGCAAAAAGTAACAGGAGAGAGAGCGAGAATGACCTTTCCCAATACATTAGCCTTATGGCCAAATGCATAAAATGACTGACCCATGGATTTGAACCTGGGTCCTACTTACTGAAGGCAACCGTCCTAACCACTATACCACAGTGCCACCCTTTAATAATTATTTTAGTGCCAGTGAGTGAACTGAGTTGAATACTTTTTCTAGTCTTCTCTTATATCCTACAGTTCACGATAATAGTCTGTGAAGGATTGGCTCTTCTCCCAATTGTCTGTGTTTATGCTGTTTGCATATTGTGCACATACTTACTCCTTTACATATTGCATTGTTTAGACGTTCTGAATAAAAGATTTTTAAACATACCATATCAGTATGTAAACTTACTTAAGTTTGTAGATGATTTTTTGTAGAAAATGTTGTTCGAGCTGTATCACAAATGATTCATACTTTTCTAATGGAAGATGCAAACTAAATCACACAGAAAGCAATTTGAGATCAAAAACGGTTTTATTGCGGTATATTTCACATCATATTATATGATTAGAAACAACTTATCAGCTGGAGAGATTTACTCAGCTGCCTCTTTTCCCTGTAAAATGAAAAAAACAAAATCAATACATAAACTACGTATGTGTTCTATACCATACTTTCCATGAATGTTTATATACAATTTTTTGTTGTCAGTATTATTAAATTTAACATTAATAAGTCATGCTGCTCTAATATGTTTCATGACATAAATTCATGTATGCATATATCCATTTTTGCTTGCGCTACATATTTACCTTGCCAGAATCACGGCTTTTTGCTCTCAGCTTGTTGACCTGGGATTCAGCAATGTCTGCACGCTCCTCTGCCTCCTCCAGCTCATGCTGGAGCTTCCTGCTCTTGGACAGATGAACATTGGCCTGCTCCTCCTGGAATACAAAAAACAATCAAATATTTAATTGGTCAGAAAAGCTAGTAGAAACAAGTACTTTAAATGATGTAATATTAAGTATCAAAAATAAATACAGTATGTTGTCCTTACCGATTCCTCAGCCTGCCTCTTGTAGGCCTTCACCTTGAGCTGCAACTTGTCAACCAGATCCTGCAGCCTGGTAATGTTTTTCTTGTCCTCCTCAGTCTGTAATCACAAATATAGATTTAAATATTCAAATTGTATAGAAAATAGAGTATTAAATAGATTTTAAATGTACATATGATTGTACCTGATAGGTGAGCTCCTTCACCCTCCTCTCATATTTGCGGACACCCTTAACAGCATCTGCTCCACGTCTCTGTTCAGCCTCAACCTCTGCCTCCAACTCACGCACCTTAAGAAAACCAATAACATTGTGTTAAAAGGTTAGAATCCATATGTTTTGTATATTTCTCTGCTTACTAAATTCATATATGTGTTTGTTCAGACAAAGATTTTAAGCTAACTGTCTTACTCTGGACTCCAGTTTCTGGAGCTGCTTCTTGCCACCCTTCATGGCCAGATTCTCAGCCTCATCCAGGCGGTGCTGCAGGTCCTTGACAGCGACCTCCAGGTTCTTCTTCATCCTCTCCAGGTGAGCGCTGGTGTCCTGTTCCTTCTTCAGCTCCTCAGCCATCATAGCAGCCTAGTAAACATATCATTTAAATGAGAAAGGTCATGATGAAACACAGAATTTTAGTCAACCAATAAAGCAGACACCTACATCGGTGATTGCCTTCTTGGCCTTCTCCTCTGCATTTCTTGCTTCCTGAACAGTGTCGTCCACTTCACTCTGGATCTGAACCAGGTCGGCTTCAAGCTTCTTCTTAGTGTTCAGAAGACTTGTGTTCTGAAACATGAAAAGATTTCACTGAAATCACTGAGGTCATCTTATACACGATTCAGTCCTTATTTTAAATTGTTTGGTTTTGTGATTGCATAAAAAATATTTGAAGAATTGTTCACCTGTGAGTGCAGAAGTCCAACACGCTCACTTGCATCCACCAGCTCCTGTTCAGCGATTTTGCGGCTTCTCTCTGTCTGTTCCAGAGCAGCTCTAAGTTCTTCAATTTCGGCCAACATGAGACCGTTCCTGCGTTCCACCATAGCAGCTTGTTCCTTGAGGTCATCCTGGGCTCTGACAGCGTCATCAAGGTGCAGTTGAGCATCCTAAAGCAAAGCAAGATACATACTCATACATGAATATAATGATGTATGGGCTCTGACCATAGTCTATTTAACTGCTCTCTGCCTTGTATTACCTTCAGCTGTGCCTGCACATTCCTCAGCTGCTTCTGGGACTCAGAAGCCTGGCGATTGGCATGGCTCAACTGGATCTCCATCTCGTTCAGATCTCCCTCCATCTTCTTCTTGATTCTCAGGGCATCGTTCCTGCTCCTGACCTCAGCATCCAGAGTGCTCTGCATGGAGTCAATTACCCTCTGGCTGTTCCTCTTGATCTGCTCAATCTCCTCATCTTTCTCTGCCAGCTTCCTGTCCACCTCACCCTTAATCTGGTTGAGCTCCAGCTGGACACGCAGGATCTTAGACTCTTCGTGTTCCAGAGTTCCCTAATGATATTGAAGAAAAAATTATTAATGTCTGGCTTCAGAGTTTTTGTAGCATATGTTGCACTGATTAGAAAAAAACATACCTCAGCCTCTTCAAGGGCTGTCTGGATCTCAGACTTTTCTGTCTCCACCTGCTTCTTGGCCTTCTCCAGCTCATGGATGCTCTTGCCAGTCTCACCAATCTGTTCAGTCAGATCGGAGATCTCCTCTGCATAGAGACAAAGAAAGGTAGAATAAAGTAAAAATATACTTATAATACTCATAAAAAATACAAGTGTTAGAAAACATAGATTGTAGTTGCTAACACAATGTGGTAGAAACTCACGTTGCAGATTCTTGTTTTCACGCTTCATGGTCTCCAGCTGGTCCAGAGCTTCCTCATAAGAGTTCTTCATCTTGAACAGCTCAGTGCTGAGAGAACGAGCCTCTTTCTGAGCTCCCTCAAGCTCTGCCTGACCCTCCTCATACTTTTGTTTCCACTCTGCCAACACCTGAATAGAACAATACACTCGAGTGAGTTAAATACAGCAAAATGAAGAAACATTTTTGTTCTTTGTCTGATTTGGTTATAAGATATAGACATTGTTACCTTGTCAAAGTTCCTCTGCTTCTTGTCCAGGTTAGCAGCCAGTGAATTAGCCCTCTCCACATCAATCATGAGATCCTCCACTTCGCTCTGGAGCCTCTGTTTGGTTTTCTCCAGGGAAGCACACTTGGAATTCACAGCCTCAATCTGTTCCTCAGCCTCCTGAAGGCGTTGGGCCAGCTTTTTCCTTTTAAAATTGTAGTTGATGCAGATGTTTTAAATAGTAATAATAATAAAAACAACAATATAGTTCTACATAATTAGAAGAATCCAGATAAATGCACAAAAGTGATGCTGAAGTGGTGTCGAACGATGAATCAAACAATTACAGTGTTAGATGAGGTATGCAAAAAGGGAAAATTTTCAAACTGGCCAATAAATTGTGAATGTTACTCACTTGGACTCCTCAAGCTCCTCAGTGCGCTGGATAGCATCAGTTTCATACTTAGTTCTCCACTGAGCCACCTCACTGTTGGCCTTGGACATTCCACGCTGCAGCTCAGCCTTGGCCTCCTGCTCCTCCTCAAACTGCTCTCTCAGCAGATCGCAGTCGTGGCGAGCTGATTGCACAGCATGGGCAAGAGCGTTCTTGGCCTAGTGTAAGATAAAGATCAATTTTTATGAAGCATCTCACTTTAATATATATTTAATTAATTTAAAAGTTTTTGTTTTTGTACCTTGACCTCCTCTTCAATTTGTCTCTTCAGCTCCTCCATCTGCTGTGTGAAGGCTTGTTTGCCTCTGGTCAGCTGGGAGACCAGAGCTTCTTTCTCTTCAATTTGACGGCCGAACTCACCTTGTGTGAAAATTGCCATCAGAAATTAATTTGTGTTTAACCTCTCAGTCATTCAAGTTTATTTTTCAGTTATTACTGTGTGGGACATACCATTTTCTGTCAGGAGACGAGCTTTCTGTGCACCCAAGTCATTGATTTGACGGACATTCTCATCATTCTTGGTCTTCAGTTCGCTAAGTTGGTCCTCAAGAGTGCGGCACAGCTTTTCAAGATTTCCCTAATGTGGAAGGATGAGAAAAAAGAATCAATCATAACAAGAAATATGATGATGTTAATTCATGTGTGTATTATACAATATAAAATATTAAAATACTATTCGAAGGATTGTGTACCTTTGCTTTGGCAACAGCCTCCATGTTGCTGGAGAGGTCATCAATCTCCATCTTGTATTCACTCTTTTCCTTCTCAAGCTTCTGCTTGACCCGCTGAAGGTTGTCGATCTGCTCTCCCAGCTCAGCAACGCTGTCAGCCTGCTTCTTACGAAGAGCGGCAGCAGTGGCTTCGTGCTGCAGAGTGGCCTCCTCAAGATCACGACGGAGCTTCTGGAACTCAGCCTCACGCTTCTTGTTCATCTCAATCTGAGCAGCAGTGGCACCACCAGCCTCCTCCAGCCTCTCACTGATCTCCTCCAGTTCTCTGGAGAGATCGGCCCTCTGCTTCTCAACCTTGGCACGAGCAGCACGCTCAGCCTCAATCTCCTCCTCCAGTTCCTCAATACGAGCCTGTTCAATGTAGGTTTGTCGTCTTTCAGTAAACTTTCAATGGTAAAATCAACTATAAAGAATGTCAGAAATGTCAGATTTAATATAATACTTTATGTAGCATAATATACGAGTTACCTGAAGCTCCTTTATCTTCTTCTGAAGCTGAGCACCCATTGACTGCTCATCCTCAATTTTGCTAAGGAGCTGACTAACTTCAAAGTCCTTCCTGTGAGAGTAATACCACAAAAAGAGCTACTTAATGATACTGACAATGTCTAAAAACATTATATTTGTCTTATATATATATATATTTGTAAAATAAAGAAGACAGTTGTTACTTTTTAATTTTCTCTTCAGACTGCTGTTTGTCATTCTCAAGATCCATGATGGATTCTTGGGCCAGTTTCAGATCACCCTCCAGCTTCCTCTTGGCTCTTTCAAGGTCCATACGCAACTTCTTCTCTTGTTCCAGAGATCCCTCAAGCTGCAGATTGATGAGTTTGTAATTATCATGTTCAAAAGCATTTCAATTTTGCCCTTTTTTCTAAGAGATTTTGTAAACTTACATCATCGACTTGCTGCTCAAGCTTGGTCTTGGCCTTGGTCAGAGTGTTGACTTTGTCCTCCTCAGCCTGGAGGTCATCAAGTGTCTGCTGATGAGCCTCCTGAAGGGCTTTCTTCTCTTTGGTCAGCTTAGCAATGGTCTCATCCTGAGAGGCCATCTCCTCTGTCAGGTTCTTCACCTAAATTTGCAAGACAGACAATTTAGAAAGCAGGTAATGATCCTGGTTTGAAATGATCTGCTGGGTATTTTACCATTACTAACCTTGTTCTCAGTGGCGTGTTTCTCCTTTTCCACTTTGGCCAAGGTGAGCTCCAGGTCATCAATGTCCTTCTTGAGCTCAGAGCATTCATCCTCCAGCTTTCTCTTCTTAGCAGTCAGCTCAGCATTGATTTCTTCTTCATCCTCCAGTCTCTCAGTTGTCTCTTTGAGTTTGGCCTCCAGCTGAATCTTGCTCTTGATGAGTCCCTCACATCTCTCCTCAGCATCTGACAGATTCTCAGATTCCTAGTTGATTGTATAAACATTGGTCTCATCAAACAGCATTTTATCAGTCAAGCAGGAAAAAGTCCATGTGCCTGTTCATGTATACTTACAGATGCTACTTGGAGCTGCAGATCATTCTTCTCCTGCAGAAGAGACACCATCTTCTCCTCCAGTTCCTTCTTCTTGGCCAGGGCAGCAGCCAAGTCTTGTGTCATCTTGTCATAGTTCTCCTTCATCTGGGCGAGCTCCTTCTCAGTTTCAGCACTCTTCAGCAGAGGCTTGATCTTGTAGTACACCTTCATCCATGGCCAGTGTTTGACATTCATGAATGAGCGGATGTTGTACTGAATGGAATAGATGGCTTCCCTGTGGATGAGAAGTTGTTGTTACAGAAAATGTTTTTTGTATTTCATCACACACTGTTTTATTTGAATTCATTTGTTTTTAACTGGCCTCCTCTCCATCATCTTCACAAACTCCTTTCTCATGAGGTAGCCACGGCAGACAGCCTGAGTCATGGTGACCAGAGATGCCAGTTTTTCATCTCTCATCTCTTCAAGGGTACCCAGCAGACCGGCCTTGAAGAACACCTGAACAAAATACCGCATTACAGCATTTTGTTATACAGTGAAATAAGGATTAACTTAGTCCAAACCATTTAAACTGAACAAACAGAAACAGAACTTGACAAAGTTGAGAGGAAAACACAACCAAAGTGGACAGGAAAAGTCAATTTTATTAATAGTCACACTAAAATAAAACAAGGTATGTGTAGTGTTTACCTTGGTGTGTCCAAATCTGTACTGGTCATGATCAACATCAATTGACCCGAGCAGCTTCTCTGCAGCCTTCTTGTTGTCGATGAACTGGCCTTCAGGGATGACACTGGCATTCAGAACCTTGTACCTTTTATGAGATAGTTAATGATGAGTGTGGGCATTTTCTTTTCACAGTGTAATCAAACTTTTACTAAAGTAGTCACTGATACCTCTGCTTGAAGTCACCATAGAGGATTCTGCTGGGGAAACCTTTCCTGCAGATTCTGATACCCTCCAGCACACCGTTACACCTGAGCTGGTGGATGACCAGGAAGTTCTCCATCAGACCTGTATGAAAAAGCATCTCTTTATTAATTTTGTGCAACTAGTTACTCTTATGTTTAAATCAGCATGAAATAAAGTACATTTCCAAAGGCAAATGACGCCGCACAGACTTTGATACAGTTATGTTATCTATGTACCTGGGGTCTTAGACTCATTGGGAATCAAGCAACGCACAAAGTGAGGATGGGTGCTTCTCAGGTTTGTCATCAGCTTGCCCAAATTCTCCTGTAGATACAAGAAAGTAAATTTTGTCATGAAATGTAACTCACAAGCTTGTGTTTAAAAAGAGATGTGATGTTATGTTAAATTTAATATTTTAAAGCTTACCCTAAATTGTGAAGACACAGTCTGCATAGAACCACCCTTCTTCTTGCCACCCTTCTTTCCAGTGTCTGTTGATAATTGTAAGCAGAAACTTAATAATAATTTGCATTTACACAGATATTACTACAATTTGTTGAAAAAGTAGTGCTTATTTAACTTTAAAATATGTCACGTTTTAGTGTAGTTAAAAGCATACCCTCAGCAGCAGCAGGAGGATACAGATGACTCAGCAATTTAACAGAGGACTTCTGGTACAGCTGCACGACAGACTCATTCAGTGGATCCTTGTTCTTGTCCAGCCAGCCACTGATATTGTAGTCCACAGTACCGGCATAGTGCACCAGGGAGAAGTGAGCCTCAGCCTTGCCCTTGGCGGGCTTTGGCTTCTCAAAAGCCTTGGTCTTGCCAAGATGCTGGTCATACAGCTTGTTCTTGAAGGATGTGTCTGTGGCCTTGGGGAACATGCACTCCTCTTCAAGGATGGAGAAGATACCCATGGGCTTGATGAAAGTGAAACGGATATGTCATGAAATGATGTGTTTTTGCATAGCAAGAACATTGCCATATAGCAGAATTACAAAATTGATGTGTACCTTTTCAATCAGCTCAATGCAGGCAGCCAAGTCCATGCCGAAGTCAATGAACTCCCAGATAATACCCTCCTTCTTGTACTCCTCTTGTTCCAGCACAAACATGTGGTGGTTGAAGAACTGTTGCAGTTTCTCATTGGTGAAGTTGATGCACAGCTGCTCCATGCTGTTGAACTGTGAGGGGACAAATAATTATTTATCGCTTATAGGCAGTAAAAAATATTCAGTCCGTTGAAGACTTGGAAGCAGTTAATGTAGCTTACGTTGAAGATTTCAAAGCCAGCAATATCCAGGACACCAATGAAGAAATTCCTTTGCTGCTTAGTGTCCAACATCTGGTTGATACGGATGACCATCCACAAAAACATTCTCTCATAGATGGACTTGGCCAGAGCTTGGACTGAGTTCAACACCTGAAGGAATATAGCATGATTTGAGTGACACTGGCCCAGTGTTTTGTAAAATGCTGGTGTACTGCTGTTACAAATGTCTGAATTGGCATATGGTAAAATCAATTCACTTAAACAAAGAGGCTTTATGTTTACCTGAGGTACAGTCTGTCCCTTGGTGACATATTCATTTCCGACCTTCACTCTGGGATAGCACAGAGCCTTGAGCATGTCAGCAGAGTTCAGGCCCAACAAGTAAGCAACCTTGTCAGCATCTGAAAACATTATAAGTACATAAGTTGATTTACCATTACAATTGTGGCAATGATGGACATCAATTTATGGTATTTAAAAGTGCTCACCTTCTGTGCCATCAGGCTCAGCCTGCTCCTCACGCTGCTTTTGCTTGAACTTCATGTTACCGTGGTGGATTACAGCACCAGTCAGTTTGTAGATGCTCATCTTCTCCTCAGAAGTGAAGCCCAGGATATCAATGGCATTCTGTTTCAAAAGAGATGCCAGCACAATATGTAACTACTTTAAAACCCCCTTGTTAAACGCTATTTCCATCAATTTAACACTGAAAATATCACATATCAATATTAATTATACGGCAGAAGGAAAGATCACTCACGTCAGTGGCTTCCAGCTCAACTTTGTCATCAATACTGGCTACAGTGATCTGACCCTGGCTGATCATGGGGAAGTCATATGGGTTGGTTGTGATGAGTGACATTTCTGGAGGTCACGAAAGGGTGAAACGTATAGGTGACCGATTTTTTTCAATCAAAATTTTAAACAGGCAGCTACCCAATTGACTTACCAACCAGCTCAGGTTTGTGATTTGTCATCATCTGGTAGAAGATGTGGTAGCCTCTCTCATCAGGAAGCTGGAATGTCACTCTAGACTTCTCCAGCAGATCTACAAATGTTTTTCATGAGCACAACATTGCTAATTTTCAAATTCTGGTCATTGTGTTTGCTCTGAGAGCTGTTACTTACATGTCTCAATATCAGCACTGGCCAGTTTGCCAGTTGTGCCGAAATGGATTCTGATGAATTTACCCTGTTTTCAAAGCAAAGCAAAACAAGGACAGTGTCAAATGTCCCTCACCATGGGGAACATAAAACAGCAATTGTGCTGGAGAAATTGCTCCATACTTACAAAACGAGAAGAGTTGTCATTTCTCACAGTTTTGGCATTACCATAAGCCTCCAGCAGGGGGTTGGCTGCAATAATCTGATCCTCCAGTGACCCCTAGTCCAGGTTTACAACAACAATCAGTAAAGGACCCTGTCCAGAATGTTTTTCTCTTGACAAACATTTTCTACTTTATTAACAATGAGTTGATAACATACCTGCATCTTGCCTGATGTTTGCTCCTTCTTCTTGTCTCCACCGACTGTGCTGATTGTTGCAAAGTACTGGATGACACGCTTGGTGTTCACAGTCTTTCCAGCACCAGATTCTCCACTGGGTGTAGACATAGACTTATAAGAATGTGACTGAGAGATTTTTGGTTATGTTAAACAAAGTAAATGAACGTGAAACTTACGTGATCAAGACAGACTGGTTCTCCCTGTCTGTTAAAATTGAAAACAAAAATAATTACATAGCCATGCAACAGAAACCTCACATAACAAATATTCAGCATTGTTAAAGACTTACCAGTAAGCATGAACTGAAAAGCATTGTCAGAGACAGAGAAGATGTGGGGTGGAGCCTCCATTCTCTTCTTGCCTCTATAGGCACTTACAACTTCAGCATCGTACACTGGGAGCCACTTGTAGGGGTTCACAGTGGCACAGAACAAGCCAGAGTAGGTCTGAAAGAGAGCATAGAAATATGATAATCCATGTTTCTTCCAAGTATTATCATTTATTAGTATCTTTCTAGGCTTATTATCTTACGTAGATCATCCATGCTGCATAACGCTCTTTGAGATTATACAGGACAGAGGCTTCATTGAGATGGGTCATCATGGCCATGTCCTCAATTTTGTCGAACTTGGGAGGGTTCATTGGAGAGACGTCGTCTTCTTTAACTGTCTTCTCCTGCAGCCAGACATTAATCACAGTGAGAACTGCTCAAAGTTAGCTCCCTGTTGAATCTGACTTGATGATACCAACCTCTTGAGTGTCCAGGACCTTGACGGTGACTTTGCCACCGTCTTTCTTGATGATTGTGGCCTTCAAGTACAGCTCTTTGTCATCGACCACATAGCAGGCGGTCTTGGCATCAAAAGGTTTGTTCTGAGCCTCAATTCTCTCCTTCTCTGGCTTACGGAGGTAAATGGCAGCTTTGCCATAGACGGCCATCTCTGCGTCCGTACTCATGGTGGCAGCTTATATCTGTGAATTATTTAGAAAAGTCTTAATTTTAGTTTTAAATCTAACCACAACTATCATCTCATGTAACTGCCATGGCTATGAATCATCATCATGATCAAGTTTAATCTAATTGATATAAATTTGTCCACATGAGCTTTGTGTCTATTATCACATGTGACCTTAGCTTGTTTTTAGCCTTAGTGACATACTGTAACTGAATTAACAAAACCTTTCTAACTGAATGCACGTTTCATAAAATGTGCATAAAAATCATCGTACCTGACCCTCTCTTTGTCAAACGGTGATTATATTCCACAATCCTGCTGAAAACATATTACAATTAGTAAGTCACTGAGAAAATGCCAATCAAAGATTTGTAATAGATTAATATTTTTAAATGATTTTAAAAATAACAAATGATGAACACATAGACAAAATGCCTACCACAACCTGGGGTCTTCAAAGGACTTCTACCACACACTGCTGTGTTCCCTTTGACTCCTTATATTGGATCAGGATTGCTGATGCTGCAAGGTTAAATTTGGGACTCATGCCAACTATGGCATGGATAACTCTTAAAGCCAGCCTAGACAATGTTGAGCATATACATATGTATGATTTATGTTTTCCTTTTCTTAACATTTATATATGTTTTCTTTTGTTTTTTTATTTACTCTTTATTTACTCTACTTTCATGTGTTATTCTATTTCCTCTCATTATGCCTTAGTAATTGATTAACACTGTGTCAATACAGAATTCATATTCAATATAATATATAAAGTTTTCTCATAATATTACTACTATAATACTTTACTTATGTTATACCATCTTATGTCTAATTAATATATGCGATACTGTATTTGTTTTGCTATTTAATTTTACACAATATGGTACACTTACATTCCATTCTACTTCTATTGATTTATATACTTTAGAAATCTAAGTCACTGCCGGTGCTTCAATGCTTTTTATGATCATATATGTTTTGTTATAATTGTCTTTATCTAATATTGGAGAGTAGGGAACTGTCTGTAACTGTGCTAGTAATTTAACTATATTTTGGAGAAACTTGCTTGTTGTTGCATTACTTTTTACGCAGTGATTTAAGTCATCATCGTTTTGCCGTTTTTATGTAGTTAACTATTGAAAGTATAAACAGTGATCGTTTTGTAAGTGAGGACAGGCTAAGTCTTGGGAATTCCAAAAAGCTGTGCAAAATATTTGACTATAATTTGTAATGTTCTGAATTAGAATGAGTAGAACTTACCTTCAGTTTCGTGGGTATTAAGTTAGTAACCTGTTTAGAAGTTAGTATCTGTGCTTTCAGATGTATATACTAATGCTGTGCTATACTGTACATATTCCTATTTCATAGTGCAGCTTTTCTATCCTCTGTGCTTCATTAGGAAAGCGTAGGTATTGTGAGGGAATTTAAAAGTAGATTCGAAAGAAAAAAAGAAAGAAACTCACCATAACCCTAACCATGACTTTATGTAGTTTTGCATACATGCATGATAAATCACATATGTACTTTTGGTAAGTTCTTTTTACTTTAAAACAGCCCCGTACAAGTATTTCAATAACAGTATCAGAACAGTATCTAATTTTAAATTTTACAAGATCTGTTGTAAGGATTGTACAGTATATTTTGTCATGGTGTATCACAAATAATAACAATCTCATATTTACTATCTCACAGAAGACACAGCAATTTAAGAAAAAAATATATAGTGGTACATTTTACATATTATATGATTAGAAACAGCTCTTCTACTGGAGTGCTTCACTCAACTATTTCTTTTGCCTATCAAATATCAATCAATACATACACTATATGCTGTCATATATTATATTGTATAAATGTTAATAAAATATACAGTGTTGCAGTGCATGCCTATGTGATTATTGCAGTGCATGCATATGTTAGCCATTGTAGGGATAAGAGTTATGAATGTGAGAAAATCAATCACTTAAAATATAGCTTTACACACACTGTAGAACAGAACTCTGGTCCAAAGCATTGAAGTTGTAATTTCCCATGATCCACAAGCACAGATCTTTTACCACACTCACAGGCCTAAATTGGAATCCTTGCATTCAATGTGTTTTGCTTACAAAACAGAAGCTAAAAATGGGACACATGTTAAATATGGTTAGGTGAACAGCTGATCGTTACGAGTTAAACATTTGTTGCTGTAGTGTACAGCACATATTACATATCAGGTTTCCATCAAATCCTGAATCCTATACTTAAAATAATAACCTTATCAATTACAGTAACATATATACAAATGCTTTTAATCCTTACAAGGACCTCCTCTCATTGATTATCTCATAATAATCATAATCTCATAGAATCCTGTGACAGTGCAGACTGCAAACCTGGATTTGTATTTCATATTTGTGACATTATATATGACATTTGCCATATTTAAAACTCCTCTAATTTGTACTGTCTAACTGCCTTAATATATACTTTACCATATGTATGCATTTAAACAAAGTAACCTTGTGATCCGACATGTATCTGTCTAATGGAAGAAACACTGAGCTACTAAAGGTGTCAATGATTTAAAATACTAATACATTTAGTATTACTTAAAACTAGAATAATTCAAATGTAATAGTTTGACAAGATATAAAGACAGAAAAAATGTACTGTGTATTTAGTAATTACTTCTTGTGGGGACATGTAAGAGATATGTCTCTGGTATTCACACTCATATGTCAAGCTATTTACACTCTTAACTGACATTGCACACACAGCTTCAAGACCATTTTTGGCTCATTCACCCACCCTCATTGGACTTAAATGTCACCATCAGTCTGGTATCATTTTTAGACGTCACATGCAATAGTGTTGAACTTGCAGTGTAAAAACCATCTGGCAATTTCCACATTAAATTGTCACCTAATTAAGAGACATAAATCTCCTTTGATAAAACATTGATTTACATTCAAACAGAATGAAGTGTATCCTTAATTTGCAGCACACTTTCAACCAGTCAGTAATGGTTACATGTTTAAACATGCAGTTGCTTAATAAGCAAGATCCTGCGGGCTCCTACACTTGTGTAATCTGAAGTGAAGCAAATATTTTGCCCACCAAGAAACGTTATTTTTTGATTTCTTGTAATTGTGTTCTACAATAATTAACTTGTATGCACCTGTCCTTTTTACCTAACATAGTATATCTTTCCCAACCTGTGGCTCTTCTCTTGTTTGCTCAAACACACCTAAACAAATTTTTACCCCTTGAACTGTGCAAAAATGTTGTTTTTGAAAGACTAAACCTGACAGTTAGATGTGTGATGATGACCACAACAACTGCTGTCAGGAAAGCTAACAGCACATTGGATCACCGTGTTAAATTACCAAGAGAAGCTTCCCTGACATTCTGTTTTTGTCTGTGTTTGGCTGTCAGATAACCCTCCACACCCCCTCTTTCTCCTCCCTTAGCCACTTCCACATTTATTCCCCACATTGTACTTCTTATGTACTCTGGATATAATGGCCAGATAGAATCTTAGGATGTAGGGCCCTTTGAGTCTCACCTTTTCATCTCACAATGCTTTAATCTCAGAGAGACTTTAACAACAAAATATACCTAAGCAGGTTATTTTATGTTAACAATATATATATATATAATAACTACATTATCAGTGATTCAAATCTTACACTACACACACATAATGAAGCTTCTCACTTGTTTTCTTTCCAAAGCGGAAAGCATTATTATAGGATGCACCGAGTTTTCAAAGGAATGTTTGAGACTGTTTCAGGAAGTACTTATTGTATTTTTTAATTTAACCAAACCTTGACTTATTTGTGCCTAACCCTAACCCAGTTGTCTGTGTGCATAAAATAAATCAATCCACAATGTTTCAAATGATTGTTTTTACAAAAGGCCCTACAGGTAGCTGCTGTCATATAATGTCACAACTCAAAATCTCATATTTACTCTTTACAGATACAAGCAAACAAAATTACACAGACAGCAATTAAAGATGAAAAAACAATTTTATTGTGGTATTTCATATCATAATATTTGATCAGAAACAGCCCACCAGCTGCAGTGCCTTACTCAGCTGCCTCTTTTCCCTGTAAAATAAAACTAAATCAATACATATACCACAGATATGCTCTGCATAAATATACTGTATGTATATATGATTTTCTGTTGTCAGTATTATGTACATTTTCTTTAGCCATGACTTACTCTAGTGTTGTGTAACATGCAGTATATTAAAGTTTACTTGATTTCTTTTTAATTCTACAAAAAGTGTGTATGTTTACCTTGCCAACATCACGGCTTTTTGCTCTCAGCTTGTTGACCTGGGATTCAGCAATGTCAGCACGCTCCTCGGCCTCCTCCAGCTCATGCTGGAGCTTCCTGCTCTTGGACAGATGAACATTGGCCTGCTCCTCCTGGAATACAATAAACAACCAAATATTTAATTGGTCAGAAAAGCTAGTAGAAACAAGTACTTTAAAAGATGTAATATCAAGTATCAAAAATAAATACAGTATGTTGTCCTTACCGATTCCTCAGCCTGCCTCTTGTAGGCCTTCACCTTGAGCTGCAACTTGTCAACCAGATCCTGCAGCCTGGTAATGTTTTTCTTGTCCTCCTCAGTCTGTAATTGAAATGTAGATTTGTGTTTTTAAACAAATAAATTATACGATTAATTTTAGAGTGACTTCTATTATATACAATATGTCAAATCTTTATGTGATTGTACCTGATAGGTGAGCTCCTTCACCCTCCTCTCATATTTGCGGACACCCTTAACAGCGTCTGCTCCACGTCTCTGCTCAGCCTCAACCTCTGCCTCCAACTCACGCACCTTAAGAAAACCAGGTGATTCATAAATTGCCCATAATATTCATTCCATGCATGTTTTATAATCCCCTACAAAAATACTGGCAAAACATTAATTAGACAAAAATAAATTGAACATAATAGGGCATAAATGTAACACTTTTAACATAAGATTAGTCAAATTTTAAGTGAGCAAAACAATTCAAATAGCAGTTTTAAAGTAAATATTTAGTTTTATATTCCTTGTGTGCAAGAGTTGCATCAATCCTGTGACAAACTATATTTAACATGGCTGACAATGGGCATTTTCTGCATAAAAATGTTCATCTAGAGTCTACAGAAAGAAATTAGTTATGTTTTTACATTTTTACAAAGATGCAATGATTGTATTCATTTTTTTCTCTGCCAGACAGCATGGAATATGAAACTAGAAAGCTGACGCAGATAATAAATATACTTCTAAAAGTAATGGATGGGAAAAAAACTAAAACACTGTCATTTTGAATGGGCCTTCATCGCTGTCCTTCAAATTCAAACAGCTTTCAAAATGCTTTCTTCATCAGTACTGTGTAGTGGTTACATCACCGCCTCCCATGTGGGAGCCTGGGGGTCAAATCCCAGCTCCTCCAGTAGGGGTCCTTAAGCCTACCCTTGTACTGACTTGTAAGTCGCTTTGGATAAAAGTGTCTGGTAAATGTGTTGCACCAGTAGTTTCTTTCATTTTCAGGACTTTGTTTTGGCTATGCCCAATATGTGTACAATGCCTTTGATTATTTACTATTGATTTTTTACTATTTTGTTCAATGGCAGAAATTTTAACATAAAAGCCTTACCCTGGACTCCAGTTTCTGGAGCTGCTTCTTGCCACCCTTCATGGCCAGATTCTCAGCCTCATCCAGGCGGTGCTGCAGGTCCTTGACAGCGACCTCCAGGTTCTTCTTCATCCTCTCCAGGTGAGCGCTGGTGTCCTGTTCCTTCTTCAGCTCCTCAGCCATCATAGCAGCCTAGTAAACATATCATTTAAATGAGAAAGGTCATGATGAAACACAGAATTTTAGTCAACCAATAAAGCAGACACCTACATCGGTGATTGCCTTCTTGGCCTTCTCCTCTGCATTTCTTGCTTCCTGAACAGTGTCGTCCACTTCACTCTGGATCTGAACCAGGTCGGCTTCAAGCTTCTTCTTAGTGTTCAGAAGACTTGTGTTCTGAAACATGAAAAGATTTCACTGAAATCACTGATGTCATCTTATACACGATTCAGTCCTTATTTTAAATTGTTTGGTTTTGTGATTGCATAAAAAATATTTGAAGAATTGTTCACCTGTGAGTGCAGAAGTCCAACACGCTCACTTGCATCCACCAGCTCCTGTTCAGCGATTTTGCGGCTTCTCTCTGTCTGTTCCAGAGCAGCTCTAAGTTCTTCAATTTCGGCCAACATGAGACCGTTCCTGCGTTCCACCATAGCAGCTTGTTCCTTGAGGTCATCCTGGGCTCTGACAGCGTCATCAAGGTGCAGTTGAGCATCCTAGAGCAAAGCAAGATACATACTCAGATGAATATAATGATGTATGGGCTCTGACCATAGTCTATGCAACTGCTCTCTGCCTTGTAATACCTTCAGCTGTGCCTGCACATTCCTCAGCTGCTTCTGGGACTCAGAAGCCTGGCGATTGGCATGGCTCAACTGGATCTCCATCTCGTTCAGATCTCCCTCCATCTTCTTCTTGATTCTCAGGGCATCGTTCCTGCTCCTGACCTCAGCATCCAGAGTGCTCTGCATGGAGTCAATTACCCTCTGGCTGTTCCTCTTGATCTGCTCAATCTCCTCATCTTTCTCTGCCAGCTTCCTGTCCACCTCACCCTTAATCTGGTTTAGCTCCAGCTGGACACGCAGGATCTTAGACTCTTCGTGTTCCAGAGTTCCCTAATGATATTGAAGAAAAAATTATTAATGTCTGGCTTCAGAGTTTTTGTAGCATATGTTGCACTGACTAGAAAAAAACATACCTCAGCCTCTTCAAGGGCTGTCTGGATCTCAGACTTTTCTGTCTCCACCTGCTTCTTGGCCTTCTCCAGCTCATGGATGCTCTTGCCAGTCTCACCAATCTGTTCAGTCAGATCGGAGATCTCCTCTGCATAGATACAAAGAAAGGTAGAATAAAGTAAAAATATACTTATAATACTCATAAAAAATACAAGTGTTAGAAAACATAGATTGTAGTTGATAACACAATGTGGTAGAAACTCACGTTGCAGATTCTTGTTTTCACGCTTCATGGTCTCCAGCTGGTCCAGAGCTTCCTCATAAGAGTTCTTCATCTTGAACAGCTCAGTGCTGAGAGAACGAGCCTCTTTCTGAGCTCCCTCAAGCTCTGCCTGACCCTCCTCATACTTTTGTTTCCACTCTGCCAACACCTGAATAAAACAATACACTCAAGTGAGTTAAATACAGCAAAATGAAGACACATTTTTGTTCTTTGTCTGATTTGGTTATAAGATATAGACATTGTTACCTTGTCAAAGTTCCTCTGCTTCTTGTCCAGGTTAGCAGCCAGTGAATTAGCCCTCTCCACATCAATCATGAGATCCTCCACTTCGCTCTGGAGCCTCTGTTTGGTTTTCTCCAGGGAAGCACACTTGGAATTCACAGCCTCAATCTGTTCCTCAGCCTCCTGAAGGCGTTGGGCCAGCTTTTTCCTTTTAAAATTGTAGTTGATGCAGATGTTTTTAATAGTAATAATAATAAAAACAACAATATAGTCCTACATATTTTAAAGAATCCAGATAAATGCACAAAAGTGATGCTGAAGTGGTGTCGAACGATAAATCAAACAATTACAGTGTTAGATGAGGTATGCAAAAAGGGAAAATTTTTTAGCAAACAGGCCAATAAATTGTGAATGTTACTCACTTGGACTCCTCAAGCTCCTCAGTGCGCTGGATAGCATCAGTTTCATACTTAGTTCTCCACTGAGCCACCTCACTGTTGGCCTTGGACATTCCACGCTGCAGCTCAGCCTTGGCCTCCTGCTCCTCCTCAAACTGCTCTCTCAGCAGATCGCAGTCGTGGCGAGCTGATTGCACAGCATGGGCAAGAGCATTCTTGGCCTAGTGTAAGATAAAGATCAATTTTTATGAAGCATCTCACTTTAATATATATTTAATTAATTTAAAAGTTTTTTTTTTGTACCTTGACCTCCTCTTCAATTTGTCTCTTCAGCTCCTCCATCTGCTGTGTGAAGGCTTGTTTGCCTCTGGTCAGCTGGGAGACCAGAGCTTCTTTCTCTTCAATTTGACGGCCGAACTCACCTTGTGTGAAAATTGCCATCAGAAATTAATTTGTGTTTAACTTCTCAGTCATTCAAGTTTATTTTTCAGTTATTACTGTGTGGGACATACCATTTTCTGTCAGGAGACGAGCTTTCTGTGCACCCAAGTCATTGATTTGACGGACATTCTCATCATTCTTGGTCTTCAGTTCGCTAAGTTGGTCCTCAAGAGTGCGGCACAGCTTTTCAAGATTTCCCTAATGTGGAAGGATGAGAAAAAAGAATTAATCATAACAAGAAATATCATGATGTTAATTCATGTGTGTATTATACAATATAATATATTAAAATACTATTCGAAGGATTGTGTACCTTTGCTTTGGCAACAGCCTCCATGTTGCTGGAGAGGTCATCAATCTCCATCTTGTATTCACTCTTTTCCTTCTCAAGCTTCTGCTTGACCCGCTGAAGGTTGTCGATCTGCTCTCCCAGCTCAGCAACGCTGTCAGCCTGCTTCTTACGAAGAGCGGCAGCAGTGGCTTCGTGCTGCAGAGTGGCCTCCTCAAGATCACGACGGAGCTTCTGGAACTCAGCCTCACGCTTCTTGTTCATCTCAATCTGAGCAGCAGTGGCACCACCAGCCTCCTCCAGCCTCTCACTGATCTCCTCCAGTTCTCTGGAGAGATCGGCCCTCTGCTTCTCAACCTTGGCACGAGCAGCACGCTCAGCCTCAATCTCCTCCTCCAGTTCCTCAATACGAGCCTGTTCAATGTAGGTTTGTTGTCTTTCAGTAAACTTTCAATGGTAAAATCAACTATAAAGAATGTCAGAAATGTCAGATTTAATATAATACTTTATGTAGCATAATATACGAGTTACCTGAAGCTCCTTTATCTTCTTCTGAAGCTGAGCACCCATTGACTGCTCATCCTCAATTTTGCTAAGAAGCTGACTAAGTTCAAAGTCCTTCCTGTGAGAGTAATACCACAAAAAGAGCTACTTAGTGATACTGACAATGTCTAGAAACATTATATTTGTCTTAAAATAGAGAAAACAGTTGTTACTTTTTAATTTTCTCTTCAGACTGCTGTTTGTCATTCTCAAGATCCATGATGGATTCCTGGGCCAGTTTCAGATCACCCTCCAGCTTTCTCTTGACTCTTTCAAGGTCCATACGCAACTTCTTCTCTTGTTCCAGAGATCCCTCAAGCTGCAGATTGATGAGTTTGTAATTATCATGTTCAAAAGCATTTCAATTTTGGCCTTTTTTCCAAGAGATTGTAAACTTACATCATCGACTTGCTGCTCAAGCTTGGTCTTGGCCTTGGTCAGAGTGTTGACTTTGTCCTCCTCAGCCTGGAGGTCATCAAGTGTCTGCTGATGAGCCTCCTGAAGGGCTTTCTTCTCTTTGGTCAGCTTAGCAATGGTCTCATCCTGAGAGGTCATCTCCTCTGTCAGGTTCTTCACCTAAATTTGCAAGACAGACAATTTAGAAAGCAGGTAGTGATCCCTCTTTGAAATGATCTGCTGGGTATTTTACCATTACTAACCTTGTTCTCAGTGGCGTGTTTCTCCTTTTCCACTTTGGCCAAGGTGAGCTCCAGGTCGTCAATGTCCTTCTTGAGCTCAGAGCATTCATCCTCCAGCTTTCTCTTCTTAGCAGTCAGCTCAGCATTGATTTCTTCTTCATCCTCCAGTCTCTCAGTTGTCTCTTTGAGTTTGGCCTCCAGCTGAATCTTGCTCTTGATGAGTCCCTCACATCTCTCCTCAGCATCTGACAGATTCTCAGATTCCTAGTTGATCGTATAAACATTGGTCTCAGCACAACAGCATTTTATCAGTCAAGCAGGAAAAAGTCCATGTGCCTGTTCATGTATACTTACAGATGCTACTTGGAGCTGCAGATCATTCTTCTCCTGCAGAAGAGACACCATCTTCTCCTCCAGTTCCTTCTTCTTGGCCAGGGCAGCAGCCAAGTCTTGTGTCATCTTGTCATAGTTCTCCTTCATCTGGGCGAGCTCCTTCTCAGTTTCAGCACTCTTCAGCAGAGGCTTGATCTTGTAGTACACCTTCATCCATGGCCAGTGTTTGACATTCATGAATGAGCGGATGTTGTACTGAATGGAATAGATGGCTTCCCTGTGGATGAGAAGTTGTTGTTACAGAAAATGTTTTTTGTATTTCATCACACACTGTTTTATTTGAATTCATTTGTTTTTAACTTGCCTCCTCTCCATCATCTTCACAAACTCCTTTCTCATTACAAAACCACGGCAGAGAGCCTGAGTCATGGTGACCAGAGATGCCAGTTTTTCATCTCTCATCTCCTCTAGGGTACCCAACAGACCGGCCTTGAAGAACACCTGAACAAACACAAAATTTAAATTTTTACAGCATAATGTTATGAACAAAATCTTTTTATTACAAATTAAAAGAATCAAATAATAAACAATCTTACCACAACAATATGTCAACACAATTGAAGTGCACAGAAAAAGTCAACATTGTTATTAAAATAGAGTAACATAGTGTGTTTTTAGCAGTGTTTACCTTGGTGTGTCCAAATCTGTACTGGTCATGATCAACATCAATTGACCCGAGCAGCTTCTCTGCAGCCTTCTTGTTGTCGATGAACTGGCCTTCAGGGATGACACTGGCATTCAGAACCTTGTACCTTTTATGAGATAGTTAATGATGAGTGTGGGCATTTTCTTTTCACAGTTTAATCAGACTTATACTAAAGTAGTCACTGATACCTCTGCTTGAAGTCACCATAGAGGATTCTGCTGGGGAAACCTTTCCTGCAGATTCTGATACCCTCCAGCACACCGTTACACCTGAGCTGGTGGATGACCAGGAAGTTCTCCATCAGACCTTTAAAATCAAAATTTGTCAATTAGTATTGAGAACTACATAAAACTACACCCATAAATTATTGCAGTCTTTTTTTTTTACCTGGAGTCTTTGACTCATTGGGAATCAGGCAACGCACAAAGTGAGGGTGGGTGCTTCTCAAGTTTGTCATCAGCTTGCCCAAGTTTTCCTGTAGATAGTGGGAATACCTTTGTCAATTAAATAATACATGCAAGTTTAGGAATTCACTGAGATTTTATACTTTTTTAAAACTGTACCCTGAACTGTGATGAAACAGTCTGCATAGAACCGCCCTTCTTTTTGCCTCCTTTCTTTCCACCACCATTGGAGTCTGTTTTTCCGCCCATAATTTTATATGAAAAGCTTTTGTTAGAAGAAAAACTTACAGTATTTTACAGCATGTGAACAAATTATATAGTATTATTTAAAATATTGGAAATATATTTTTTGGTTTACTTTACCCTCAGCTGCAGGAGGATACAGATGACTCAGCAATTTAACAGAGGACTTCTGGTACAGCTGCACGACAGACTCATTCAGTGGATCCTTGTTCTTGTCCAGCCAGCCACTGAGATTGTAGTCAACAGTACCGGCATAGTGCACCAGGGAGAAGTGAGCCTCAGCCTTGCCCTTGGCGGGCTTTGGTTTCTCAAAAGCTCTTGACTTGCCAAGATGCTGGTCATACAGCTTGTTCTTGAAGGATGTGTCTGTGGCCTTGGGGAACATGCACTCCTCTTCAAGGATGGAGAAGATACCCATGGGCTTGATGAAAGTGAAACGGATATGTCATGAAATGATGTGTTTTTGCATAGCAAGAACATTGCCATATAGCAGAATTACAAAATTGATGTGTACCTTTTCAATCAGCTCAATGCAGGCAGCCAAGTCCATGCCGAAGTCAATGAACTCCCAGATAATACCCTCCTTCTTGTACTCCTCTTGTTCCAGCACAAACATGTGGTGGTTGAAGAACTGTTGCAGTTTCTCATTGGTGAAGTTGATGCACAGCTGCTCCATGCTGTTGAACTGTGAGGGGACAAATAATTATTTATCGCTCATAGGGAGTAAAAAAGATTCAGTCCATTGAAGACTTGGAAGCAGTTCATGTAGCTTACGTTGAAGATTTCAAAGCCAGCAATATCCAGGACACCAATGAAGAAATTCCTTTGCTGCTTAGTGTCCAACATCTGGTTGATACGGATGACCATCCACAAAAACATTCTCTCATAGATGGACTTGGCCAGAGCTTGGACTGAGTTCAACACCTGAAGGAATATAGCATGATTTGAGTGACACTGGCCCAGTGTTTTGTAAAATGCTGGTGTACTGCTGTTACAAATGTCTGAATTGGCATATGGTAAAATCAATTCACTTAAACAAAGAGGCTTTATGTTTACCTGAGGTACAGTCTGTCCCTTGGTGACATATTCATTTCCGACCTTCACTCTGGGATAGCACAGAGCCTTGAGCATGTCAGCAGAGTTCAGGCCCAACAAGTAAGCAACCTTGTCAGCATCTGAAAACATTATAAGTATATAAGTTGATTTACCATTACAATTGTGACAATGATGGACAAGAATTTATGGTATTTAAAAGTGCTCACCTTCTGTGCCATCAGGCTCAGCCTGCTCCTCACGCTGCTTTTGCTTGAACTTCATGTTACCGTGGTGGATTACAGCACCAGTCAGTTTGTAGATGCTCATCTTCTCCTCAGAAGTGAAGCCCAGGATATCAATGGCATTCTGTTTCAAAAGAGATGCCAGCACAATATGTAACTACTTTAAAACCCCCTTGTTAAACGCTATTTCCATCAATTTAACACTGAAAATATCACATATCAATATTAATTATACGGTAGAAGGAAAGATCACTCACGTCAGTGGCTTCCAGCTCAACTTTGTCATCAATACTGGCTACAGTGATCTGACCCTGGCTGATCATGGGGAAGTCATATGGGTTGGTTGTGATGAGTGACATTTCTGGAGGTCACAAAAGGGTGAAACGTATAAGTGACCGATTTTTTTCAATCAAATTTTTAAACAGGCAGCTACCCAATTGACTTACCAACCAGCTCAGGTTTGTGATTTGTCATCATCTGGTAGAAGATGTGGTAGCCTCTCTCATCAGGAAGCTGGAATGTCACTCTAGACTTCTCCAGCAGATCTACAAATGTTTTTCATGAGCACAACATTGCTAATTTTCAAATTCTGGTCATTGTGTTTTCTCTGAGAGCTGTTACTTACATGTCTCAATATCAGCACTGGCCAGTTTGCCAGTTGTGCCGAAATGGATTCTGATGAATTTACCCTGTTTTCAAAGCAAAGCAAAACAAGGACAGTGTCAAATGTCCCTCCACATGGGGAACATATAACAGCAATTGTGCTGGAGAAATTGCTCCATACTTACAAAACGAGAAGAGTTGTCATTTCTCACAGTTTTGGCATTACCATAAGCCTCCAGCAGGGGGTTGGCTGCAATAATCTGATCCTCCAGTGACCCCTAGTCCAGGTTTACAACAACAATCAGTAAAGGACCCTGTCCAGAATGTTTTTCTCTTGACAAACATTTTATACTTTATAAACAATGAGTTGATAACATACCTGCATCTTGCCTGATGTTTGCTCCTTCTTCTTGTCTCCACCGACTGTGCTGATTGTTGCAAAGTACTGGATGACACGCTTGGTGTTCACAGTCTTTCCAGCACCAGATTCTCCACTGGGTGTAGACATAGACTTATAAGAATGTGACTGAGAGATTTTTGGTTATGTTAAACAAAGTAAATGAACGTGAAACTTACGTGATCAAGACAGACTGGTTCTCCCTGTCTGTTAAAATTGAAAACAAAAATAAAACAAAACACATAGTTACCTTAACAGAGACTAGAAATTAACTATTGTAACTCACAAACAAATTATGCATGGTTAAGATAAAGATTTACCAGTAAGCATGAACTGATAAGCATTGTCAGAGACAGAGAAGATGTGGGGTGGAGCCTCCATTCTCTTCTTGCCTCTATAGGCACTTACAACTTCAGCATCGTACACTGGGAGCCACTTGTAGGGGTTCACAGTGGCACAGAACAAGCCAGAGTAGGTCTGAAAGAGAGCATAGAAATATGATAATCCATGTTTCTTCCAAGTATTATCATTTATTAGTATCTTTCTAGGCTTATTGTCTTACGTAGATCATCCATGCTGCATAACGCTCTTTGAGATTATACAGGACAGAGGCTTCATTGAGATGGGTCATCATGGCCATGTCCTCAATTTTGTCGAACTTGGGAGGGTTCATTGGAGTGACGTCGTCTTCTTTTACTGTCTTCTCCTGCAGCCAGACATTAATCACAGTGAGAACTGCTCAAAGTTAGCTCCCTGTTGAATCTGACTTGATGATACCAACCTCTTGAGTGTCCAGGACCTTGACGGTGACTTTGCCACCGTCTTTCTTGATGATTGTGGCCTTCAAGTACAGCTCTTTGGCATCAGTCACATAGCAGGCGGTCTTGGCATCAAAAGGTTTGTTCTGAGCCTCAATTCTCTCTTTCTCTGGCTTACGGAGGTAAACGGCAGCTTTGCCATAGACGGCCATCTCTGCGTCCGTACTCATGGTGGCAGCTTTTGATCTGTGTAGCAAGTTAAACAATAGCAGTCTTAGATTGATGTCTTTAGTACACATGGTTCTTGGTGATTAACGGGCCTAACTTTCCCAAAGTAATTAAACCTTCTTTGTTGTTACACTAGACACTATATTAAAATTTGATAGACACATATGAAAACTAATTATACATGCGCTATGGTGAACATGTAATTCATTGTAAACACTGTACATACCTTTCCCTTTTGTGAAATTAATGTTATATTCCAAATTCCTGTGGAAAAAAACAGGAAGCAAATAGTATCCTTACTTATATTGCGAGTAAATTAGACCTCAATTTAAATGTTAATTTGTAATTTACAACTATATATTTTTAGTTTTTCATCATAGACTAATTTGTTAATTAAGTATCACATGTAAAAGTACTATACCTAGGAGCAGATCACTGCACCACAGACAGAATCTTCACAGGTCTTCCACCACAAACTTTGAAGCGCCTCCTGGACTCTTATATTGGACCAGTTGTGCTTACAAAGCAAATGTTAAAGCAGGGTAACATGCCCTATATGGTTACAGGGACAGCTGGTATGAAATTTTGGAGAAACCCTACCCAAAATAATTAGCATCTGAGTTCTCATAAAAAAACCAATACAATACATGCGTATATAGTCAATAGGCTGACTAAATTTATATTCAACAGTATGTTTACTGTATGTGTTGTCACTTACATCTTAAGATACATATAAACCCAAAAATCTGTTCTATCTGTAGTAGTAGTCTTACTTCTCTGGTGATAAATGAAACTTAATTTAGATGATTCTGAAGTTTCGAAAATCAAATATGAGTACCATTAGGCACTGTAATAAAACCCTGGAAATCTCTCAAGATTGAAACAAATAGGTATAGTTATAACTTATATAATGTTTTTTTTATAGATAACTTCTTTAGTAAAAAAAAATAAATAATAATAAAAGCAATAAAATACTTGAAAGAAAAATAAATCCAAACTGCTTATTTTGAATATTCAAAATAGCATATTTGTCATTTAAATGTCTTTATTATGGAGATAATAATTATATCATATAATATATTCTACCTACCTCATCACTAAGTAAGGTACAATGTAAGTATGTATTTATTTAATTAAAATCTATTTCAGTTGATTTCACAGGATTGTCCATCTACTGGAATCTAAATACAACACGCTTCCACTTCTCTGGGAAGATTCAGTCTACCTTATAGGGTAAGTTTAATTTAGTGGTCAGAGTGAACCAGTTGTCAGCTAATTTGGGTTGCAACAAAGAACACATGCTATGTCTTTGTGAGCAGCATTTGTTTGGGTTCCTCTGTCATTCACCATCATGTAATTCGAGTAATGTTACTGGCTACTAGGTTACTGTGTAGAGGTGAAAGAAGTAGGCATGTAAACAGAGAGTTGGGTGGAGCAAGGCTTGTCTTGGGTTAGCTAAGCGTATATTGATTAAGCAATAAGAGTAATAAGTTTAGAGTAACACAGATGACTGCTTTCATTGTTATATATATTGTGGATGTTAAAAAGGACATTGCCATAGCACTGCATTTACTCATTTAGATGTCAGGAACTTGACTTCTTTACTAGTTACTGAATTCATTGAAACATTTATTTGAAAAAAAAATGTTTTAGATGTTGTTATGATGCAGCTTTTTTTAAAATATCTAAATTGGTTTTCCTCTCAAAGGTTGCAGGAGTGCTGGAGACTATCCCAGCTGTCATTGGGCAAGAGGTGAGGTACACCCTGGACAGGAGGACAGCAGACTACTCAGAGAAAACCCACAGAGCTACAGGGAGGACATGCAAACCCCACATAGACAGGCACCTGGCCAGACTGCAGATTCAGTCCCAGGTCCTTGCATGAAAATGTATATATATTAAATATATTTGTACAACAAATGTAGGTAAAAGTAAATGACATCATGCTGGTTTATGGATATCATTCAATAGGAAAGATAGATTACATAGCACTCTGCCTTGATGTTGTTACTTCTTGACTTGTCTTGTTCCTCACTTGTAAGTCGCTTTGGATAAAAGCGTCTGCTAAATGACTAAATGTAAATGTAAATGTAGAAAAGACTAGTGTGAGCTTAAGACAGACAGTGCTAACTCGAACAAATGTGAGTTCATGACTTTTTGGATAGACATCTACACAAACACATCAGAAAATTTATGTGTTTTTGGTTAGACATAAATATTTGAACACAACTACCGCTCTGTATTGTTAAACCATACATAGATTATAGTATAGATTAGTCAGAATCTGTTTACTGTTGTAAAGCTCATGTTTTCCTGTCAGTTTATCATGCTTGGTAAAGGCTTACCAAACATAATGATTACTTTGGCCTAAACAAGAAGTTAACTTAAAATCTATTTACATTAGGAAAAATCTGTGCCAGGTTTTAAACTGGGTCCCGAATGAATTAAGCAACCTTTGTTAACCACTCAATGATGTGGCAACAAGATAACAAGATAAAATAAAAAAGGGCTGCTAATTTGTACAATAATCTGTGTGGATTCATTGCCAAACATTTTGAATGATTTAGAATTAGAATTGTAATGACTGAATAAATAAATAATTTGTTAAACATATTTTCTATCTTGCAAGCTTGCCAAACATTTAGTGAGCAGCATCTTAGAACACCTGATGAATGTTATGATATAGGTACTGGAACACTAAGAATCAAAGGGAAAATGAGGAGGTCAAAGGTGTGATGGGGGTGGACCTTTAAGGGGCAAGGCAGTTGTTAAAGCTTTATAAAAAGCCAAACTACTAACTAAAGTGCAAGCATAGACACTTTTACCACTCATGGTATGATCTATATGTGTCTAAAAATGAGGCTAATAAAGATTAAGGCCCACCCAGGGTAGAGAGGGCAACTAGCTTTGAGCATTAGATATCAGTTGCGGTGCTAAATATTTGTCGTGCATCCTTTGAAATGGCCCAATCCATTTCCTGCAGTAATGCATCATAAATTGTGATCTGATCTTCAAGACAGATGCAGTGTTATTAAGCTGCTAGCACACAACCATGTCTTACTAATTATTTATGTGTTTATTAGACAGATCCTTTAAACAAGTACTTTCTGTAATGGAACACAATGTTGACGAGGATTTTTGCAGCCACTGCCACCTGTTAAAAATTGTTCTGCAGTAGGGTTACTTTGATGTTAAGGGTCACTGTCCACTAGCAGTCTCTGACATTATCCTGTAAGAATACTTTATACTGCAGGGATGGGAATTCCAACCTCCCTCTTGCGTCACCGTTGGAATAATCTTGTCATGTGCAGTGCCCTTTTGACTCCGTACTCACTGTACAGCTGAATTATAGCTGGTCCACAAGTTGTCAAGGTGCTCTTTGAAAATCTTCACTTGCACAGTGATGTTTTTATATCTTCTTTAATAGCAGCGTCTCACATTGTGCACTATGCAAACATGCACTAGGATTTGTGTATGGCAGACTCATAAACAGACCTCCATTAATCCTGAAAACCTTGAACTGCTACTCATGGCTTCTTCTTTTTAATTCATTTTAAACTAATTAAACTTCTATTTTGTGTGTTTAGAGTCATTAGCTGGACACCATTTTCTACAAAAAGTAGTTAATCTGTGAAGTGGTGAATTGGAATTCCTGGACTCTGATCATTTCTGACCCCAATCCAGTTAGCTTTTGTTAACGTTGGCATACTTTTCACACCATACACTGGATTTGTGGTTTACATGCCTAAATGGAGATTCCTTTATTTTTCCCTTCCACTATTTTTGCAAGAACTGTAATTAATTAATTAAACACTAACAGTGTAGTTGAGTTATAGTATTAAATAATGCTGATCAGGAGAGAACCTCACACACAGTAGGCTGCTCACCACTCATTGACCCCTACCGGCCATTTTAGTGGCACCTATCAAAGCCAGCTTCCTAACCTCGCCTCCTCAATTCAATAGTGTTTAAGGTTTAAGACCTTACAAAATGTAAGTGTATAGAATTATACAGAAAACCCCAAAAACGGCACTTGAGCAAGCACTAGGTGACAGTGGAGAGGAAAAACTCCCTTTAGAGGAAGAAACCTCCAGCAGAACCAGGCTCAGGGTGGACGGCCATCTGCCTTGATCTGTTGGGGTGAGTAGAAAGAGACGAGAGAAAAGAACAAATTACACATAAATTACATATTAGTTTGCTTATGGGGTGGGGTGTGGCACCTAATTACCTCTGTCATGTCCCATGCGAGCTTAGACCTCAGCATTTGCCAGTTCGTCCAATGCATTGCATTCAAACTCATTTATGAGCTTTGTGTGCACTGCATAGACTAATCCAACTCCATCTGTGTCCACCGTGTCTAAATGACCTGTGTGCTGCGCAAGTTATTCGGTCGCGTTCAAACCGAAACCAAAACTATAGTCCCTGCCCTTAGTTTCGTTTTTAAATAATAGATACCCTTGCTGCAAACAGATGCGGCGCACTACAGCAGTTGCTGGTGAGTGTTTCTTTTATTTATTGGACTAACTTGTGAACGATCAGAGCTTCTCCATGGAGAGAAGCTCGAAACTTTTCTCCCTCCGTGTGCGGCTGACGGGATACGCAGCCCCGCGACGCTCTTTACCTTGAATGACCTCGGCTGTAAGGTATTTTAGGACATGCTGCGTGCTGTCCGGGTAGTCATCTCACTTTCTTGTCTTGTTCAGCCTCTGTCTCGTGTTTTAGTTTTGTAGGAAAATACATATGGTCTCCTATGGACCGTAATTACCTGCAGAACCAGAATGGGTGAAATTAAACCCGTGCGTAAGAACTATTATTACTTACTGAGAGAAATACGCATGAAGCGCTGGAGTGACGCACGCACCCCATGGTTGATTATTCGTTGTTTGTGTGATTTATTAATTACTAATAATCCACCTAAATTAGACTTTAAGTAACTGAATGCTGCGCTTTGATTACATTAAACGAAATTTGATCCAAATTCTAATGGAAACATGAAATGGAAATTAACAACGTCCCGAGGGTGCGAGCGTCGAAAAAAAACGTAGTATTGTTCAAAATGAAAGCAAACACAAAGTCGTTGAAGAATCTGCAACTTTTCATTTTCTTTCTTTTTTTTTATTATTTTTTATGCATTAGTCGCTTGTTGCGGAATTTGGCTTATTGTGTTTCCACACGTGTTTTATTAAGCTTACACATTAAAAAAGATGCACATGCACCGTTTGAATTACAACAGCTCCAGAAGAAGGGAACTCTGTTGAACTCAATATACTTGTACTGATTGATTCATGCATGTCATGTTGAACTCAAGACAAAGCAAATAAAGAGCTCTCCACAAGTAACTGAATTATCATCAACCTTACAACTAGATCTTGCTCTTTGAGTGGTCCAGAAAAGAATTGTGCACTAGTTTTGCTCATTTTCTTCTCTAAAGGAGAAGAATTAGAGCTATCTCCATGCAGGAATAACTCCTTGAACAAACTTCTTGTGAATTTTGGAGACGTGTTGCCGACTTTGACAAAAAAACTTTAGAAAAATACCTCATTAATGTCAAAGTGAAAACAGGTTTCTCCAAAGTAATGTCAATTATATTAAAATAGATAAGGTGAAATCAGTGTTTGCATTAATATTCACACCCTTCAGATCAGTATTTAGTAGATGCACCTTTGGTTGCAATCACAGCATGGAGTCTGTGTGGATAGGTCTCAATTAGGCTTGCACATTATGCCATTCTTCTTCTTCAACACTGTCAGGTTGTATGGAGATCAGGTGTGAACAGCCCTTTTCAAGTTTACTCACAAATTCTCTATAAGATTGAGGTCTGGGCTTTGACTCGGCCACTCCAGAACATTCACCTTCTCGTCGGTAAGCCATTTCTGTTTAGCTTTTGCTGTGTGCTTTGGGTCATTGTCTTGCTGGAAACCAAATTTTCTGCTGTAGAGATGCATCCCCACAGCATGATGATGCCACCTCCTTGTTTCACAGTGGGGATGGTGTGTTTGTGGTGATGTGCAGTATTTGGTGTGCACCAAACACAGCGTCTTGTCTGATGTATAAAAAGCACCATTTTGGTCTCATCAGACCAAAGAACCCCGGACCATGGAGTCTTTCACATGAATTTGTGATTAAACATGAGTTTTCTTCAACTTTGGCTTTCTTCTTGTAACTCTCCCATAAAGTTTTGACTGGTGAAGAACCCGGGTAACAGTTGTTGTATGTACAGTTTCTCCTATCTCAGTTGCTGAAGCTTGTAACTCCCTCAGAGTAGTCATCGATGTGTTAGTGGCCTTTCTAACTAGTCTCCTTCTTGAACAGTCACTCAGTTTGTGTGGACGACCTGTTCTAGGCAGATTTAGACATGTGCCATATTCCCTCTATTACTTGATGATGGATTTCACTGAACTCCGGGGGATGTTCAGTGCCTTCGAGATTTTTTTGTATCCATCCCCTGACTTTGCTTTTCAATGACCTGTTCTCTGAGTTCCTGGGAGTGTTCTTTTGTCTTCACGGTTTAATGGTAGCCAGGAATACTGAATAACCAGTGACTGGACCTTCCAGACAAAAATTTCTTTATACTGCAATCACTTGAGATGCATTCACTGCACTTAGGTGATCCCCATTTCACTAACTGTGGGACTACTCGGGTGAATATTAATGCAAACACTGATTTCAGTGATACTGGTTTATCACTAGAGTAAACTGTTACGTATTGTATTATACATTTTTCTCTGTGCTTGTGTCTGCGTTTGCTTGTTTGTGAATCAGCTAATGGAGTCTGACCATGGATGAGGAACTTGACCCTGACGACGAAAATGTGAACTCCGTCTTGGCTCAGGAATCCTCAGAACTGTTACGCATCCTCACTAGTCAGCCACTCACAGTCATAATGCAGTTGTGCCAAATGATGCCCGGTGATGCTAGGTGGCACGTCGACTCAGTGGCCACCTCTACCTCTTCAGCAGCAGTAACAGAACATGTCAAAGCCGTGTTGGAATACTTCAGGGCGACCAACGCCACAGATTGCCGCACCTTTCTTCAGAGCATCTGTATGCTGTGTGAGAATATCCCCATGCACCTGGAGTCTAGGCTCATGTCAGTGGCAGGCTATGAACACAGTGAGTATGAAGTGGTGTTATAATCTTTGTAAGGTGCTCACTGTTTTCTATGTGAGAGCATCAATTACCTACAGTCCAACACTACCCTCACTTCAAAAATTAGTATATCATATACATAAATTATGAAGGAGTCTCATACACATATCCTAAGATTCAGAAGAGAAAATAGCCTTTTGTGTTTAGGACAGTGTGTAGAAGGCAGGAAAGGTATATGATAAAATAATGTGCTTTTTTGCTGTGTAAATAGAAATGGAACAATAATCACTGGCTGTATTTTTGTCAATGCATCTGAAACCGAAATGTGTGTATGTGTGTCTTATTATGTGGGTGTGACAGCATTCGAAAAGCACCTTCTATTACAGCACATACTGGGCTCGTGGTCCTTCCTCCTATTTTCTGATCTCATATGATTTTTTCTGAAAAGACAAAACCATAACAGTGAAATACCAACTAATGATCCCACCTTACTCATTCCTGTGGAAAAATGTTTTTTTGTTTTGCTGTCCTTGCTAACATTGTGACATTATATTTGACTGTTCAGCTGATGCCATACAGTCTGCAGCCAAAGAACCAGTGTCTCTGAGAATCACAGGTAAACATCTGTCTGTCTATAGCATAATAAATGAGAAACCAACATTTTTGCAGTTCACTCAACTTTAGGCTATATATACTACTGGCATACCAGTATGGAATTTGTGCAGCTGTTTGTGTATTTGCATATTAAGCAAACCCACATCAGAACTGAAAATACCCTTCGGTTTACCTGGGAGTTGGCACAAATGAACATACCATATTTAACTAGCCACCAGGACCTGGCACTTTCTTATTTTCATTATTAGAAAAGTCAATCTACTGTAGCTGTCTCAT
Source organism: Anabas testudineus (assembly GCF_900324465.2). Classification (NCBI taxonomy): domain Eukaryota; kingdom Metazoa; phylum Chordata; class Actinopteri; order Anabantiformes; family Anabantidae; genus Anabas; species Anabas testudineus. The sequence continues at coordinate 4,852,450 of NC_046615.1, forward strand.
AATTTCCACTATAATTTCACAGTATATATATACAGCTACATATAACCGTTGTTCAGTTCAACAACAGTGAACCTTTCTTTGAGAAGCTACAGTACAATAATGGTTTTTACGTGAAAGGTGTTTCTTCACGTGAATTTACAGTGGTTTAATTAACTTTAGTGTAAAAATTCCCCACAGTAGCTGCAGCCATATTGGCAAACTAATGTGGCAAAGTGAAAATGAAAGGGAGCTGCAGGAAGAAGCAGCAGCTTGCATCAACATCAACAGCCAGATCATATTCATTAAAATCTAGGGACTTTTCTCTTTTGTTTCATTTTGAGAAGCCACAGCATTTCCTGTTTTTTCTTTATAGTTTATATATATTGAATATATATATAAAAATACTTACCCGAAATAATTTTCAAACTAAAAGTGAGAAGTAAGATGCTACAGATTTACACACACACAAACACAGTTCTTCTTGTGTATAGCATTAGTTAATATAATACATTCTGCCTGTTTTTCTGCACTATAGATGGTAGTGACCATTCCAGTGCCAGTGCAACGGATGAGAATTTGCCTTCGCCGCCATCAGAGCAGCAGCATGTAAAACGCCCACGAATTGGTAGAGCATACACATGACACTTCATCCTTGTTATGTTGCAGCTGCTTGCACAAACCTGGCCCATGGCCACTGACTCGTGTGCAGATCTATTAAGAGAACTAGATACAGGGCGGCAGAGTTACTGTGGCTGCCAGCTTACAGGCTGCACTGCTGAAAAAAGCATTTATCTATTGTACAATTGTTCATTGTAATACAAGGTAACTTTTGATCCTCTCTTATTTTTTAACTTTAGAGATCTGCTGGACTAATCTATGAAAAATATGTTTTGTTGCTGGGATAAGCATGAGTGTGCTAACTGGGCAACTCTCATTGAGACGACTCACTGAAATTAGTTTTAAAACTTTGTATTGAGATATAGGCATTGATATAAACAGTACTAGTTTGTGTTTGCTACCAACATCACAACGTAACCACTAAAAAAAAAAAACTGAAAGTAAAAGGCATGAGATGTTTTCACTCCACAGGAATGTGTTAATTGACAGATTTGAACATCTTAACTATGTTTTAATCATGTTAGCTGTGTTTAGAATGAACCTTTTATATCTAGAAGGAGCATACACATATATGAGGATAAAACTAAATAATGCTGCATTTTCCCCAGCCTTTTAAAATAATATTAGATTGAATGGATCAAATTCTTATAATAAAAAGACTGTGTTTGTGAGTGTGTGTCATGTGATCAAGGCAGAAGTTGCAATAACGCAGTTTGGCCACTAACACAACAAAAACTTCACAGCGCCAGTGCTGATTCTTGTGGCTTGGCGCGTCCCGTTTCGTGTAGGCTGCCATGTTGCTCTGCAGTGTTTCTACAATAGCCCAGAGTGGACAAAAAGTAACAATAACATTCACAATCTTTAGTTTTATGTGCTAAATAGTTCAAATAAATCACTTTTTTTAATCTAAAGTAACTTTATGATTTCACATTGCTCTTTGATGTGGTTGTAGATGATGACATTGCACCCGACAGGGAATGTAGGCCCTGTCCCACTTGCAAAGGGAGTGGTTCGTTACGGAGTGGTTTAAAATGTGCTCTTTCCACAGACCACTGGCAGCAGTACACTGTTGCAGTGACATGTTTACAGCAAAAGAGATGGGAGCGGCTGAGTGAGCATCTGGTGAGTGAGGTCCACTTAGAGAATGTCTGGATCAGCCTAAGAATGTCAAACAGAAGCAGGGACAGACCCGATCAAACCCCAGGGTTTGCAGACAGAGGGAGCAGGACACCAGGTCAGCATGACTTTTTTTACTTATTGTTGCTCTAAACCTATTTGATTATTATCTCATTTTTAATATATCTGAATTTGGTTTCTAAAAGGATGAAAAAAATAAACCCACCAAAAAACAAACGAACAAACCAACCAAGAAAAAAATATTCTATAGTGTGGCATGGTCATAACATTGGAAATCTTGACACTAACCAAAGACAATTTTTTGTCACTAAACTCAGAGCCTGATGGGGATTTCGGATCTTTGGAGTCCAGAGTGACATTGGAGACCTTTCTCCAAGGATGTACAGGAAAGGTGACAGTTGTTGCTGGTCAGGCTGGATCAGGAAAAACTCTGCTGATGTCTCGTTTAGGACAGCAGTGGGCGCGTGGCCTCGTAAGTTTATACGCATTATCATTCAATAGTTACACAAGTTATGATTTAAGTTGACCAGTAATTAACTAGTTTAAACACACCCCCCTGCCCCTGCACAAACAAATACACTCACTGGCCACTTTATTATGTACACCTGTACAATCTCATGCAGTCCAATGCAGCAGCTTTTACAAGATTGTCTACTACATATTTATTATTGAGGTCATAATGAGTGGTGGAGTCGTTCTGGAGTGCATCACAGTAAGAGGTGTTTCTAATGTTTTGGCCACCCTTTTTTCATAAATGAGGCCAAAATGATTATATCAGCTGTATTTTTGGCTACAGGGTAAATGAGCATGATGCAGCTATATAAAAAACAGCAGTGCATCAGCACACAGTATGAGAATAAATGCTTAACTTTTGTAGCATTTCTGGATCAGGGGAAAAAATAATGGGAGGGGACATCGCTGTCAACTACAGTGCATGTATATTAGAATGTTACTGTTTACTAGTCTTTCAGCTTTTTTTCTTGGGTTATACTTCTTGAGAACTTCTACTCTGCCTTCACTCATGTTTATTTTGTTCTGTTTCTTACTCTTCCCTCTGTTTCTTCCCCACTCACTCTCTCCTATCATCCAGGGCCCTATCCCGTCATCCTACCTGTTTATTGTGCTGGAGTTTCGCCAGCTCAATCTACTGTCCCGCCCTCTCTCCCTGTCTGAGCTGCTATTTCGACACTACCTCCCTCCAAAAGGGGGTGATGATGAAAAGGTATGCAGGTACCCATAATAGTACATTTATATATCAGGGCTTTTCTAGTGCTTAATTGAATATCTACTGTATATTTGCTTTTGTAATTTTGCCTTTATTTGAGAGCCAGAGTAGAAAGACAGAAAACACAGGGGGAACAGCTTTCAGCAAAGTTCCCAGGTGGTAATGTGTATACACAGTATATACTGTGGGACCAGGAGCGAGTGAGGTCCAGTGAAAGTAGCATCTCAGTGGCCCTTGAGTGGACAAGGGGTTAAAAGAAATTGATGGATGGATGGAAAATAATCATGTTTTTAATTTTGAATTATGCATGGTCTCCCCTCCTTCGTGTAGCTTTGAGCCAGGCTATGACAGTATTATCAGTAAGCCATGTGTCTAAAGGGTAATTTACAGCCAGCAGAATTAAATTTACATGGGGGAACTAACGTGTCTCTGTCTGTTTTTACATTCTGTGTTGGAGCAGAGAGCCATTATGGACTACCTCCTTTCCAATCCAGAGCAAAGCTGTTGGGTGTTGGATGGCTATGATGAGTTTCTCAACAAACTTACTAAACAAGATATGAAACACATGCTGGACCCAGAAAGCCCTCTGCCTGTTGCAGAAATAATCTCAGGGCTGTTACATCGTCAGCTTCTTCCCGGATGTACTGTGCTGGTCACCTGTCGTTTACGTGATATCATGGATTTGGAAGACATATCAGATAAAGTGGGACAGCTGCTGGCATGGGGCTGCCATGAGGTCAAAGAGTACGTGGACAACTTCTTCAGAGTTAAAGGTAAATCATTGCATTTGTTTAAATTACATACAGATATGTCATTTTGTTATCTTTATAGAGCTAAAATAATGTAGCTTTAATTTAAACTAAATCAGCAGGGGCACTCTGACCCCATACGCAGCACTGTTTGTTCTGACATCTGTTGATCGTGGGGCATTACATTTCTCCCATAATCCCCCCTGTCCAGCACAGCATTTAAACCACCAGGTAGTGTTAACATTGTGGCTAATCACTGTTGTCACAGATGCCCTGCAAGCTGGTTACATACTGTATACATATGGTATCTTAATGACATATTGTACAATGTTGCAGTATACTAAATACTGTGTTCTTTTGTTGTGTAGATTTAATTGTGTTTTATTGTTTTCATTTTGGTATCCAGTTCCAAGTCATAACAGAATTGCAGTAAACACATAAAGATTTGGCTACTTAAAGTATTCACTTTAGGTGAATACTGCTGATATGTTACAGGTTTTATGTAGCTTTCTTTGTCTGACAAATACACCCACTTGCTATCACCAAGCAGAGTAATATATACTGTAAAGTTGCGTGTGCATTATGGGAAGTGTAAGTGGGTCATAGTGTGGGCCAATATTTAGTGTCTCTTGCAATTCATCCAAATTAGAGAATTAAGGTTACTGTGGGTAAATTACTGGTGTAGCCGTTGAATACTATAGGGGCCAGTAGATCTAACTAAGGTAGTGGAAACAAATGGGACAGTTTGATATTTCCTTAGAAATGTGACAACAAAGTGTTATTATACAATTGTTTAAGTAAATAAATTGATTTAATTCCACTTTATGTTGGCAATCAAAATGCATTTAGCTACCAGTAAAACAGACTGGTCTTGGACTTACAGTTCTGACATGAAAAAGACAAGCTGTGAAAACTGGATACTTTTTATGTTTCTTTCTGCCTAATTCGCCTGGTGGCAGTGCAACAAGTTAAAATGAGTTTTTAGAGTGAATTGCAAATGGAAAAGGGTTAGGTTTAGGTGAAACTGTTGATTTGTAGTGAACTTCTTAAATTTTTCTTATGCATTTTTGCATTGCACGCCCACACACACACGACCTCTGCTTAGCATAAAGACAGGCTGAGCTTTGTTGTGTTATATAGTACATAAAACCATTAGACTTTATGTAAAAACAAGAATGATAAAAAGCATCATTTGACAGCAGTCAAACTCTATTTGTCTGTAGGTTTAACCTAATTTATACCTCATCTCTCAGCAAACAGAGCTCTCGGGGTGCAAGCAACACATCTCCTTCTATCCAATCGACACCTCCTTGTGATGTCATCTCTTCCTGCTCTCTGCTACATCTGTTGTATCTGTCTGAAGCATCTACTGCTTGAAACTAAAGAAGACGGAACAAGAGTACAATCTGGAGACAGAGAAGAAGAAAGAGGAAATCTGTCAAGAAAAAAAGCCAAAGGAAATGAACCAAAAGTTGAACAAACTGCAGGAGGGACAAATGGCAGAGCTCAGCACCCTCCCACAGTAGCTCAGATACCCCTCACACTTACCCAGGTCTACATCACTGTCCTTGGTGCGTTTCTGAGCCCTGACTGTGAAAGAAATGAAGCAACTGACAAGACAAAGACCACAAGACTTCCTGAGAGGTCAATATCATGTATAGTAGTAAACATAAAAATGAACAGACACACACACACACACACACTTAATACTGTTGTGTTAGTGTTGTTATCGTTAGTTGTGTAGTTACTCAATCATACCAGTTACTTTCTAGTTTCAGTTTTTACTTTCAAATAATCTCTGATTATATAATCTGCCAATTCAGCTAACTCTGTAGTTAGTTATTTTATTATATTATGCAAATACATGTTGTTTTCTGTCTCATATTGCACTATTGTCTGTAGGTTGGATTTTCTGACTCAGTATCGGTCTGAGTTGTGTGAGCTGGCTGAGCTGGCCTGGAGAGGTTTAGAGGAGAGCAAGATCCTCTTCATGAAAGAGGACATTTCTCAGGATGTGTTGGAGTTGTCAGTCAAAACAGGGCTCTTCTCACAGGTCATTCTTTTATATGTGACATAATTCTACCTGAAAAGTGATGAAGTTAAAGGCGTGCTTCATGTATACCTGCACGCCTCTGGCTTGAGTACCGGTATACTTGAATGACATTTACAACATGGACATCAGTTACCTTTGTCATATTCAAGTCACACCATGACCGCTAAAGAGTAAAACAAACGTTAGAACTCATCTGTGGTTTTCTATACATTGACCAATATAATGAAATGGTGTCCAAGCATATCGTTATTAGTACACTAACATTTTTGTCCATGTTTTCTTGCAAGGTGGAGCTCACACGTGAGGATGGGCTTGTCACCGCCTACTGTTTCATTCATCTGACAATACATGAATTCCTGGCTGCACTCAGAATCATGACTAGTACTGATGTTAGTGACACCGAGCTCAAGAAGAGGTAAGTAAGGAACTATACTCAAAACGGCTAAATAGAACCAGACAGAAACATGCCTGCAGGTGGCTTTTCTGAAGGTGAATGTTTGTGCTCTAATTTAGTGTAATGTTACTATTGCAGTGACCAGGGCACTGTGGTTAGTTTTTCCAGGTTAGGCTGATACACTGATGCAGGCACAGGTCATCTGTCCAATTACAATATTGACTGTGGCCTGTGGTCTTCTTCATTTCAGATTCAGTCTTAAAACTCGCTGGACGACCAAATCAGATCAGAAAACTGTCTTCACCGACTCGCTGCACCTCTATTTATGTGGTCTGGCCTCCACACACTGTACTCAGGCCCTTGTTCATTTAGCAAGGGCTTCTTGTGGAACAGGAGCTCAAAGCTGGGTCCAGAAACGACAAGCCTTTGTTCTAAAACTGCTAAAAAAGAAGTGTAACAGCAACATCCTGACTGGACCAAAGGTAAAATGAAGAGATGTGAATCCTGGAGGATGTACAGTATATATTTACAGTATATGTACAATTGTTCAACACTTTGCTGTCCTTTTTTCTTCCTTGTTATACTTCCCAGATACTAGAGCTTTGCCACTGTGTCCAGGAGAGCCAGGACAACCAACTGGCGAAGGAGGTTGCGGGTGTAAGACCCACCCTGGAGCTGCGCAACATCCCCTTATCACCAAGTGATATTGATGCACTGGCTTTTGTGGTTAACTCAGTGGGTGATAATGGCATCGGATTGGACTTTGGAGCATGCTCAATGGAGCTGGAGTGTTTAGATGTCCTATCCAAGTGTAGGCACATTCACTACCTCAGGTGAGTGGACACAAGCGATTCAGTTGAAAATTAAAATGATATGTTATTTATAATTACTTTAGGAGCAAATGTGTTCTACATTTGACAGAATAATAAAAACCATTATGTATGTCAGTCAGTAGAGTGCACAGTCAAAATGCCAGGTGCACAGGGAATGTGAATGTGAGCTGTTGCTCAGAGGCAGTAAATGTGACTCCGGAAAGAGCGGCTGCTTTGCCTCTGACATTCCTCAGCTGACCTGCCACCTGTCCTTCATACTGTGAAACTGACAGGGGGCCCTGTTTTTTTAAAACCAGGCAAAGGCAAAACACAAGGTCGATCTGTGTGGGCAAAGACGTTGTGAGCGTGCACAGCAGTCTCTTTCCAATTTTTGTGACAACTAACATTACCGTTACAGGAAGTGAGAGTGACTCGTTTTTTCCTCTCCACGTGTGAAATAAACAGAAGAGTGTAACTGCATAATGTCAGTCCCTATTTATAGATTGAATGGATAAAAATGGATATAGTTCTTACACTGTATCTTTAAACTAACAGGTGCGTGGTGCCAGTACAGTAGTGTGTGAAGTCTTCTGGATTGTGGAGAGGGACCATGAGTTGGTTTAATGAAGTGAACCACTGAAACTACTGATTTCTGTCTTTGCCTCTGCACCATTAGTGTGCTTTTACTTTGCTCTTATGATTTATTGTCTCACGTCTTTGCGTGTTCTGACAGTATCCTGCACTCAGAGCTTTATTTACAGATAGTTAGTGGTAATGGGTTGGTTCATGCCAGTCCACGCTGGGACAGGTCTGCAAACTGGATCCATATAGGACTTAAAAATAAAAAAACATATATTTCTTTTAACGGTAACTGCAAGTGTTTTTAAAAATGACTCCAAAGGGTAGACAAAACGATGTTATACTGACCTTGACGATCTTGTGGCATTTTTGCATTTCATAAAAATATCCTATCCTTAAAAATCAGATGGAGCTCAACACTGATTGTGAGGAAACTGCACTACTCGAGCGGATCATAGTTCTAAAACTTGTAATCCGGGATTCAAAACTTTGCTGACTCATGTTTAGAGAATCTGCTGATAACATAGACCCAGGTTGATCCTCTTGCTGTGTGTCTACATTTTACCTACAATAAACATTCTCCAGTCAAGTCTAACTCCTCAAAAAAGTATTTTAATGCATATTATCAATTAATCAGTTGTTGAAGGTGAAGATAGAGCAACAGAGCAGTCCCTGTGTGTGTTTGCTGGTATCAGGTGATGGCACAAAAATTATTAAACAGTAATAAAAGTCTGACTCTGGGAGGTTCTATTTCAAATGCTAATGGTCCAAAAATGAGCACCAAAACTCCACTATGCCACCTTATCTGCATAAACAAAACAGCCCAAACCACACTTCTTCTCTCACACCAGTGCAATTAGGTTCCCCTGGGCATAAGAGCTATGTTTGACTGAACGCTGGCACTGCAGCTGCAGGAAGATAGGGCCCAGGATGTTTTGGTCCCTGAGGTAAAGTGAAAGTGATGAAAGGGAATAAAAATCAAAGATTGTCAGACCAACTTAAAAGGGAATGAATTCCCACACAGTCTGTCCGTTTGCATATAACACTGCACATGAAGACAGTCTTGGATAAAGACAGAAACAAGCCAGCAGCTCTTAAAGGTGCTGTACTGTCCCAATCTGAGTGTAACTCAGACACATGACATTTGTGCCATGTGTTTTGCAAAGTATGCACAATATACAATGTTATGCAGATTATGGAGTGTACGGTACTATACTGTCAAACTGTCACTGTGGGTGGAGGCACAACCATATAGAAGTTATTTTCCATGTGATTAATGACTAAGACTAAAGACTAAGACTTCCTGACACTTTGATCACTGTGTCTAACAAAGCATTGTTACTGCTAATGTTATTTTTTGTTTTCAGTTTTCGCAGTCGCAAATATGGAGACAAGCTGGCTGAGAAGTTGTCCCTAATTTTACCTAAATTTACAACCCTGAGAAAACTAGAGTGAGATTCCTTTTTTTATCATTATATACATATACAAACTGTCAAAGTTTTCAATGATTCTGTTATAATAAACTGAATATGAGACACTGAGGCAATTCTACCCTTATACTCTAATCAGTCCTCTTCTGATCGTCACATCTACCACAACAACTGATTTTGTCATTGTCTTCCTAAGGTTTTGCGGTACCAGCCTGACTGCCACAGGAGCAGCTAGTTTGGCTTCTGCTCTACAGACCTGCCCAAACATCACAGAAATCAAGTATATATGTCAACAATCAATTCCATTGCTACAGCAAATAATAATAATAACACATTCTTGTAGCTGTTGTTACTTTGGAGATTTGTAGTCATCTTACGTTTCTCACAAAATATGATTTCAAAGCCTCAGTGTTGAATACTGTGCTGTATAATGCAGAAACAACTTTGTGCTTATGTTGCAGTCTGAGTGACAATAATCTGAAAGATGAAGGGATCAGATACATAGCTGATATTTTTGCCAAGCTACCCAGACTGACCTCTGTTGTGTAAGTTCTTACTTCTGATGAGACTGCTATTTGTTAGTTACCAAAACAAAGCATCTAAAGATTTTGCTGCAGCTTTTGTTAATGTGTGTGTCTTTGCAACTTGCAGGCTTGGTCGAAACAACAGCTCTTTGCAAGCAGTGGACTATCTCGTTGGCAAAATATCTTCCGGTTTAAACATTCAGCATTTTCATGCAGAGTATGACACACGCACACGCACGCACACACACACACACACACACACACACACACACACACACACACACACACACACACACACACACACACACACACACACACACACACACACTGCTATGGCCATCAATATTTTTGCACAGCGTGTAACATACATTGTAGCACATCTGCACAGCCTCTCTTCCTTCAACACATTTTCAACTCACACTCTCACAATCCTCACATGCTATCCATATATTCTCCCCACATTTATAACCAAAATATTTCATCATTTACATGCAAAAGTTCTCCCAGGGTTTTTAAAAAAAAATAAAACACCAAGCAATAAAGTAAAAATAAAAATATTGTGTTCACTTGTTAGAACTCAAAATGTTTTGTCTTTTTGCAGTGGGATGAAAGAAGTGAAAGTAACTCTGTATCAAAGCTTAGATATGAACAGGTGAGTATTGTGATAAGATAAAAGTGAATAAAACAATACAACTATACTGAATACTGTCTTATTTATGTATTCCCACCTGCAGCCATAAAACAAAGTCGGAACCAACAATCAGGTAAGACATTAAACAATAATGATCTTATAACATATTAACAAAACATTGCTTTATGGCCAGTGTCCTTGGAGAACTTTGCTCCATCTTTGAAGTTAAATTATTGTTGAAGTACCATGACTTTTTTCTTTTTTGGAAAAGATCTTGACCATAAATGACCTTTGAACCGGCTGGAAGACAATGATGGTTTTCAGTGCTGATATGATATGATAATTTTGTGTTTTTAAAAGTTTTAATCTTTTGGTTTCGTCGTTGTCCAGCTTGTTGAACCAGAAATGGAGCACACCTGAAATGCAACAACTCGCAAATTCATTGGCGTGTTGCCCTGCCTTGTCTGTCTTGGAGTAAGTAGCCCGATATAACCTTTATTGAATTAATGCAAATCAAATGCTAATGAGGTGTGTGTGTGTGTATCTGTACCACATCCGTGTAAATTCTAGTTTGTCTGGAGGCCAGTGGGATGTGGAGGTTCTGAAGACACTGACTCAGTTTTTGCCAAAGTTCAACATTTGCAAAAAGATCATGTAAGACTGGTTTTATACGCACTACTCACCATAAAGCACAGGATATAATGACATAACGCTAGTTGCATTCTACTTGTTCCTATGTTTCTAAGTACAATGTTACTATAACGTCTTTGCTCTAAAATATGAAATGTTGTTATACCACACTGTTTAATTTGTAGTGGTTAGATCAGTTAATTATTCATAAACAGCATCCGTCTTTTCTCAGTCTGAACGGCAGCTGCTCTTCAGTGAAGGGTTTGGTGGTTCTGACTGCTTTATTGTCTAACTGCCCTGCTGTGGTGGAGCTGCATATCAGGTACAAACGTGCATAAGATGTAGCACAAATTTCACAGTTTAAAGCACATGCATGTCCATGACTGTTGCCACACCCCTGACTCTGCACATATTTAAACTGTATGAGGTTAGACTTCTAACATGACACAAACACAAAGACTTGAGACAACAACAACAGCTGGATGACTGCATGTTTCTTTGTGTTTTAGACTTCTGTCCAGCAAAGCTCCTAACCAGGTTTCTATTGTGTTCTCTGGAGCAAGAGAAAAGCCTGCTGTTAAAGTGTCTAAGATACTGTGGTATGGATTAAATAAATAATTATTATATTAGAATTCATTTAATTGGTTTGTTTAGTTACCTGTTAAACATTTTGAATTCTACTAACATGTTTGAAAGGTGCTTTTTTTTATACCACATAGCTTACAGGAATTAGATAAAGTGCAGAAAGAGATTATATAAAAAAATGAAATTAGAGCTTATAACCTGGAAAGAGAAAAACTTCCATTGTTCATAGGATTGTTCATGTACATGCACAGGTGTGGGAGGGGGCAGTGTTAATACTCTGATGATGATGATGGGATTCATGAAGCTGTTGTCTTTGTCAGTCTCAGCTGTTGTGGTCTGGTGCCTGCTGATCTGGACAGAGTGTGGAAAAGCTTGGGGACCTCTTGTGATCTCACTGTACTAGAGTAAGATAACACATAAACACACGTTCAACACGTCCTACATTTTGTTGCGATCTTGATCTGGGATTAATGTGTTTTAGTTTTATGTGTAGAGTAGTTCTCTCCATAATTGTACTGTTTCTTGTCTCTTTCGTCTCTGACAATCGCTCCGTGTTCTTTATTTTCAGTTTGTCCCAGAACTGTTTAGGCAACAAAGGTCTGAAGAAACTGGTGGGTGTCCTTCCTCGTCTTTACAACATCCAGGAAATTGAGTAAGACTCTCAAAATGATCCAGTTGCATCCGAAAAGAAATGAATCATAAAAAAATGAACATAAGCTTATTTAGTGACCTCTGCGGTGTTTTGTGTCATGGATTTTGGTTGATGTAGAGGGAGAATGGTGTCGACGTGTTGTTGATGGACAGCTGATCTAATCTGTGTGTGTTTTTCAGTGCCAGTAACAATGGGATCAGCATGGAAGGAGTGTTCACCCTGGCTGAGGCTCTGTGCTCCCATAACAACTTAACACAAATTCACATAAGGTACGCTTTGTTATACATTTTAGACTTTCAATGATTCTGTTAGAGCAGCAGCAGAGCGTTTCTTTCCTCAGTGTGGCAGCCTACAAGTTGGGACAGCAGCAGCCGAAAAATGCCATATATCTTTTTAAAACATATAAAATATGCTTGTATTGTATATAAACACTATTTATATGTTATGGTTGGTTTTACAGAGATGGAGGCAAAGAGCAGGTGATCCTGAAGTTCTGCTCTGACATCAGGTACAAAAACCTTCTCTGTGAAATCCTTAATGTTTGTGAATACCACTACCTGGTTTGAGTTTTTTGTTTGTTTTTTTTTTTGGTCTTTTCTTTTCCAGCAGTGACAAACAGCTGCTCAAGGTGTTCAGGTAAAGTTGATGAAGAGTTAGAGGAAAAACATATTTGACATGATTCTGCCTTGAGAACAGGGATTACCTCAGAATACAGGATTTCATGGAAGTGATTTGTTGTTGATTAACTTTTTGTAGGCTCAACAGCAGCAGCCTCATGCCGTCTGATATCGACTTACTATGCTTGAGATTGGCCCAGTGTCACCCCAGCTTGGAGTTGGAGTATGTGAATTATTGTTTATGCATTCTTTCTTGACAGAGTATTACTGAACAAATAAACAAACATTTGTGTTTTATCAGTTTGTCTCACAGCTCATTGAAAGATCAGACTATTAAGTGTCTGCTAAAAGTTCTGCCGAAGATGAGGTCACTGCAGAAACTCAAGTAAGACACATACGTGAATGGATGGTGTGTGAGGAAGGATTTCCCAGCTTGTACCTAGTTTGTTTTTTAATATAATTGTACCGAGTGTACTGGGAACTTGCAGAAGTGAGAAATCTATTACAAACGTACAAAATTATAGTTACTGTGGTTTAGAAACATGTCTCCTAACCACAGTCAATCAGTAAATGTAGTATTCCTTTTCACTCACCATCGTGATTCAATAACCTGCTTATTTTATTTGAATAAACCACAACCACTGTTTCTTCAGTGTCAGCCACAGCATCACGTCCACCATGGAGGCACTGACGTTGCTCACTTGTTTTACTGTCAACCAGCGAGTCACATCAGTGAAGCTCAGGTACATTGAACTATTGACTATTGAACTGATTTGTCCATCATAAAACACACATTCCCGATATAGGGAATAAATATTTCATTATGAACTAAAAGTACATGTCACTGCAGTAATTGTATTAATTAGCTGTTGATATCTGTCACTAATGTTTTCGTTAACTCTTCTTCAGTCCTCAGAGTGAATCCTTCATCTATTTTGACAGTGTAAAAGCAGAGCAAGCCAGCTGCAGGTCTGTGATCAGCAATATGGAACTCCGATTTTATTTTTGACTTAATGCCCTGCCAAATTTACATTTTGAAGAATATAACTATAAATACTATAATAAATTTAGAGCAACCAACAGATGTCAACCACTGAGGGGCACATGCACAACAGATTATGATCACTCACAGTGGAGTAAGAAACTGACTTGACTGAATTGACTAAGCTATTATGATATGTTCATTTAAAATACATTTAAAGGACACCTGAATAAGATATTGTCAAGCTATTCATCTGCCTGTTTTCTGTCTTATTAGCCCACACACGGGGCTTATTAAGTCACAACTTTGTTACTGTTACATGTAGCTACAAAAACTCCATTTATTAGGCAACATGACTTGTTTAGGAACACCCTAACGAACTGTATGTCTGTCTCACATACACAGGTTAACTCATTTTCACCTGAACAGTGACAACTTGGAGAGGCTGCTTGAGATCTTACAGCCTGGTCCCACAATTTCTTACCTGGAGTATGTGATGCACACACGTCTCCACGCAGTATATTAGCACACATCCATGTACACATTTAAAAACCAGTACTTTCTTATTGAGCTCCTTCTTTGAACTGCAGTTTATCAAGTAACCAGCTGGAAGACAAAGAAGTGGAGCGTCTTGTGGATTCTCTAACAAGCCTTAAAATCACAAGCTGTCTCAAGTAAGATACGAAACCTTGATGCTTAGCACTTCAGTTGATTAGGAACTGCTGAAAAGCACAAAGCAAAAAATGAAACTTAATGGAAATGTTGTTAAAATAGAAAACATGATTCAGTTTATTCCCATTAGAAAAAAAATTGTTCTACTTTGTGAGCCTTTATTTTAATTTATTTATTTAAAAACTTGTACGCTAATATTTTTTAAGTTAATTGTTTAACAAAAACCAGCTAGTTTGGCTAGTCAACTCCCTTATCACAGTAGGAACAGCATGGACATACAATGGCTTTTAGTCTTTATTTGATATTGTAGAGACAGGAAACAAGGAGTCAGACTGTTAACGATGAGGTTTAAATCACAAAGTCTTGACAGTTCCAGTAAAGCACATCAGCTAAGCCAGCCACAACCCTGGTAACCCTCGTGAAGTATTAACACCTGCATTTTACCTACTCCGACATGTCATCATAGCTTCTATGAAAAGTATTTCTCATCTTTAATGTGTCTTCCTCCACAGTCTCAGCAATAACAGCCTGACTCAGCAGGGTCTGTTGGCTGTAGCCGGCACAGTGTCTACCTATGACAACGTCTCTGCTGTTGAAGTCAGGTGAGTCTTTGCACCGTATAGAACAAGAGAGTGAACAAGAGATGAAGAAAGACGACAAAAGAATTAAAGGCTCTGCTAAAACTATAAGAATTGATGAAGTCTTCTTCTCTGTTTGTCACCTTTTCAATGAACTTGTCCTGCATATGTGTGCTAGTAGTTTGGGAGCAGAAAAGAGATGTCTCATCTTTTTGAGAGAATATGAAGGCTGTGAAAAAACACTGAGGTAAGACAAAAATCCATAATCAGTAAATAAGTACTATTTTACTTGAAGCTGACAGTGACCAATGTAAAGGTTACAAAAAAACTAAAATATCTACCGAAACATTTCATACTAAGGCTGCACTCGGAAACATTCAACCAACTTTTGGCAAGTAATCAGACACAGGAAGTGGTATAGTTAGGTGTCAGCACCAAAACAAGCACGCAATTTACCACACATGGTGAAACAGTCGCATTGAGAAACATCAGCTCTGAACTGTCTTTGCCGGAAGCGATGGCCCTGCCTGTTTCCTTGCTGGTGTTTGTAGTCTGATAAAGTCATTTACAGGTTTTTGCATGTCATCTACTGGGCAATATATGTCTTTAGAAAATCCTCATTCCCCATCTTTTCTGACTCTATTCTATCTCTATTCTAACTCTGTCTTCCAGTGTTAGAGAAAGCAGTTTGAACCGTGAACATCTGGTCAGATTAGCTGAGATCGTGTCTAACTGCTCCAGACCAACCAAACTGCTGTAAGTACATCCCCATGTTTAGACCAGATTCATCATATGACAATTATAGCACGACTCTATCTTCGCTGTTTTTGTGGAGGTATTTGTAATTTCCGTGTTAGTCACAGATGATGATCATCTGAAAGTCACTTACGTTTACTCTGTGCTTGGTCTGCAGGTTAAAGGACAATTCATTGCAGCCAGGGTGGATTGAAGACTTTGTGAAGCTGCTGAACAGTGGTCAGAGAGGATGCAGTGTCAGGTGAGGAGGAGTGGATGTTAGTAGATGTTGCCTGTGCCAGTGTCCTTCACAGCGTATTTGAGCATGTGCCTGTTATTGTGTACAGTTCACACAGGCTCAAGTCTGATTGGTAGTATTAATAAGGTGAAAATTAGCAAACCCTTTTTTAAAATACAACCTCATTTCTAGTCATGGCTTGACATGCCTCAATTAACAATTTAACTTCCTTGTCAGCATTGAGGAGGGCTGGATCAGAGCAGAGGAAGCTGTGCGTTTAGTGCGTTGCTGTCTCAAGCTGAATAACAACATACAAACTATCAGGTGAGATATGCAAATATGCACAGGGGATCTGACGTGCTACATGCACTAATGTTTACATATATTCAGACTATTGCTGTGAATAATACTTTCAAATGTGTTTATTTTCCAGAGTGCACCACACCACACTACACTTGTCTCTGTTGAAGTCTACTGAAATGACTTCAGTCAGGTAATGAATACCAGATTGATCAGATTTTGGAAAGGATAACCATAATCCTGCAAGTGAGACACATACAAACTATAATCTAAATGTAATTTCAACATCTGTAGTGTCCTGTAGTTCAGCAGGTAGTTGAATTTTCTTCATACAGTACATAATCACACAGGGTACTTGTTTTATTTAAATATCTAACATAACAGCAAGTGATACACAATGGTTATTGCAGGGCCATTGTCCTAGTGGAATAATTCCAACTTCATGTCAGGGTTAACTAGTGGGAATACACATTCACTTCAGCATTATCAAGGCAGTGTTTCCTGTAATTCAAGTCTCCTCTCCTCTCCTCTCCTCTCCTCTCCTCTCCTCTCCTCTCCTCTCCTCTCCTCTCCTCTCCTCTCCTCTCCTCTCCTCTCCTCTCCTCTCCTCCTCCAGTCCTGTGGACCAGCTTGCACCTATGATAAGCACCATCCAGATGCATCCTCTGCTGACAGAGCTGGAGTGAGTCCCCTGTGTTTTGTGTATAAATGTGTGTGTGTATGTTTTGTGGACGAAACTCATTAAAAACACACAAAATCCTCTTTTCCTTTTTGTCATTATTCACAGTTTTTCCAACAGCCTGGGAAAAGAGGGAGCTGAGTTTCTTTGCTCCCTTTTGCCCTCGTTGCCAAATCTCACTTCTCTCAGGTTGGAGCCTTTTTTCCACATTTTACACTTTTAAGGTTGACCTGAGGATCTAGCATGATAAGTATCCTCTCTTGTATTTTGCAGTATTGGATCCAAAGAGACTTGTACAGATGCGCTTGAGAAGCTGGCAGAGGTTTTGCTGCAGTCCACAACGGTTCAGAATTTAACGTGAGCAGCACATATGCAAACACTTATCAAGAGCATTTTTATTCTTTCTTACACTTTATTGTCTAATTCAATAGCACTTCTCTATTCTTGTCATAATATACATATTCATGTAGTAAATGTTGAACCCCAGTCTCTGACATGGAGGGCAGCCACTTCTCCATAATATAAAAACATCAGCGTGCCAGATTTGCCTGTGAAAGAATCTTGAAATTGCAGCAGCCAATAACAACACAGAGCAGTCATTGATTTGTGACACTCTGTTTATGTGAGTTTGTGCCAAAAGAAAGTGAAGAATTAATGACTGCACCTTCAAATATAATTAAGATATAGGTGTGTTCATAGGAAGGTATGAGGAAATCTATGTTCTCTCTGTTTTTAAACTATGTATCAGCTTAAAGTCGTATTACACTATTGTTCTTCATAGTCATTTTGTGCATGTTGATAAAAATGAATACAGCTTCAATGCTGCCTGGCATGTATTGTAGATTAATGTAACAAACGTACGAGATAATCTTCCTCTCTTGCTGTATCAGTCTGTCAGGTCATGTGATTGGAGACAGAGCAGCTGAGATGATGACCAGAATGTTTCCCCGCCTACGATCACTTAAGTAAGGACTTAATATACGTTCATCATCTTTTTGTGCAAAACAAAAACTACTGGTGAGGAATTTGACAGTTGATCAATAATAACATTAGACTTCTCTTCTCTAGTCTGTCTCATTGTGAGTGTTCAGCGACTGGAAGGCTGCAGCTCGTCCAAGCACTAGGACAGTGTGTCAGTCTGGAACACCTATGGTAAGACAAACACACACGTGTATGTGAATGAAGGTTCACAGTACAAAGCTTTCTGAATGTAGAAAGAGTGGTCTCTATAATGTTTTGACGTTCTAAGCTGGTCTTCATGACTCAGTGTGACACTTTTATGTGCTTATGTGTATGTTTCTGTGTGCACCCCAAGTCTGGACCTGGATGAAGACAGCACAGTGTGTCTGGCACGAGCATTAAGGAATAACAGTTCTATACGCAGCCTTAAGTAAGAAACACTCTCTACTCTACTGTATTAGTCTCATTAAGACTTGATGTATCCAGCCCTATTTAAGAGGTGTTGGCATAACTTATTACAGTTGTTTATAAAGATGTCACTCTAGGGGACAATGTATTCTTAATCCAAATGCTGAGCTTCCAGAGCTCTTCTTATAGCTAATAAGTATTTATTTATGGAGCTACCTCTGCAAAGCAATTTAGGCAGACATCTTTACTTTCACTGCTGTAGTAGCACACATATCCAGCACCACTCTAACAATTTGCTCTATTTATGATGTCATGAACACTGTTGCTGCCAAAAGTGCCGCTTCATTTCTCACATTGGAGCCACTGTTGTTGCAGCTTTTCATAGCAACGTGTCATCAGTTCCACATAAACCTCATCATAAAATAGTAGGCTCTAATCCAACCCCCCTCCAAGGGAACCGTATCATTCCCTTGGGGGAGGGGAGAATACGGGTGGAATATGTTCTCTCATAGTGGGAAACTGTAAGTGAGCTGCAACACTGGATCTTGTTTATACGAGTCGTTTATATATATACATATATATATATATATATATATATATATATATATATGAATACACATGTTTACATGGTTGTAAATCCTCAACATCACACGTAGATATTGATATCAGCTTCACACAGAGCCTTTCTATTAGTTAACCAGTTGATTTAACACTGTGTGTGTGTGTGTATGCTCTTGTGTGAGCCAGGCTGAACAAGATTCGCACAGCGATGGGAACATCGGAAGTGAACGATGTGCTCGACCTCCTAGCTGCTATGGAAGGACTGACACAAATGGAAGAGATAGAGTGAGTGTTTTTGAGGGAGGCGCCTCCTTCTGACCAATCAGTGAACTTCAGACCCTATTTCACATACTGATGTCCACTATGGATGACAGCGAGTCAAAAGAGTTTCATGCTTCAGCTTGCTTGATTGCCAGTGGTTCCATATTGTAGCTTTATCCTGAGCTCCGTCTGTTTTTAGTCTGTTGGTCGATGTTGGACATGCTGTTTCTCTTGTGGTTTCAGGTTAGATGGATGGAGGATGCCAGTTACAGGAGTAGAGCAGCTGACCAGACTCCTTCCTGTCTGGAAAGAGCTCAGGAAGATCAGGTATGACAGGAAAGTCTTATGATTACACAAGTGTCTGTTCCTTTATCAACAAATTAATATTAATGTACTGTGTGTTGTTATTATAAGTGCACCAGTGCGTAACAAGTACACTTTCTTTTCCTTAATGTTTTAACTGATGAAATAATCTCCTGCCGTGGCTGCTGTGTTGGCACTTTTAACAGCCAACAGCGCAGTTGTTTGTTGTATAAGTTGCACCCATAGATTGGTTTTCCCTCTGCGTAATCATATTGCTGTAAAGTATAAGTCATGAACATACCAGTCATTTTATTAGACTATCACCACTTTCTTTATGGGGAACAGCTGTTCCCACTTGGCATCGGGTTCCTTCTTTCCAAGGCAATGACTTGTGACTTTCTTTTGGCTTGATGAATAATGCTGTTGCTGTATTGATATGATATATTTATTAAGTTTTATTGATGTATTATACGGTGTCTGTCCTGCAGCTGCAGATTGCTTTAATTACAACTACTGTGTTTTGAATTAGTATGTGGCACCACCCAGTGGTAGTGCTGAAGAATATCGCACATAGAAAAGCACATAGAAAATACAGTGCACTGTGTTCATTGTGGCTTTAATGTTATTTTCAAAAAATATCTTTCCTATTATAATTTCCAACTACTAAGACTTTCATAAAATAGTTATGTTTATCTCTTTGTGTCCATCCTCCAGTCTTTCAAAGAACCTTATCGTTGACCAATCAGGAGACAAGCTACTGGAGGCTTTGATCAGCTGTTGTCATCTGGAGGAGCTCCAGTAAGGATATGAGATGATGGTTTTTGAATTTTTGATATGTATTAATTCACATGTCCACTACCTATACTGTATGTCATCAAGGGCATGTAGTATAGTTTAGTGTTTCCAATTTCTGGTTCATTAGGTTGGTTGAATTTTGTCTAAATGCTCATGAAAAATTGTATCTTCTGAGTGAAGAATTAAAAACTGTTTGTGCTGTTGTTCAGTCTGTCCAGAAACCAACTTGGTGATCTCACAGCTGCAAGGATGGCCTGTGTTCTGCCGTCACTGGCACACCTCGCTGTGTTGGAGTGAGTTACACACACTTTATTGACTACATTAACTATACTTGTTGGGGTTGTCTGAAGTTTATGTGCTTCGTGCCTGTACTTGTCTGTGTCCTCAGTATTTCAGAGAACAGAATTGGATGTGAAGGGTCAGTGAGTTTGTCCAAAGCAGTAATGTGCTTGAGGTACCTCACCAAGATCAAGTAAGCTCTCATTAGCTCCTATTGTTTGGAGACTGACCAAACTAAAACATGGCTAGATTGAGCGATTGTTTTTTCTTATTGTCTTTTCAGTCTGACCTCGGTTGGGACCTCAGAGCTGTGTGCTGTAGCAGCCAGCCTGACCAACTGCCCCCTCATACAGGATGTGAGGTAAGCTTAAAAATGGTCCTATCCTCACAATGATTTATCAGCTTTCTGGTGTGATACAGCCTGAAAAGCCTCTTTATGTCATGTCCATGTCATCACTGCGTGTATTTATGTATTTACCTGCCTCTCTCTCTGTTTAGCTTTGGATGGAATAATTGTGGTGATGAAGTTGCACTGGAGCTGGCCAAAGTTTTACCTTTATGCCAGAAGTTGACCAGAATAGAGTGAGTTGATTTAAACACACAGTCCACATTGCACTTTAAGTAAGAAATCTATCATGTTGCACACTTCTCAAAGTGTTGTTGTTATTATTATTAATGAATTTATTTATTTTTTATTTTTTAAGAAATTCAGTATATTTCTGTGTTTTTGTGCAAAAGACAAAATACAAGATGTATTTCTCAGCTTGCACACGACCAGCCTCCACCTGATTTCGTGTTTTGTTCCTTGCTTTGATTTACTTGCCCCAACCCACACATGGACATATGTAATATGTATATGTCTATATTTATTTCTCCTAGTCTGGAGTCTAACAGCGTGAGTGTTGTTGGAGCAGAGGCCCTGGTTAAAGCTTTACAGTCATGTCCTGCTCTTCAGCTCATCAGGTGAACATGCTCTCATAGTGTCTCTTAGACAACGTTTAACTTATACACACATCTGTGTACAGTACAGTAGATGTTGTGTTTATCATCTACACATCTGCTGATAGCACCATCCCTCTCTTTTGTCGCCTTTTTTTGACTACAATTTCTTATACAGTATTTTGATTCTTTTAAATATATGTAACAAGAATTACATTTTCAGGCTATGGAGGAACAAAATCTCTACCTTTGAAGCCCAGAGGCTCACTGACATGGACAGGAGGCTGAATTTCTCCTCCACCTAATCTGTGTTGCTGAAAAGTGGCGGTGCCGTCCACTTCGTGACTGTCTGCAGAGGTAAATCACTTCTGTAGTGCAGCGTTACTCGTTCCACAACTGAACGTAAACGTGTTCTCCTCAGAAAGAATGAGCAATAATTCAGTAATAAGTTATTAAGTTTTCCATTGCTAATTATGTGCTTCAGTTTGGGATCAGTTGGATATGACTGTAGCAGCTGGTGCAATTAATGATACTATAAATGAAAAGACCACCATGTGGTCAACTATAGGACATAGAATACATAGAGTACTGTATAAAATTGCCATACCTTTTGGTAATTGTCTGTTTTTTTCTAGGTTGTATTGAAATACATATGCAGAGTTGAATGTCTTTAAAGAAAGGAAAGCCTGTATTTTAGAGCTGATTATAATGTAAGACTGTGCTCTTTTTGGCCTCTAGTTTCACAGCTGTAAACTTTGAAAGTGTTTGTGAGCCAGCAGCGTGGCAGTATTCATGACACATGATGATGGTCCACACTGAAGTGTGGTGCTGAAGGAAAATGTGTATATCCATGAACCCAAATTTTCAAATGTTCATATATTGAGAATAGAGACATCAGTAATACCAAAAACCCTAAGCCCACAAAGGGTTAGTTAATGTTGAGGGGCACCACAGATTAATTTAAAAAGGGGGCAGGAGCCCCCAGAGCCTCTCTCGCTGCATGTGCCTGGTGTTAGGACCATTGCAGCTGTAATGGATGACTGACAGACACATTGTTCTTTTGTTATCTGCAAAGTCTCTGGACAGACTGTTATTATATGATAACGCCAGGGTAAAGGTGGATCAAGTCAAGAATAATAACTAAAACACTGTAAGAAAAACATTTCAAACTTGTCAAAAAAGCTTGAAGGATTGTATTTATTTACCAAAATAAAATACCTAAAGTTACCAACAGAGATGGAAAATGATGAGAAAGTGAAGTAGCTGCGGATTTTTTGTACTGATTATGGATTTGTTGAAGATTAGTTTCTGGTCTGTAGCAACTGAACATACACAAATGGAAGTTTAATGCATGAAAAGGAGTTTGTGCCAATAAATGCTTTTTAGTTAAACAGACTCCTTAAGAAACAAAATACTTAGATGAAGTGTTTCTGCCCGGAGCTGTTTGTAAATGTGAAGTGATTGTCTGAAGACTAATGGGGTGAAGTTTTACAGGCACTGAACCCACAAAGCTCATTATTCGGTCTTATTAGTGGCATCTATGCACCTTCTATCTCTGTTGTTTCCACCAACACAAACCACAGTGAAACTAGAGGCCGTGACACAAGTGCTCGATTTCCAGCAGGTTTTCCTGTGAATTAATATTTACTATTTATATTTCGGCGCTGACACACTGAGTCACTTTGCACTGTAAAAGTGTTTACAATAATTGGAGGCCACATGGGTGAAAACACAACAATCCACAAACTCACACAGAGAATGAAGAGTTGATTTGGAGGACTTCCTCTTTATCTGCTCTGATGGTCATTTTAGGTTGTGGTCTCTGTCAAATTTGCGTATTTATATCTGATCTTATTATGCAAAGGAATTTTACATTATTTTTACAATATTTATTAAGCTTTTAAGACATTTTGTAATGAAAAGGGGTGATACCACACATCATGGAGTCATGTAGTCACTACTGATGTTGATGGGTTTTTTTTTTTTGTTTTTTTTTTAAGTTTCTTAGTTTGTTAATGTTGCTTTGAGCTGGAAGGCTAATGCACCTTGTTTCCTTTCCTCTATGTGCTGTTATCCACCTTTTGCGGCTCACTCAGTTTAATAATAAACTAAATTAATAAACTTGCAAAGACTGAAATGCTCCAAAACAAAGTAATCTGTTAAAAAATGACTTTTGTATTCAGGTTTATTTGTGAGTTCCTTGACTTTCATTTATTCTGATTTGCACTGAGATATTTGACAATAAAAACAAGTCTATATTAAGTTTTGGCTTTTATTAGCATTTTAAATGCTCATGTTTCTTTTTCACTTCTTTTTATTATTTCTGTGATTAATAGTTGTGGAATTAATAATTAAGTATTTTGTACAATTAGCGTTGTTGTTCATTTAGTTTAGTTGGCACCTGTCTCACAAGAGTGGACTTTTGCTTCATTCTGACTCATGTCAACAAGAGCAGCTGATGCGACAGCTGTGCCTGTCAGTGAAGATGCAGCCAAACCCTGTGACGACTCAGAACAAATTCATTGATGTTCACCTGGCACTCCCGAAAGGATAAGATTGTTGGTGCAGTTGCTTCAGCTGCTTTCATGTATTATTGTAATCAACTTCAATTTCATTTTCTTTTCTGGTCTGAAGAGTCAGTTCAACCTCTAAAACTTACAGTACAACTGCAGCTGATTCAGCCATCTTATAACAAAACCAACAGCTGTGGCGGCTTCTAACTCTGTTAGTGGTTTAAGTCCAACTCACCAGTTCATTCATTCAAGTCATGAAGTTAAAAAACTTGTTAGAACAACTGATGTGTATACAGTTTGTTCTGACTTTAACATACGTTGATTAGGTTTGAAAATGTAAAACTTTTTAAATAACAAAATATAAAACATATTTTGTTATTTATCTGATTCCCATGTGATGGTTTACAGTGTGGACAGCTGAGTGGCCTTAAATACTACAATATTAAGGAGTAAAGCAAACACCAAGCAGGCAGAGTCGACTCTTATAACTGTGTATAATTGGATTAATATTATTATTCATGTTCTAGCTGTTTCCCATAGAGCCAGCTTTAAAGTTTTACTGTAAAACAGTGCTAATAAGTAATAATTATTAGACAATGATTAAAATGCATCTAGTGGAGTATAAACTACACTATCTGAGGTAGAAGTATATATGTATGAAGTAGGTCGTTTTTACTTAGGTATTGAGTTGGTAGACTAACTGCTGAAAAGTGATGGTTGTGATACAAGAATCAACCACAAGAGAGAGCTGGTGTACCAGTACCTTTAATATTTTATATTATATTTTATATAAGATTGAAGATCCAAGATGCACAAAACGTTATTAACCTCAGAGGGAAATTGTTTTGTCCTGTTAATGTTTCTCTCAATTCAGACAGAAGGAAAAGCAACCACAACCAGGAGAGATCTACAAATACAGATACAGAATAACATCAATACAGAAAGTCTTTATGTTTATAATGTGAAACACAATAAATTGCTCATCTCAACACACACACATCAACAGATACGTCGGTCGTTTATTTAACATTTATAAAGGATCAGTCCTTTCCACGGCGGAAGTGCTATGCTCCTGCTTTTGAGAGCGGCGCTTTTATTTTGTAGGCGAGCTCGCCGTGCTTCCGGTGTGGACGTCGCTTGACGCGGCTCCGTGCGTCAGTGCGAGCGCAGCAGCGGGATGCTCTCCGTCCACACACTGTTGCGCCCTCCACGACGGTCGGGATAAGAAAACATGGCACCAGCAACTTCAGCGCTCACTCTTCGCTAGAAAAAAGTGTCTTTGTCTTTCGTTTGTTCGTGTTTTATGTCACTCCTCCGTGTGCGCAGTAACACCTGAAACAAAAAAGAAGAAGAAGTTGGACGTCGCTGAGCGGTGCGGAGGTGAGTAGCTCCACGGTGAGACTCATTAATAAACTGTCAGCTGGGGTCCAGAGAGCTCAAAATGATGCGGGTGTGCTGGTTAGTGAGGCTGAACGCGGACAGAGGAAGACTGGGACGTGTTTCTGAACACCTGGCTCTCGGGCTCTCAGGGGGGACTCGGACGGAGGCGTCCGGTGGATTCATGTGGAGTAGAGAGCTGCTCTTTGACCCGTGAGGTCAGGTGCATGTGTGAAGATGACTGTTTACAGTATCAGTCCGCGCCTCATTCCAGGTCAGGGACTACAATTAGACCTAATGACTGCGTGCTGAGTCCACTTCACTGTCACCGTGAGTCAAACGGCTTCAGAGCCTGATTTCCTGCATCCAGCCGCTGCTTCATTTACCTGCACCTGGAAATGCACCTCATTCTGTACAGTGCTGCTCTTTAATGGCATTTAGATTCAATTAAAACACTTAATGAAAAAGAAAACAGTCCGTATACTCAGTACAGGAGATGTGTGATATCACAATATCCAACAGCTCCGATGGTGAGCACAGGTTTAACACTAATAGCACTGTATGATTTGTCTTTATTTGTATAATCTTCAAAAATATCAGAGATCAGTTTCAGTTAATTCATTCACTTTTATCTTTTTTTCTTCTTTCTTCTTTATTATTATTACTATTGTCATGTCTTGTTTAATCAGCCTAATCGTCATTCAAACCATTGGAGGGATGCTGGGGGGGGGGGTGTAGCAGATGTCTACAGAAGGCTGGGTTTATCTCACTGTCTGCTCAGGACTCCAGTGAAATCAGTTCCTGGGCATTTGTTAAAATCATCAGTAAATACAGTAGTGAATGACAGTGAATTAATGAATGAGTAAAAGTGTTTCAGGCAGTTGACGCAGGCTTTTCCCCACCTGGTATGAATGACTGAGTAAATGAATGAGATTGTTGCACTGGTATTTTCAGTACATCACCACTACCAGTGTGACATCACAGGAGCTGAACGGGAGGAGCACGCTGGTTATGACACATTAGTATCTTAGCAACAGCCAGCATCCTTTTAGCATGTCGCTCTGAGGACAAGTCCGTTTTTACAGGCACAAGGTGCTGAGATGTTTAAACAAACAAGCCTCTTGGAAATAATTTCAAATGTGACACATGTTATCACCAAGAACAACATGTTCAGACAAATCTTCTTTAGTCTATGTGTGTGGATGTAGGTTTTGTCTTCATGTCTTCTCTGCGCGTTGCCCAAGGCTGCACCATTTTGAAGTTTTTGTGATGACTTTGATTGGGAATCAGGACACTGTGTGTGTGTGTGTGTGTGTGTATGTGTGTCCTGAGGGTTTCCAGAGGAGAGCTGTGACCTACACCCAGGTCATCCTGCACAGCTGGGGCCTCACATTCTTCATGCGTTTCATTTTGGTTATTTAGCCAAACGTGATCATTAGTCTAATTAAACTAAGGCCCGAGGTCTATAAAACCACAGGTAACATGTTTGAAAGTACTGATTTTTATACAGTCCCTATATATTCTAATACATATCACACAGAAAAAATGTTAACGTTGAAATGTTTTAAACTCTCTGATGATGATCTACGTCAACCACTGGTTTCTGTTTGGAAATGCACCATCTGCCTGGTAACAGAAGTGCACAGAACTCATTGGTAGCATCTTATTTTCTCTCTGCAGGGGTGTTTCCAGTAATTTATGATTATGGTCGGTGAACGACGTACATAACACACAGTAGCTCCTAAAAAGTGTTTGAGTTACATAAGGTGTGGAACGAGAAACTGCATGTTATCCTGGACACCAGCCATCATCGCATACGTAACAACACCCAGTGCAGTTGACTTCACAGAGATCTGTGGGGTCAACCATTTATCTTTAAGTCATTATGCAATAAAACATGTTTATTCATAGTTTGTTATGTTAGTGGCTGAAAGATACTGTGGGTTGCATTTTTGTTGTGCAGTTCATAATCTCAATTTATTAACACACAATTAAACTATTTACAGTCAATTTAATGTATTTACACAAATGTTTGTGGTAAATTTTGGGGTGTTTTGAGCTGCAGTAATAGACAGCAGAGTTATGGTATTATGGTACCACAGCCTTAAACAATAATAAACAAGGTGGTGGTGGGTGGCAGTGTGGATGTATGAATGGCAATTGTGTACAGGCATTCATGATCCCCACAGATAAATCTGACTCTCAGTTGAATTGTACTCACTTAAATTAAAATTAAGAGATTACTTAACTCTTAATTTTGCTTGATCCAAATGCAGTGGTGACTGTTCACAGGGCACTGGATAGAAAATGGCTTGGAAACTTTTATATATAATTTACCAGGTAATCTGTTCTTATGATATTTACAAATAAGAAGTTACTTAGAGAGTAGACAAATAAAATCAATACAGAATATTCCTTTTTTGTTAAAATATACCACAAGGCATTATGATGGAGCTTTCAGAAATAGTATAGATGATGTTTATTAGACCTATGTGAGGATAAAATAGGAAGAAGACCTAATATACAGCAGGAACAAATGTGTAAGGAAGTTCAAAGCTACTGATTTCTTATTTTGGAGAGAGTTTGTTTGGAAAATGAACATGAGATTTTCTCTCACTCCAGAAATAAAAGTAAAAGATAAATTGGAGGAACTGTGGGAAAGTAATGCAGCTTTGTCAAATAAAGCTAAGTTTTTTTAGAAACCTTTGTATTTTAAAGCAGAAAAGGCCATAATGAGAAAACCACAGGAACAAAAATCTAAATTATTTATTTAGCAATCTGGTGGTCTCAGCACAGAAGCAAATTACAGGTGTGTGGAAACCGATCACAGCTTCAGATGTGAAAAGATGGAAAAATACAATGAGAAGAAATATAGTTATTGAGAAATTAACTCAGAAAATAAGGAATATACATTTGATAGAAGATTGTTTTGGGGCGATGAACCTTTGTAATTAAATGTCAAAAATGCTTTTCGTTGAAACATAATTAAAAAACATATACTGTATGTATATACAGAAGTGCAACAGTAAGTAGGAATCAAGTTTGGAGATATTTTTTAAGTAGAAATGCTTTCAATGTTTCTATGTTCTCAGACGTGTTCGCTGCATTCTGTGTTACATGAAGTACTGTATTTCTGGGTCACACAAAACAAGACATTTATTTAGGTCACCTTGCGCTCTAGGACGCTGTGAAGTACATTTCTAACCATTTTCAGATTTTTCTGAAAATAATGGTCAAGTTAGTCAATGATGAAACTACTAGGGTTTATGACCAAATGCTTGGGAAGCATGCATGTTTGTAAACCCTTTTTAAAAATGTCTGCATTCATGTGTTGATCATAGTCACAGTAAACAGAACCCCAGCACAAAAGTCTTTTTACTCTGCATTATTCCACACTCTAGTATCAGCCACCAAAGCTCAAACGTTACGTTAACGTATTCAACATGTTAGACTACAACATTTGAAAGTTTCAAAGACCCCCACTGGAAATAAGAAACATTGTCAGGGACATATGGAACATATGTATGAAATTATATTTTACATGGCTCATGTTTCTGTGTTTTCTTTGCTCCAGGGTGCTCACTTTTGACCTCAGACCATGGCCTACACTCTAGGCTCGGCCACTGACAGCCAGAAACGAAGTGTCGGACCACAGCACTGCGTCACCCGGGTGGAGCTGTCCGTTACCGCAGCCAACCTACTTGACCGAGATGTAGCCTCCAAGTCAGACCCTTTCTGCGTTATGTTCCATGAAGTGGATGGAAACTGGGTGGAGGTAAGGATAAGAAAGACTAACACATGGAGAGAGAAAGGTAGTGGAGTGAGAAGGTTCACAAAACAGTTGGAAAACAGAGAAAATAGAGATTAGTGGAGGATGAAAATGACAGATTGGACAGAGAAGGCTGAACAGGAGCGATAAAACATTAGTGTTTGAATCCTAAGGCGTCAGAGAGGTGGAGCGAGGACACTAAAAGAACGTCGAAAGGAGGTTGGATGATTTGATAAGTGTTAGAAGTACTTCAAAGGTCACATCCATCACTGTGGCTCTTCGAGCAAAGGAAAGACTAGAGGATTGTTAGCTGTTGGTTTACTTTGGAGTCGGTAAAGCAAGCAGAGCCAGAGCCACAGTCATGACGTCTTGACCATCTGGCATGAGCCCTGGCATGCTGAGCCCTGTAGGATGTCGCAAGATTTGAGAGTGTTGTTCCAATGTTTGTCTGTTATTGTCGCTCTGCTCAGAAGCTCCATAATGGTGGAAAGTGAAATATATGGTTCCACAAATAGGCCTATTGTTATTACAGATCGCTTTTCTGTCTAGAGTTTGCATGTTCTCCCTGTCCCCTTGTGGGCTTCCTGCAGGTACAGCCCACAGACGTGCAGTTAGGTTAATTGGCGACTCTAAATTATACCCATTCCAACTACCATGTAGGTGAGTGTCAGTGACCTGTCCAGTGTGCATCGCACCGTCTGCTCGCTGTCAGCTTGGCTGTCCTGTTGGCTTTGCTCTTCATGTTAGGGTGCGTCAGATTTCATCATTGTTTTTTTGTTTTATGTTTTTATAGCGCTATTGAAACCTAAATATTTGCTTTTAGCCTACAGTATTATCGGCATTGTTTCTGGGCTAAACAGTGTACATTGGGTTAGCACTGCTTGCTGAGACAACGCTGTGCGGAGGAAAGTCACTGGACTTAGCAGAAATGTTGGCACCATGGTTAAACCATATATTTCTCTGAGCATCAGAGGCCTGGAAGATTGACTCTTTTTATGATCAGAATTTGATCTGTTTTCCTAACCTGGAAGCGCTGTATGATTATTTTACTTAGTGTGCGCTCTAAGGGAGCAGGAAACTTGGAATATGCAGAACATTTTCATGAGTAAAATCCAGAAGCATAAAGTATTTTTGGTTCCACTAATCTGGTGTCTAGTTCCCCTTAATATGTCAGTGGTACTTGATGGAGTCAGCATGTTCAGTCAGCCTCCGACATGCTGGTTAAAGGCCTGTTTAATTTAGGACTCTGTGACATGGTGAAGCAAAATCGAATCACTGCTTTTCCATCCTGGTGTTTGGAGTTTCTCGAGGATGTGAAATTATTCTATTAAAATGTTCTGTGTTCTCTGGGTTCAACCTTGGACAATTGATTGTTGCTGCCGATCAATAGCAAGGCTGTCTTGACAGTGCTGACCTTTAAGGGGGAGGAGAGTCATTGTAGCTTAGTAGCTGGTTTGTTCCATTAACTTTTACTTTACTTGCTCTTAACTCTCGGAGAAACAAGTATTCCACAAAAGCTCATGTTTGCAGACAGTTAATAACATCAGTTGATGTTAAATATATGTTTGTTTGTTTTTTCAAAAACTCTGTGAACTAATGGTCCTGTTAGCAACTAAGCTAAACTAACTTGACAGCATGTTTCCTTAGATTTTCCTCTTCAGTTTGTTTTTCACTAAATGACGTAGTGTGCTGTGTTGAGCATGTGTGTCACTCTGTGGTGTGACCACTTTGTTTCCTGTTTAGAGGTCATCTACTTTGCTTTGATTCTACAAACACTACATGATGTGCATGTATTACATGTTTTTATGGTGCTAGAAAAAGCAAAAAAAGATGCTCAAGAGGAAGATGTTGATGAAGTTTTAGTGTGTGTAGGCTGCTGCCTCAAGGCTTTTCTGTGGCGAACAGCTGGTCAACAGGGCAGGCTAGCTTTTGTGTACGTGTGTGCCTGTTTGTGTGTAGGCGAGTGCTTCGGGTTGTAGCTAGCTTTCGGTCAGCAGGGCATGTGCCTCTGATGTGAAATTGCCAACGGTTACTATGGTAACGGCGAGGGAAACAAAGCTAAGTGCTTCTGGAGTGAGGGAACGATGGAGAAGGCAAAATGAGGTCCAAACCTTTTATTGGATATTATCCACAGCTTGCTGTTTCTTTCACACTCACGGCTTTCTCACTTTCTCTGATCCCTCCTGTTAGCTTTGTTTTTTTTTTTCTCTCCTTTTTCCAAATGTCTTTCTCATTTCTGTTGCCAGTTTTTCTCTCTGTCTCTCTCTGTCTCATTTTCTGTCTATCTTCATCTGTCCTGTGAGCTGGAGGTGTGAGAAGCAGCTGGGTCCATCAGGGGAAAAAGCGAGAGCAGGAGGGGGTAAGGGTGTGGGAGAGATAAGGTGTGAGAGAGGGAGATGAGAAATTAGTGGAGGGAAATGGAGGGGGACAATTAGCAAGAGAGAGGATGAAGAAGGGGAAAAGAAAGAGTGTGAAAGGGCGACAGAAAAAGGAAGTAAATCTTACAAGAGGAGGTTGAGGAAAAGTGGTGGCTGAGGGAAAAACTGGTGTGAGAGACACTTTAAAAAGCATGATAGGAAGAAATATGGATTTCAGCAATGTAAATGATGTGGCACCCAATTAGCAGCCTACTTGGGCTATTTTCTGAATCCTTTGATTTTTTTTTTTTCTTGCTCCAAACTCCAAATCCTCATGTTAATCTCAGCACGTGTTATGGACACAGATATGTGCATGTAACACTGTAACGAGTGAGAACTCACATGTGATATTTTCCCACATACAGTGAAGATGCGAAATTCAGTTGGTTTGGATTAAATAACACTAACACATTAACACATTTAGCAGTGTTCTGGTTTCAAGTGCAGCCTTATAAAGCCTAAGACATATAACATTTACTGCATATAGAATATTTTTGTGTTATTGAATGTTTGCATTGAGTGTTTAATCAAAGTTAGGGATGGTCTAAAAAAGAAGTCTCACTCACTATGACCTCAATAATAAACAAATAGTAGACATACCACCTTTCTGACAGTTTTGACAAAAACGGAAAAACTATAACCTTGTAAAAGCAGAATCCTTGGCAGAGCTGCTGTGTTGGATTGTACAGTGGCTTATTGTTAGGCTTATTGATTGTATTATTATTGTGCTAGATTATACAGGAGTACTTATTAAACTGGTCAGTTAAAGTATGTGAATATGAGACATGCACTACAGGCTGCCAGACGTCCATGATGTCTAAGTAATATTGTTTTTTAAGCACAAAGTGCAGCCATTCTCCTGGTTCCTTCACATGCATCAGACAGATGGGCAAGTGTTCTAAGTACTACTAGCAGGCTGAGCCATTTTGCCTCTGAAGTAGACCTGCTGCTTCTGTCTTCCCAATAACAATAACAATGCCTGGGAAGATGTTTAATAAAGAGCATGTGTGAAAGCATTCAAAATAGAATAGAAAAAGTGAAAAAGATGATGATATGATGTAGAGGTACCTGTGTCTGTAGCTATTTGAAAATATATTCTGATAAAAACAGACTTTCAGCTGCTTTGAAAAAACATTATTGGTGAGAATGAAATAGGGACCAATTAAGCTAAGTTGCAAAAAAAAAAAAAAACTCCTGGTAAGACAGTCTACAACACTTATTACAGTTTATCCTGGCGGGGATATAATACATATTATATGTGTTATATGTAACACATTTTAACACATTATGACAATTTACCAAATAGTCTTAAGCATGTTTCTATTTACCCTTTGATGGTTACTTCTTTATATGGACTTTAAACCACAAATGTCAGTGTAATTATCACTCTAAAGTGAAATTCATCACCAAAGTCAGTAAGATTCATGCTCTGGGGACAGCAAATGTCTGTACAACATCTGTCATGTAGAGATATTTCATCTGGACCATCACATTGGACCAACAACGCTAATGACCAACTGACCCTGCCATCCTTAGAGCTATGCCACTGGCTTAGAAAAAGCCTGTCAGCACCATAACACAACCTCTGAAAGTTGCATTTTTTGTGTATACTGAAACAATACACACTATAATAAAATATGATAGTAAAACAACGTAAAGTGTAAGAGAGTGTAATTCAGTACAAGGGCATTTTGACATTTTGTGGCGGCCATTTTCAGTGTATTGGTCCAGAGACCATTCAAAAGTGCCTTTTGGATGCACTCTACTTCAGAAGTGGTGACAGGCTAGACATTAACTGACCTTATCTAATGGTGGATAAACACACTATGCAGCGTGTCCAGGGTGAGTCAGATTGGAGAGTAGCACGGCCAGTGAGTATTAGTCATCCAACCACCTGGTTTAGAGAAGCCAGAGCAAATAACATGACTCTCACGATGCTCTTATAAACTCCCTCACACTCAGATCTGTCTGTGTGGCTAATTTTTGGAGCTATTTCAGGTTATTACCTGCATTACGTCATTCGTGTTAACCCTGATTCAAATAACTGTGTCATCTTACATGTGTGAGCTCTTTAGCAAGTGGGCTGTGGTTCTCCGCTAAATTGCTCTAATAAGACAGTTTTCCTTTGCAGACAAAGTTAGGGATTAGCTAGAGAATATTAACAAGCTAGAGAACCAAATATTTTTAGTCATTCAAGCTGCAAGGCCCTATGGTGATGGTGCGGACCCTCCAGTGCTGTAAAATCATTAAATTCTATCTTCACTCTAATAACATTTTGTAATTCACTCAAGAGTTTTGAGGCCATGTTACATGACAGTGCCTGCATAACTACTGTAGCTGGAGTTTGCATTAAAGCCTGATGACAAACAAAGAAGGAAGTTGTGTCCTTTAAAGTGTTAAAGTGTACTTTAAACGTTAACCACACAAACAAGCACAAATAAATGCTTCTTAAATGATCACAATGTAACAGTGCTAAAGCTTATTATAGTTGGTACGCATGCTCATGTTTCCCTTAGGATAAACTGTAAAAACCTTTTTAAAACTAAATCGTCTGACATTTTAGTTAGAACCATAAGGAAAAACCTTTTTTTTTTATCGAAAAAGTGATGACACAGTTGTTTTGTTACCATGTGATATTGCTAATCTGAGATGGATCCGCCTGGCTTTCTGCCTGATGACTAAATGTAACATCATTAGGGTATCACATTTATTTAAACTTTTCATGCATCTCTATTATTTCTACACAGCAGAAATGTGTTGGATGTTGTTAAAGAAATACTGACATAGAACTATTACTGTAGTTGCACATGCATGCACCGCTGTGTATATAAAATTACAGAGAAGCCAAATCCAGCAGAGGGATAAATGCAGTTCAGTCCAAGCAAGTGTGTTCATCCTCAACTGCTGAAGCAACTCGGTTGGTGCAGAAATGAGAGTCTGGATGTGGAGGAGTCAAAACCTGCACTGACACAATCAGTGCAGGTTTCATGTTGGAATAAGAGGATTATAATGTGAAGCTTATTTATATTTTATAGTTAAATGTGATCACATCTAGGGTAAGACTGCTTAACAGTTCACTACTATGCATGAAAACGAACAACAAAAACTCTTAATAATGTTTTAGTTAAACTGTTATTGCGCAGCACGTTGAGATTAAAAGTAAAAAAAAAAAATATATATATATATATATATATATAAAAAAAACATATACGCATCTTATGTGTGTATTTTTGGTAAATTCTCACTGAAAATAAAGGTAAAGTAAATAAATGCTTTCCTGTCTCCTTGCCTATTTTAGCTCGGCCGCACTGAAACGGCTGTGAACAACTTGAACCCGGTGTTTGGAGTGAAGTTTCAGGTGGACTATCACTTCGAAGAGATCCAGAAGCTTCGGTTTGCCATGTTTGATGAAGACAAATGTGCCACACAGCTTTACGAACATGATTTCCTGGGAGAATTCATTTGTACTCTGGGGGTGGTAGGGAATTATTTCACCTTTTCATTAGCTACATATTTTTTTCTTTATCAAAAAGCATAACAGTATATGAGTTTCCTTAGGAGATATCATTAAAAAGAAGGAGATCATTTGAGCTACTAAACCTCTATATTTAATTAGAGTGAATGGTGTCAGGTAATAAGGGTCAGACTTTCTGTCTCTAAATGATTCTTGTTCTGTATGTTTGTGTGTCTGTCTTGTGCTAATTGCCCACTAGATTGTGTCCAATAAAAAACTTCACAGACCACTGATCTTAGCCAATGGGAAGCCAGCTGGCAAAGGATCTATTACGGTAAGAGTCAGTATTTTAAAGGTCTTTCCTGTCTTTGTATGTTAAACTTTTTCTTTCTGCCTCCCTGTGCTCTATCATCACGCGGATGCAGTTGCTGTTGTTGACTATAATGACATGGTTGCTATTGTTGATGATGATTAAAAAAGATGAAGATGTTATTGAGGCTGCCATTACTGTTCTTACTGATACTGACGTTAATGCTGATAGCTGGCAGTGTATTTGTTACAGCTAATGTTGTGCTGTTATGGTATTTTAGATAACAGCTCAGGAGCTGTCTGACAACAGAATCATCACTTTGACCTTTAGTGGGCGTAAACTGGATAAAAAGGTATGCAGTTAGACCCACACACACACAAACTGAATGCAAATGCAAACATACACTCACAAGGCTTTAGGACATGTAGCACTTAAGGACACACAAGCAAAGCCCACACAGACAACCTTTACAGTGAATGTTTGAATGTTTTCACTCTCCTCACCTTTGTTCGTTAAGTGATGGCCGATCAGGTGCACTGATAGCTGGAAATGAAAACCATATGGGGGAATTTATTTTCATCAGTTTATTTTCAGTGGCTCTGTGAAGCAGCAGCTGGTAGGACAGTGAATGTAAGAATGACAGTGAGTCAGAAATAGCACTAGCTGATGTGTGCCGTGTACCTTCTGGATTAACCACCAGCCACCAGGCGCTGATTCAGTTGTGGTCAAATTGGGATACATCTGTGTGTCTCTGTTCTGTGCAGGACTTCTTTGGTAAGTCAGACCCCTACTTGGAGTTTCATAAGCAGGGAGAAGACAGCAAATGGATGCTGGTGCACAGGACAGAGGTAGGTCATCTGTGGAGAGTAAAAGCTTTTCTTCTAACCTATTATTATTGTCAAGTATGAGCTGTCATTGCCAGCTTGCTGTTCTTCAATGTATGACTGAAAGTCATACATTGACCTAAACAGAAACTAACTTTAACAGGAAGTACAGAAATAAAGTTTAGGTAAATCTTCTGTTTCTACCATTGCACTATACACTGCATCAGTTTCTACATAATTAGTATGTACTTCTTTTTCTGTGACCTCAGGTCATAAAGAACACTTTAGACCCAGCATGGAAACCTTTTACTGTGCCTCTCATTTCTCTCTGCAATGGAGATGTGGACAGAAACATCAAGGTTAGTGGTGAGCTAGAGCTTGTACTTCATCTGTTAGAAAATTATATTTCTTCTTCATCTCTTTAAGCTCTGCCTCAAAGATAAAAGACAAAATGAAGCAGTTAATGATAAAATGTGTAAAATGCCCCCATTCTTGTGTGACAGAAGAAGAGTAATGAGGACAGGTCTACAGACAGGTGACAAATTAAATGAAAAATCCACATAAAGTGTCTTAAGAAGGTGACCACATGTTGGCAGAACACCCCCCCTCCCCCAACAGCATAACCTATATTGATCCCCACATAGAGGTTTTCTGTTAATTTGTCACTCGCTTGTACCACAGAAACAACTATGTTAGTCTGAAAAAGCCATAGTGAGCTTAATGTGTTATGTTGTACACAATGACAGGTCCTGTGTTATGACTATGATAATGATGGTGGCCACGACTTCATAGGAGAGTTTCAAACCACTGTTGCCAAGATGAGCGAAGCACAGAACTCAGTGGAGGTAAAATACGTTATATCGTTGTAAATCAATAAATGTTTGTCTGTCAGTTCATTTTAGTCTTGTGTGTAATGTGTTAAACTATGTCTGTTCTTTCACTCACTTAGTGTTGAAGTACAGCCCAGAGCTGGACATTTCTAATGCTTTCATTTATGAATAGATGCATGTCCCTGTGAAATGTTTGGTTATAGTGTGAGTGCAGTTCTCTGAAACGTTGGTGTGGTCTCTCTCTGGGGGTAGTGGCTCAGCCATGCTTCGAGACAACATGCATATTTGTTTGTCGTTGGTATGATATGCTAACATGTTTCCACATACACATTAATAAGCTAACACAGTAAATGGTGCATGCTTAACCTCAGCCTGTTCACAAAATAAGAAATAATACATCATGTGTTATTATGCATATGTGTCAACATGTTAGCATTTTAGCTGTATAAATCATTGTGATTAAGCACCAGCAGCAGACCACGACATTTACCTTAAGAAGAATAAGTTTACTTAATTCTCTTGTCTTGTAGCGAGGATCACAGTCTCATTTTGTTGGATGTGTGGTTATAGACTTTCCTTCTTGTTTTTTACCCTCAATTGGAACAAATTCTGTTTTACCTGAAGGTTATTTTATTTTTATTATGCAAAAGATATAGCAGATTAATTTGAGAGAAAGAGTGAAGGTGAATAGCGACACTGTTGAGCTCCTGACCTGGATTGAAACCATTACAGTACATAATTCAGTGCCTAAGGTGCTGAAGGAGGGTTATGGTTTTTGGACCAGTAAACCATTTATTTTTAACATTACACCATTATGTAACAAGCTTTAGAATCATAGTCTGCCGTCAGCCAATAGCAGTGTTATTGTACCATCCTGGATAATTTGCAGTTTAAATGCATTTCATTCTATCAAGAATGAAGCTGGAATAATCATGTGCAGATTTCCATTGCTGTATTTTTCCACACATTACGGCAACTGAGAACCAGTTGGTCTCAGGTTTAAGCTGTTAATGAATAAATGCTATCTAAGATTTAGTCTTTTCACTTTTGCATTGCTGCACTGTTAAAATACAGGAGTGTTTTACATGGACTTCTGCATCTGTGTTCATTTGGGAAACTGCATGTGTGCATGTGCCAAAGCAGCCTCATGTTTCTTCTCCCACTGAGTCTCTTCATGTGTGGTAATGATGTGGTGTTGGTGGTGGTGGGGGGGCACAAAATAACAAGCCAAAAAACAACAGCAGTGGTATGACGAGATAAAGGGTGGAGGGAGAAACAGAGAGAGATTGTTGGTGTGAAAAGGATACGAAAATGAGAGGTGCTGTTGAGATAAAAAGCAGCACCTAACCTGAGCCCTAGTAACACGACAAGGCATTTAGAGCTACCTGTCATATGAATCAATGAATCACCAGCTGAATTAAGGGAAGAGTCTGTTTAGTGTGTGTGTGTGTGTGTGTGTGTGTGTGTGTGTTCGCGTTTCAAATCTCTTTTGATCAAACACGTTGCTATCTAAAGAAAGTGTTTGTGTTTAAGCCTAATTTTACTTTTATCATCATGTAAAGTCTCCACATGATCTGTATATTTTACCACTGTGATATAATCAGCTTATAAAACTCCTCCAAGTTTGAATGTCAAATTGTAGTTATTGTTGGTTGTGTAGTGTACAAGCAGATCCAACTCAGTTGGTTTCTTTACTTACTTACTCTTCCCCTCTTTTTTTTCTCAATTTACAATTTTTCGGTTATGGTAATTTTTGTCTTTCTTTTCTTCAGGTTGAGTTTGAATGCATCAACCCCAAGAAACAGAAGAAGAAGAAGAATTATAAAAACTCTGGAATTATCATTGTCAAGTCATGTAAGGTGAGGATGGATGGATGGATGGATGGATGGATGGATGGATGGATGGATGGATGGATGGATGATGGATGGATGATGGATGATGGATGGATGGATGGATGGATGGAGCTCTGCCCTTACCGTTGTTCAGCACCGTCAATGTTTGCTTTGTATTTGTTTTAGTTGTGTCCATATTATGACAACAGTATTACTGTCTTAGGCATGTAGTGTTGATATTCTCACTGTGCAGCTACTGTGTACCTGGCCTTGAAACCACATGTAAAGTGTTTTGTTTCTTAAATTTCACATCAAGTTTTAGTGTGTTTGCCTGTGGAGTATTTGCATTTGCCTTTGTTGGCCTAAATAATTAGATAGCAAAAAAGCCTTTATAGTTTAGGCTGTCATTAAATCATCATTCATCTTTATCGTTATTTTCAGAAAGATGATTCTGCAGGACAGAAGCACATACTGTAAATTCACCAACTATTTACCCTTATTTACTGTCACTTCCTAGACTCTTTACTGTCCTATAAAGATCAAATACCCTCCTCCTCCCAAAAATATAAACTGCCATTGTAATTTGTAGTGACTCGCCTTTTATAAAAGTTGTAAACATAATGATATAACATAATGAATGATATAATTAGCGCTGAGCCCCACAGAGGACACATTAAGCTGGAACACTCGGTCTTTAGACGCCTATTGGAATGACTCAAAAGCTGCGTGCGTATGATGACAAGCCTTCATAATTGATTTTTTTTCCTTCCTGCTTTTTTATGATGCACAATCATGAACAATCCTTGATACAGATGCGCACAGACACATACTGCCTGCACTTTTGCATGCACACAAGCACAAAACTGCTAATACAGTAATTATATTTGTTGGCTGCCGGCAGGGATTAGACTAATGACAGTAAAATCCATGCTAAAGATTCATTGTAATTGGAGTGGAAATTGTCTTCAAACAAGATATTAATTTGTGCTCCAGTGGTGGTACCTTATATCTGATTGATTCATTTGTTTCTGCACTGTGCTATGTTTAGTAAAGGGCTATTTCCTACATCGTCTGTGGTAGACAGTCATTTAGGCAAGAACAATTGCTGTCAAAGGACAAGCTGTTTTATTTTTAGCAGGTAACTCTGTGTTTACAACAGATTAACGAATTGGCCACATACAGTTGTAACAAGCAACCTCTCTTTTTTCTCAATAGATCAGTGCTCGTAGTTAACTGTGTTCTCTTTTTGTGCTGTGTCTCGTGTGTCTCTAGATCACAAGGGACTACACTTTTCTGGATTACATACTAGGAGGATGTCAGCTCATGTTTACTGTGAGTATGATACTGGCTTTTCCCTAAAATGATGTGATAATGAGATACACATTTCTGCATTCTTCGTAAATGAATAGAAAACATTTATATTTTCTATTTTTATCCTTGGGTTACAGTTGGATCATAGTCATTTACATACAGAAAGGAAAAGTCTGAGGGGCAGGGAGAAGGTACACAGACACAGAAAAAAATGAGAGGAGCAGAGAAGAGTTAGAAAAGGACTGTAGAAATAGAGTTGTGCAAAACATGAATGTGAATGCAAGAAAAAAATGTGTCAGAATGTGAGTGGAAGATTATTACATAAAAACATCATGTGGTAAAGGAAAAGGTAAAAACAAAAGCAGACAGAAATAGAAATGGGTATTTTATGGAATTAGGAGGAGAGACAGAATCATCATGGTCTATATCAGTGTCTTGTTGGGAGAAACTCTTGTGTGTCCCTGGTGATGTCACACCTTTTTGAGAGAGTCCTGTTTTATAATAGCACAACACACTCACATTGAGCTGTGTTATTATTATCCAGGGTGTTTCTGTCCAACACATACAAATCCCCTGGTGATGAATTTTAGGACCATTCAGACTGCCTCAGTACTGTAACACACACAAATGTACACAAATCCTGAACCAACATACACAAATAATAAGGCAAAGGCACACTGAAAGCATGTACAATAAGGAAAACACACTGTTCCTAGAATGCATATGCACACTGGGCGACTTTTTCCACTTCGCAATCTCTCCCAGCTTAGAGAGGTAGAACCAGGCTCCACATGTAGCAGTGTACAGATAATGTAGTTTTTCACGTGCTTGATTTTAAGGTATTGCTTTTTGAAACATGTTCTGTTCTCTGAGATTAGAGACAGGCACACTACATTTGTATTAGAATATTTGTTATTCTTATGCTTGGACTGCTAAAAATGTTGAAATGCAAGGCAAGAGATCAGTCGCTAGAGTACTTTAAAAAGTACTTTAAATGTGCTTAGTACTTAAATATACAGTTTGTGATGTCATGTGACTGTACATCTGAAGCAGCTCTTGACAAGGAATCAGTTACTCACAGTATACAATTGATCATAATTTATCTATAAACAGAAACCTACAAGGCTTTAGCTTAACATCTCTCAGGGCAATAGTGAAAAAGATGAATGGGATATTTCCGTCTGGAGCCCTGGTCAGCTGTTTGAACCAAGCGTGTGCCACAAAAGTGTGCTGCATGTGTATGCTTCTGTTTTTCTTGCTCAAGGTCTTGGGTTGAGTTGTTGTGTGGAGGCGAGTTGTTGTGTTGTGCAGGCATGCTGTCAGTGTCAGAGGATGTGTTCTGCATGTCTCCTGGGGGCTGATAGCTGCTAGATCCTCTGTTAAATTCAGACATTGTTAAGGAACACACACACACACACACACACACACACACAGGCACATACACACAGACAAAGACAGCCTTCACTGTCAGCTTGTTATTTTCACCTTATTCTGTTGTTGGAGAAGAAGACTTTACAGCAAAGAGCAAAGTTGTTGTTGCCATAGTGATGCTTTGTGCCGTTGATGACTATGTTTTGACCATAATGAAGGAGAGAGGGAGAAAAATGTCTATAATGGCATGAAAAAGAGCATGAAATATAATTATATTTGATGAACTTTATCCTCGATGTGTATTCTCAGTTCAAAATATATTTTAATTTCAGTAAGACAAAATTTTGTGCTGCGCTCAAACATTAGTAAAACCTCATCAAAGTAAATTTATTTACAGTACTTTTATTTTAAATGTTGTTGACTCGATGGTTAATTTGAGCTTTTGTATACAGTAGATGAATTAAGAAAGTAGAAAAAGATTTTAGAGGTCTAACTCTCCCTAAATCTAAATCTTAAGGGTTAGGGTTAATGAGTTCAGAGTTCAGGGTTAATGACATGCTAGGGTAGCATCATGTTTGTCATACACATTGAATAGCCTGTTCTTTTGTAATTTAAAAATAGAAAATAGGAGCATGTACGTAAGAACTCATTCTCTTTGTTTTGAACAAGAATCATCCACTGATGATGCTGATTTTGAGATATCCACCTAGCTTTGGTCTCCTTTAATCACTGTATCATTTATGTAGCCATTGTTCTTATTTAAGAAATGTATCTTAAAATATTAGAAAATCATACAAACTAATGAAGATGACACTACATTAGTTAAATAGCTGAAGATTATATAATCAGCCAAGAAAACCAAGAGAAATGAGAAGCTGCCTTTCGTTAACTATTGTTGAATTTGTATGAATTTGTCATTGTGAACTGCAGAAAAAAAAAACTTGCAGCCTGTTTTCAACTGAAGATACGTTTAGATAGGCCATAAAATCGAAAAGTTTCACCCTCCACATGCCGAAATGTAGTTTTCACTGAACTGTTAAATATCCTAATGGTTATAATAAAGTGTGTAGTCTGTCCTTTCTGTTCTCTGGTTTAGTCCTAATGACCAGTGAAAATCCAGAATGGAGAGCTTTGACTTGCCCTGCAGTGATGAGCGTTGAAGTGTACAGCCATGAGTCGTCCACTTCGCTCACTTTTGGATGACTGAGGTGAATGAGAAACAGTCAGGAAGTCGAGAGCCTCAGTTAAAGGATGAACATCTCTCACTGCTGAGTGTGATTAAGGATGCTGCAAAAGATGAAACACATCCAACCTCATGTGTTAACATAAAAATATCTGTAGAATTTGCAAATGGATGCTCATAGTTATTGACTCAGACTAATTTTCTTTCTTGGGACCTTGCTTGTTCGTAATAAGCAGAGTGTCTGTAGGAGCGTGTGCCTGCTCTAGTGGCGATGAAATGAGCAAATTTCAAGCGGAATGGGAACTCTAAAATCCTCGCAGCTCCCACCTAATCTTTTGCCTTTTGTCACAGAACTGCAGCTCTCACACACTCGCACACATACCTACAGTAATACTGTCTTAACACAGATGATTCCTCTCTCCTGCTTACAAACTCATTTACATACACACGTGACCACAAACATACAATATCCTTGTCACACTCTCTCGCGATCTCCTGCTTTTACTCATCCTCGCTATCAAGTGTACATGTAAGCCTCCAACTGTGACTTTTGCGCACACACATGTGCACACAACACAATCTCACTCATACAAGTATCACACATTCTTCTGCACTGTGGACAAGAGCTGTACTGTAGATGTGCCTGCACCCAATATCTTCAAATATTCACCTTCACTGCATACGCACGCCCACTGATTTAGACATAAGCATAATTTCACATAGACGCTCCATCACTGATGACATCTTTTTCTCTCGCACACACTGTCACTTATATGCATAATTTCTACGTACACACACACAGGGAGAGCAGTCGTGCACAAAAACACACCCCCACAGACACACACAGAGAAAGAGCTGTTCTGTGCTGTTCAATCAGACTTAGTATGCCTCTAATCCTAATCTCCAGGAAGGGAAAGTCTCTCCTTGAGGTTGTGGGAGCTGGAGGAGAGAGCAGCCTTTCTCTGTTACACACTCCAGCACAAAGAGACAGCCTGCTACTGCTGAATTATGCTATTATTAAAATCTTATGTTTGATATCATTCAGAGCTATGTAGAGTATGACTGCCTGTAAGAGAGTTTGGTGAGTGGAGAGATAGAGATGGCATACAAACCTTCAATACAATACCTTCTTCCTGAGGTGATCATAAAAAAAAGAAGTCAGTGTATAAACTGTCAAATGTGTCAATGTCATAGAGGAGAAAACAATAGTAGGCCCACTATAGTTACACATTGTGTTGAGTTTCACTGACAGTAGCTCAACACTATGTAAAGAAACAGCAGTGCAGAGTCTAATTGAATGAATTAATGTAAATGTAACTGTCCACATAGAAAGGAGAACAGTATATTGTTATGCTAAAGCTGATAGTCAGGGCTGGTTCAAATGAGCTATCCAGCCCAGTGTCTTTTTTCTTCTTCTTGCTTTTGCTCATAATTTGGTGCTGTACAAATAAACTGAACTGAATTTAATTTTTGCTATACAATATAAAAAAAACAAAGGAACAAGAATGTGAACACCTCAGAGTGACAGAGAATAACTCCAGATCCAGAAGACATTTACAGAGACTCTAACACAGCCATCCATCCAACCTCCTCTCCACCGCTCTCTGTGACAAAAGAGTCTGAGAGGTCCCGGCGTGAGAATTGGCTGATGCTCGACAAGGCACAGCTGAGAAAACTCCAACTTGAATGTCACTATGTCAGTTATTTGACAGTGATTTGCAAGCAGAGGAATCCCTCTAATTTATTTCAGCTACCCCCTGTTCATTTTAATTCTGTGCACTTGCTTGTTGAAACTATGTGTGTCCTCTTAACCCTACTTGTGTGTGAGTAATTGCTAATAGCTTAGGCCGAGGAATGTGTTGGAAACAGGACGATGTCTCGTCCCACTGTCATCACATTTGCAACCATCAAACTAATAACGTCTGTCACAGGAGAGGGCACTGGAGGAAAGTGCTGTAATATTTTGAAAATGATCTTACGCCAATCATTGTCAGTTTGAGCGAACATATTTCCAGCTTCATATTAAGAGGAAATACAAGCAAGGGGGGTAAATGACCGTC
The DNA here is from genome assembly GCF_900324465.2 of Anabas testudineus. Classification (NCBI taxonomy): domain Eukaryota; kingdom Metazoa; phylum Chordata; class Actinopteri; order Anabantiformes; family Anabantidae; genus Anabas; species Anabas testudineus. The sequence continues at coordinate 4,897,006 of NC_046615.1, forward strand.
ACTGGTGGAGGAAAAATGGAAAACTCTCAAATGCAGACATACATTCAGGCAACTCAGACTATCCAAATATTTAACAAAACAATTATAGAGCCACAACAGCAGACCAAATTAAGACAGAAGTGTAAGGAGAAATTAAATTGCAGTTATTTTTTGTATAATAACCCTGGTTAAGAGACATCAGTGAGGGGTTCAAGAGGACTCCTGAAAACCTAACCTATAGCAGGGATGCCAGGTTCTGCTTTCTGAATCTAGGCCCAGAGGGAGCTAAGAGCCTGTTGGCAGGGTGATTAAAGCAACTTAGCCGTGCACAAGCTGAAAATGTATCTTGGGTCTCGTTCAACATAACCTGTCTCTGAGTAAAAGAATCCATGCTTGAGAGCTTGTGACGGAGCACAGTAACAGGAATGTCAATAAGCATTTTGATAGGAAAGAATAAGTAGTCCCCATGTTTACGTGCACTGCACATTTTAATCTGTCTTTCTGCATGGTTTGGACCTGCCGCTTTCATTTCCACACTGTAGAGATCTGTTGACTGGCCAACCTTGCGGGTGCTCACATAGGCATTGAGCCTCTGTTTGGTTTTAGAAACTTTTTCAACCAGGACCATCACATGCCAGAAGATCAGGACAGTATGCTCTATGTGTCCTCCAGTGAAGTTCAGTTTTAGATCCACGTGGGCTCTGTCAAGACCAGGTGTGGGCATTTTTTCTGTACCTGCCCTACTCACTGCTTATTAACTGGATCAGGTGTATTCAGGTGTGTCCATTCACAAACTAGAAGATACTTATCTCATCTTAGAGGAGAGCAGAGTGATGGATGGACTTTAAATAATAGTGCTAACATTTATTAAGCTACTTTTTGCTGCTGTGATAAATTATCTACCCAATAGAGATGAATTAGTCCCATAATTCACAGCATCTGTTAAAGCTGTGTTGCTGTCTCATCTCCAACTATTAGCTGTTGCCTCTCGGCACCCTGAACCTAGAGCAGTGGCTCTCGTTTCACACATATGTCATTTCAGTTTTATCCCCAACACACATTCATACACATATATACAAAACACACAGCAGCATCCTAATTCTGTCACCCTGCATCTCTTTGTTTGTCAGTCCTGCTGCTCTTTAGACTCTATCCTCCCATCCTTTACCTTATTGCTCAGTGTTGTTCCCTGTACTCACACATCTACCACTTTAGCTCTCCCTCTGCATTTTTTCCTTCTCTCAGTCGTCGACAAACCAGAACGTTATTGTCTTGTAACACTGAAGCACAAAGAGAAAGGAGATTGTTTAGACTATCTTTAAGCTGATAGGAGGGAGGCGGAGTTTCTAGGTCGGGTCCTTGTCAGCACACAAACCGTTATTCAGCGCCTGAGGAAAAGCTTGTCACTCTTAATCTCATATTGTGTTAGACTGTCTGTGTGAGTTTGCGTGTTTGTGTCTTTGTGCTTTTGGTGTCTCTGTGGAAAATTTGTGTGCATGTGTGTGCGTGCATGCGTGTTCACATTTGTATATATTGTATGCCATTGCAGTATCACCCTGTGGTCATCTGTGTTAAAAATAGGCCTCTTTGTCATTTCACGGCCATTCTCTCCCTGCTAGACACGGCTGCACTACAATACTTTTAAAATCTGTCTTCAGACGAAAATCTGGGAAGTTGCTCAGTTAAAATCAAGTTCTATGTCAAAATCACAACAACGTTACATTGACTGGTTCTCTAACAAGTACTGTGATGGGTGTAAAGTTGGGGCCTAGTGAGTCTTTTTACAATCAGGTTGTCTCTCTAAACATATGAACAAATGTGAACACACACTGTATAGGTCATGTGACCAGTATGAAGCAGCTGTCTGAACTAAATGGTTTTTACAAGCAGGAAATGCCTATAATGTGAAGTTGATAAACTTTATACAGCTATATATAGCTGTATAAAGCTGCATATATATATATATATATATATATATATTAGTTGACGAAGTTGTCGAAAGATTTTCAGCCATTCTATTTCTCTTCACATTTTTCTGCTTCAGTGCAGGTTGAGGGAAAGTCATTACACAACAACAGAATTAACCTAATGTTGAAATGGAGTCCATTAAAATGATCACTAATGTAAAACATTGCACCAAAGGTCACAATAGCGGTTTCTATTATAAGATGCTCCCTAATTTATCACATCTCTGTTTTACATAGGTTGGTATAGACTTCACAGCATCCAATGGGAACCCTCGAGAGCCGTCCTCCCTCCATTACATAAACCCTCTGGGCAGCAACGAGTATCTTGCTGCAATTTTAGCCGTGGGGCAAATAATACAGGACTATGATACGTGAGTATCTAACAGAGGCTCTTTGTTTGTTGCATTGTTGTTAAGTCTAGTTAAGTCTAGAGCTATCTAAAATGAAGAGATGGTTATGTGGGGATAAGAAGCTGAGTAAATACTACATGCTGTAACTCTGTACAGAATTGGGATGTTTTTTGTTGGATGCTAAAGTCACACTGACACTAACGGCTCAACGGCTTGAGCAAAAACTGGTCTGACAGCGTCTTTACATTTCTGGACTTGTTTGCTTATTGTGGGCTTTTACAGAAAGAGTGAAACTGTTCTCCTTATGATCCATCTTTATCCCATTATCTCTGCAGGGCACAACACACAAAACAAGCCCTACTTCTATCTACTTTTGTTACATTAGTTTATATCAAATTGGATTCTGTGGAACTGACAAATACTAACACTGCCAATAATAAAGTTTTGAGTGTCAAGACAATTACTGTAGGCAGTCCATTGAATATCTGTGTCCTGCCATTCCTTTGGAGAGAAGCCATTTTACAATATTACTCCATTTTTCCACCAGCTCTTGTGCTGTTTCTCCTAAATGTCTCTGAATGTGTGTCTTTGTGAACAAGGTAAAAGGATTTCCTCTGCTGTCTAAATCCAGCTTGTTGAATTTGGATGAAAAAAATAAAAGGCTTAACTAACACTTCAATCTGTTGTCATGGTTTCCTCCTCAGCGACAAAATGTTTCCTGCTCTGGGATTTGGAGCCCAGCTCCCACCAGACTGGAAGGTATGCATGTGTTTGTTGTTGTTTATTGTGTGTGTGTGTGTGTGTGTGTTATACAGTATATGTACAAAACATGCGAGTGTGACAAGTGAGAGTTAGAGCGAGGCCCACTCGATCTCTGTCTCTCTGTCTCTGTCATATTCAAACCTACAGTTGGGAGCCTGCATTATACAAACATAAAACACACACACACACACAGATAAAACTGTAAGCATTATACATGCATATTAACATGATTACGCAACTGTCAACCCATCTGTGTTGCCATGGTGCTGAGCTGATGAAAAGGACAAAGGAGAGAGAGCAGTACACAGAGAGAAGTAGAGAGGGTGGGAGGGTGAAAGTGTGGGAGAAATGGCCAGTATTTATTTTACAGTGTAGTGAGGGATAGAGATTACTACTACTTTACCGTCTTTGTTTCTTGTCTCATCAGGTGTCACATGAGTTTGCTATCAACTTTAACCCCACCAACCCTTTCTGCTCAGGTGAGTGCAGTAGTTGCAGATTTCACAAACAGGCCTGATGCAATTACTAACATTACTAATCACTGTTGCACATTTTTATACAATGTGCTAAAATCCTTTACTGATTTTTAAGAGCTGAGTTTGAAGGAAGATGCCAATATTTACATTTGAAACTGTAAACAACCAATGCAAATGTATGTAATACTGAGTAGGACACAGTAAATAAAGAAAAACATCTCCAGATCATGCGACAGCACTCGCCTCTGACTGAGTAAATAACACTTTCACACTTCACCTACACTTTTACTTAAGATGTCTAAAATTGCAGTATGAATACTGGTGCACACAAGGACACAAAACACGTGCTCCTGACAATTCAGACCAATGAAAAATCCAGATATTTAGTGATAGTGTACAACTCTAAAGATGTTAAATGACTGAGAACAGGAGGTTTTATGTATAAGAGAAGAAATCAGAGTCAGGCCTTACTTTCTCTGATCCACAACGTTTCCACTGTGTTTTAGTCGATCTGAGCTCAGGTCCTGAGACGTCAGCAGTGTTTTTGCGCTGTATTGATGTATGGCTTCCTCTTTGTATGATAGAGTTTCAGATTGCATTGGTGGGTATAGTATTGGACTGTATTCAGTGACAAGGGTTTCCCAAAGTGCTCTTGAGCCCATATGGCTATGTATCGTTACAGTAGCATGAAGGTTTCTCTTTCAAGGCTGCTCGAAGGCTCGGAAGTCAAATACATCAGTTGTTTCTGTCTTTGGCCTTTTATGCAGTAAGATTACCCTGGAGTGCTTGAATCTTAATCTTGATCTTAGATAACTAATTTATTTGCATCTTAAAATGAAAATCTCAGTCAAAGTTTGGCACAAAGTGGCCATGACTCATCTTAGCTTGTAAAGACTAAGCTTTTTATACCTTTGTCCATTTAGCTCAAAGCACCACTGAGCCTTGACAGTCAACAACATGACTGTAGACATTTAGTAAGATTGTCTTCCACAGGAGATGCAAAGTGTTACTTAGCAAAAAAAAACTCTGTACCTACTCTAACTAACATTTCCTCACTTCCATCACATCTAGTTACATTTTGACAAATTCGTCAGGGACTTGCACATTCGTTAACCTATCGCAACCCAGACCCGTTTCTACTGAAAGAAAAATTATGCGGGCTATCAAACAAACCAAATGGATCAGTGTAGAACATTTGTTAAAGTGTTGATGACACCCATTTAGTCATTTAGAGTAGAGTAAACCCTGATTACACCTGGGTTAAAACACATACTCCTCTTGAGCTAAACCGTTCTGCACAACAAGGCATTCAGCACTCCCTTGTTGCGTGTTACGCTGCTGGACAGGACACAATGTAAATTAGAAAAATAAATAAATATATAAAAATATAAACATAAAAAAGTGTGACCCCTATGTCACCTTTGGTTCTTATGGGTTAGTGGACCACAAAATAAGCACTGCTTTTTAATATAGCGAATTCAGATCTGTAAATGGTCTGCACTTATATAGCGCTTTTCTACCTAGTTGGTACTCAAAGCGCTTTACACTGCTTCTCATTCACCCATTCACACGCACAAGCACACACACATTCACACACTGATGGCAGAGCTGCTATGCAGCTGACCTGACTCACCGGGGGCAACTAGGGGTTCAGTATCTTGCCCAAGGACACTTTGGCATGTGACATGGCAGCCGGGAATCGAACCACCAATCCTGTGATTGGCAGTCAACTGCTCTACCTATTGAGCCACAGCCACCCCCTGAGCCACAGCCACCCCCATCTGTGCATCTTTATGTGTGTCGGATGCAAATGTGTTTATTCACAAATGCTAACGACTTGATCACCAGCTGCTGAGAGCACAATAGTGAGACCCAGAATGAAATGATCAAACATATATTTTAACCTGACAGAGTAAGAAGATTATACTTACTTACCATATAGACCTCGGCTGAAGAAGATCTGTGCTGTGCTGGAGCATCTTTGAAATCGATAAAGTTTGTCATTATCAACAATGACCACACAAACATTAGCTATAAAATTAGCTAATGAGCTACTCCTTCACAAATCACATGAGATACCATACCAACTCATACTTTCTTGGGAAGACTAAAACAGCCTCCAGTACACTTTAAACTGAGAAGGTCCAGACCAAACAGTAAAATCTGGGTGCTGTAAATAATTAGTAACCATCCTAACAAGTGACTAACTTTATACTCAGTTTGACATCTATACAGTTGTTTGTTCTTATCTGTTGAAATGTTACTTTTTTGAAATGTCTTATACATCATGTTTTTATTTTAATCAAATTGAGATGTCGAGGAAAAGAACACAGCATTTATTTATCATTATAAGAAGCACAAAAGATAAACAGCTGAGTTTAAGTTGCAACCTGTCTGGGCACACATTCAGCAGTGTGGTTACTTAAGCAGACTGGAGTCTAAAATAGCAAAGTTAATAACAATAATGTGTTTTCACAAGCTTATGGCCCCTAGCTGAGAATGTCTCATTTTAGTTGGTAGCTATAAGATTTTTTATATGTGGTCCAGCTTTTTTTTTTTCCTTTACCACAAACCTCCTCTTCCACACTCTCCTCTGTTCTATCTTTATCGTTAGGCTGTGTTGGAGTTTGACATTCTTTCTCTTTGCGTTTTTCTATGTTTCTAGGTGTGGAGGGTATCGCTCAGGCCTACTCTGCCTGTCTCCCTCACATCCGTTTCTACGGCCCAACAAACTTTGCTCCAATCATCAACCATGTAGCACGTTTTGCCGCCCAGGCCCTTCAGCAAGAGAAAGCAGCGGTAGGTGACGACAGTTTCCATAAATATTCTTGAGTTGAACCAGTATAATGTAAAATGATGAGCGTCAGGGTCATTGCCAGGTTTTAAATTTGGAGGAAGGGCCACCAACACACTTGATTCAGACGGCTAAAAACTGAATATTCTCTGGAAGCTTTGCATAAGTGTGTACATGTCAAGACCAAAGTGTCTGTGGGGTTACCTTGAAGGAGAATATTTGTCATGTGGCGGATGGCAAAAAGGGCAAAGGTGGAGTAGGGTTCATTCTCATGAGATGACTTCAGGTATGCTGCTCACTTCACTTATAATTGATTTAAACATATCCAGAATGTCACCGGTGTGAAAGCAACACTGTAGACAACAAGCGCCTTTGTTTGATTCTGTATGTGATGTGGTTTTTAGGCCTACACTTTTTCATGTTGGATGGTTGAAGTGGTTCTATTGTTGATTGATAAATGAGGTTGATAATCAGAAATATATGTGGGTTCAAGTAGTATCTCTTCTTAAAACTACAGATAAATACATTTTCCAGTGGTAAGAGATTTGTTTTAGTTGGCCTAACATGAACAAGTAGACATATATTACTTATTAACAGTAGTGGGACAGTTTACTCAGGCTAAAGCGAAGTTCTGTGTTTTGTTAGTAGGCTGCACAAGGTGCCGAAATGGAGCTATGATTAGATGCTTGAAGAGGGTATTAAAGAAAATTCCTCAGCAAGTAAAAACTATCTCAGGAACTGGAACACTAAAGGGATTATCTTTGAACATCAGCCAAAGGAAGGAGTCTTAAAGCTGCACTCAGACCAGCTGTAGTGACGTATTAAAACAGAACATGATGCAGTGGAGAGAAGAGGAGAAAGCTACAGATGAAGTTGCACAGAGTAGGAGGTTCCCCGTGATGCTGTTGAAGCCACAAATGTGTGAAACGCCTGGCCAGTGTCTCAGCTGCAGAGAGTTGTAAGATGGAGGAAGAGAGGACACACGTTGTCACTCCAGTCTGTCACCCTACTCCCCGCCACGCTGGTCTGCATGCCAGGAGTCCGAGCCAGCAGATGCACACACTTCACACGCCACGAAGCTGCTAAACAAAGTAGATAAATTATGAGCGCAAAACTGCCCTGACAGGAAATCACTACTGACTGCTGCTCTACTAATGATGAGTAAATACGGTTGTTCAGTGGTATGTTGCCATTTCTTGGTGTATATCACACTGTAGGATGATAAAAATAAAAATAAATAAAAACTTGTATGATCACACCTTTGTCTGGGAGGGAATGTGTGCACTGAAGATTCAAGAACAACATAACACTGTCTCTATGTTTAGTGCAAAGGAGCAGACTGCCCACAATAAAACATAGAGCCATTTGATAGGACAGTGAAGAGAAGTCATAAGGAGAATAAATGAAAGTGAGTGATGTTTGAGCACAAGAGCAGGATCAAAAACAGCTGTTTAAAAAAAAACAAAAAACAAAAACAGAACAGAAAAATGCTAATGAGACCTTTGATTATCTTTTCTTGTACAGTTATAATGTGCATTAAATAATGGAAGTAAATGGATCAAGTAGCAGCTAGTTTCAAAAGCAGGCAAATGTGCATTTAGTTTGTCTTCAGAGACGTGGTACTAAAGATTGATAAGTCACTTCAGTGTGATGGACTGAGCAGTGGGTAAATGATAAATGAGTGAAGGAGTGTGTGAATTAATATGTCACTACAGCTGGTCTGAGTGCAGCTTTAAGACTCCTTCCTTTGGCTGATGTTCAAAGATAATCCCTTTAGTGTTCCAGTTCCTGAGATAGTTTTTACTTGCTGAGGAATTTTCTTTAATACCCTCTTCGAGCATCTAATCATAGCTCCATTTTGGCACCTCGTGCAGCACCAGCCTGGTGTAAGCCACACAGTCTCTGGATTTCACTACACCTGTCTGTCACAGTTTTTCAAAAGCATTTCCTTTGCTATTTGCAGGAATATGGATGTTTTTCACTTTTGCTTTACAGCAGTCCCACCTGAGCAATATTTTCTTGGCTGCTTAGAAACTATTGAGATCATAACTGAATGGGTAATCACCGCTGCTGCTCTTGCATGTAAAGCTGTCACCTTGTGGAATCAAATAAGAGAAGTGTTTGAGCCACAGTCTTGCTTAGCGCGAGGCAGCAGTATTTAGCCCTGTCAGGAGTCCTGTAAAGCTCACGGGTGTCGCAGCAGAACCATGTTGAGCCAGGAAGGATCCCTTGATAAATAGAAGGCTGTACAGCTGAAGGAAGCAGTGTGTTTGAATTCATCTTCCTGATAGCGAAAAATATTTTAAAGAAAAATAAACAAACGTGCTGTTGTCAAAGAGCAAGACTCAGGTTAGGAGATTTATTACGTGTTGTTCCCACTGGAGTCCCATACAAAAAACATTTTACCTACATGTGACACTCACAAACTTTCGACCAATGCTACATACCCAGTGGTACAGCTCCTGCTTAAATCTGAAGAGAGCACAGTAGCTGGGTATCATTATGCTCCCACAATGCTTTTTATCCCTAATTGTACCCTGTCACCCCGTGCAGAACAAATACATGAGCAAAATACACAAAGGATCGCACTCGTCTGTGTCTTGTGTGCCAGAATCCTTTTGTTTCTCTAAGGAAATGAATGCAGAGCCTTCTCTTGTTTTATATTACAGTGAGTTCAAACATGCGTGGAACATAGGAAGGAGTAACAGATAATGAGATGTGACAGCCGCAGCAGAAGTGTGTGTGGACCACAGAGTGGCTTAGCAGTGAGAACAGTGCATATATGTGTGTGTGTGTGTGTGTGTGTGTGTGTGTTGGAGTAAGGGGGTGGGTAGGGTGTAGGCTGCTGCTCTGTCTCAGTGTTCCTGTTCCTCAGATAATGAGAGAACCTGTGTGTGCAGACGGTGCAACTGTGTACAAACACACTCCTGCACACACACACACACACACACACACACACACACACACACCGAACACACAGGCTTCAGGCCGGTGCAGCCTGTGTGTGTCCCAGTGTGTGAGCAACCCTGTCTGTCTGTGTGATAATGATTCTCTAATGAGCGCTGCTGTTAGCACATTAAAGAGACAGGCTTCAGAGCCCTCCCTGCGTGTGTGTGTGTGTGCGTGTGTGTGTGTGTGTGGAACATAGAAGTGTTTCTTTTACTTCAGAGTTTAGTCAGTGTGTGTTTTCACCTTGTTACTTGTACTAGTACAGTGAACTGATCCATGCTCTTTGTGTGGTCACATATGGTCCATCTTACGTATCACCCCACAACCACTAAGCTAGTTCAACATCTGCGTTTCCTGATAGTTATCAGAAAGCTGGCTGTCAACAGTTGACTGTGGGTTTACCTGACCTGCTCCGAGCATGTTCACATGTTGCTAATTACAGGTAATAAACATTATTATTTCCTTAATAGAAATGCATCATAAAAATGAATAATGACAACAAGAATAGTCAGAATAATATGCAAATGTTTAAAGGCACGGTGATCCATTATGTTTGGGAGTTATTACATAGGAAACACGTCTCCACATGACACTGCGTCATGACACAGTCTCTGTGTGGTGCTGATTCCTGCTGTGTAACACACTTACCCCATTGTGGTAGTGACTTTAAAAGCAGCATATGACGGTTTCGGGTTTAAAAGGTTTCATCTGTAAGTGTTGTCAGTGATGTTTCAGTGATGACTGTGTTTAGTCTGAGGTCTCCCATACATTTGTCAGTGTGTTTCCATTCAGCAGGAGGAAAGTGAACATTGAAAAAAGTATAAAATATTGCAAAAAGATTTTATAAGTGGTTGAGAACACTTGTTTTTAAACTGAGGTGCAATGTGAAGACTTGTGAAAAACAAATTAGAACGTAGATGAAAATACCTAAAAGCTAATTTCCTGTTAAAGTAGTAATGTTACTATCAACTTATTGCAAACTCACCTTGTCAGGATCATATTGAAGTAATGACTGGTTCTTTCCAGTGAACACCAGCTTAAAGTAAGGAAAACACCAAGCTAACCCCAGAGATATCTGTCTAATCTCAGATTAGTGGGTCAGACCCCAGGTCACTGACTGGGGATAAAAGCGGTTTCCTCCTGTTTCCACTGCTGTTGCATTTAGCTAATTTGTGCCTTCATCGGGTTAATGTTTCATTCCATGCTGAAAAGGGTTTGTGTGTGTGTGTGTGTGTGTGTGTGTGTGTGTCTGTGTGTGTGTGTGTGTGTGTGTGTGTCTGTGTGTGTGTGTGTGTGTGTGTGTGTGAGTAACTCATGTTTGGTTCTGGGAATAAAGACAGGCGTGAAATGGTGTAGTGTCTCTGTATGACTCGACATGAGACGCACGTCGTCCTCTTGTTGCATCTGTGTCTGTTTTTATTTCCAGTGTAAAATTGCAAAATCAGCTCCTACAGTGAGATTCAGACAGACCTGCTCCACGTTGTCTCTACCTCCTGTATGTCTCAGGGATTTATATCTCACCTCACATGCCTTGTTAATACCCTTTGCAACACTATTTCACTGGCTTTATTCAGCTCTCTTCTGAAACTGAATCAGAAGGTCGTGTTTTAATTTAATTCATCACATACTGTAGCGTTGCATTAGAGAATACACTCTAAAATGAATCCATCTAATTATAATCTAACTTCTGCTCAGTAATATTGATTGATAAGCATTTTTTGAAAAAAATAAATAAAAGGCTAAACATTTTAGAGAGTAAAACTGACAGGTGTTTTGTTGTTACCCTGTGAGATTGATGGTTCAAATAATAAATCGTCCTATAATAGATATATAAACTATTATCTATATAATAGATAATAGTCTGATCCTCATGCTTCATGCTTTTCATACTCATCTATTACTTCATCATTCACTTCACTTCATCCAGTTCAAGTTTTCCTCTCTGTGATTTCTTTCCAGGGACAGATGGTGCACTCTGTCACATGAAGTGAGCTCAACTTGCTTTAATTCAGAGAAGCTTTCATTCTGGTGTGTGTGTGTGTGTGTGTGTGTTTTTCCCCCTTGTGTTGTGTTGTCCAACTTGCTGTCTCCTTCTTCTTGAATCATTTCCTGTCTCCTCTTCACAGTCTGTCTCAACACTCTGTCAAATGTCCTTTGTTGCCTTTTTTCTCTTCTCCTTTGTCTTGTTCTTTGTCCAATCCCTCCTCCTCCATGACACTAAGTCACTCTGCTCTTCAGTAGTGGCAGCATAATTGGCATAATTATAACAGCGTCTCCTCAATACAGATTCCTCCTTAAGATGCTTTAGGATCTTTCGTGATCTATTTTCTGATTTCTTATAGCTTTTCTCATCTCTCACCCCACTGCTTCTCCTCCATCATCCTTTCCCTCTCTGCAGCAGTACTTCACTCTCCTCATCATAACAGACGGAGTCATCAGCGACATGGACGAGACGCGTCATGCCATCGTACAGGCGTCTAAGCTTCCCATGTCCATAATCATCATCGGTGTGGGCAACGCAGACTTCGCTGCCATGGAGTTTCTAGACGGAGACGCCAGCGTTTTGAGATCCAACACCGGAGAGGAGGCTGTTCGGGACATCGTACAGTTTGTCCCTTTCAGGGACTTCCGTAATGTGAGTATTGGTGTCACAAAAACCTATGAGGTGACATAAAACCTGCACGCTGCAGTGCAGTCCAAGGTATTCTTCTGCCAACTGCAGTGGTCATTTTGGCATCTAGTTTTGATACTTCTGATACACATATCAGTCTAACTTTTGTAACCTCTCACATTGCTGAAGTTGGTTCTCTAGTCGCCATTTGCAGAGATGCCACTTCAGCTAATGTTTCTTTCTGATGTGATTGTCAGTGTCATTGTGTCTCCATCCAAGCTCTGCATCAGAGACTTCCCCTAATGACATGATGTCATGCCATCTGAGTGTGAATGTGATAACAAATGGAAGCCTGTTGCTACTTGGATGTTAGTTTCTCTCTCACACACACACACACACACACACACACACACACACACACACACACACACACAGTGTCTGCTCGATGAGGGTAGTTGCCTGGTTATCTCAGCCTCAGTGTGTCGTGTTGATGAGCACGCATACTTGCACACAGAAAAGTGTTACTGCGAGTGTTGCTAAATGCTAATTAGTCTGTACACATTTCCAGGCTGTGCACAGGGGGTCTCATCGTGTGCATTGTTGCGGGTTTGTTTTTTGTATTGTGTGTATGCGTGTGTGGGCTGGTGGTGGGCGAGCTGACTTCCTCTGTAGTGGGAGGAACAGACAGCATTTGCTGGCTTCATTCCAGTTTGTTGGTGGGAGGGTGAGAGACTGAATATACTGTAGAGGAAGAGGGAGAGCAGCAACGTATTAATGAGACCTGAGATGATGAGCTGTGTTGGCAGCTAACTTTTACTACAAATTGATATCCTCCTAATGCTAGAATAGTTGTATAGGTGCCAGTGTGGTGCTCTGTGCATACAAATACACAGAAAACAGGCCACAATCACCAGCACAAAAAAAAAAGCAATCATTCTCCGTAATGTGCTTTCTTGATCTATTTTTCTCTCTCTCTCTCTTTCTCAGGCACCCAAGGAGACCCTCGCCAAGTCAGTGCTGGCCGAGCTGCCTCAGCAGGTCACACAGTACTTTAAACAGCGGAATCTACCGCCCACCAACCCGGCACCAGAGTGAGACGCCCCAAACAACAGAGCCCACACGCTGTACAATAGCTCAACAAAACCTCTCTTCTCATTAACAGCAAACAAAACCGAATGAAAGTGTGTAAATCAGCTGTGATCAAAAATAAGTTGTGAACAAACAAACTAACAAAAAAAAAATCCAATCAAACATCGACGACTCTCCTGCCGCTATGATTTATTCTGGTTACACAATGCTCGGTCAGTATCCAGTGAGACTCCATCAGAAGGGATATTGTCTGTTTCTTAAAGCTTTCAGCACATGTACGATCATGTGTGAAGAGCCTTGCATGTTTACAGCGAGGGCAAGTGTCTCGAAATGATTATATGAATATGCAGGTAAAACTGGCCTTTTGTAGAGATTCGTCTTGATTCATGAGGATGTAGTTTGTTGCTTTTTGCATGTGTGTGTCTTGTGATTTATGCCACTTGATACCTACAACTCCTTGGTGTAAAGTCCCCTCTAAGCAGAAACATAGCAGTGGTTAAATCCCTTCACTTTGTTGTATGGATCGTTTTCAGGTAGCAGATCACATGTTTGGTTTTGTGCTCACATGCAGCAGACTCACAGACTGAGCCTGAACAGAGCACGGTTTCTTCCCGCTGCTCCGTCGTCACGGGGAGGTTTTCATTTTGAGGTTATGATCACATGTTTTCTGGGTGCGCCAGCTTTCAGAGCTCCACTATGCTGATTCAAAGTGACACAATCGGAGAAGGAGGAGGCCACGGGGGCAGCTGTAGCACTAACATGGGAAGATGTGGGACACTTTGTGAAGTCATTAGGCTCTTAAATATTGGGCACTTCGCCAGCTTTTGCAAAATCTTTGTATTTACTATGACTGATTTATCCTGCATGTTGCCAAAATCTGCTCTTTGTTTACAAACTGATGCCAGTGATCACAAACGCATGATTTTTTTAAAAAATGTTGTATTTATCTTATTTTGTACATATTTCACTGAGAATCGGTTGAAAGCGAAGTGTCACTGTTTGTGTCAAAGAGAAGGTTGTTACTGTCAGACTTATGAAATGAAGCAAAAGAGGAGTATATATATAAATATATATAAATACACAGACACACACACGTTTCTGATGTTTTTAATGTACTTTTTATGCAGTGCTGACTTGTGTACTTAAATCATGTGTGTTGCTGTGCATCTTTGTACTAAATGTGATGCTTTCATTTTATAAACTTGTGTTCACACTCAGGTTAATAAACTGAAGGAAATGTCAAATGCTCTCGTTGTGTCTTTGGCTCCATGGTTGGAATCGACCTGCTGCCACAGAGAGGTGCAAAATGACCACAAACACACATCAAGGGTTGAATAAGGGCCACAAAAGGGGAGTTTCCACTGGAAAGTTCATGATAACTTGTTCTCTCCTCGTAACTCCACACGACTCAGCTGACTGTCGCTGAGGAGATAATGAGTTGGAGACTGCTGCTAACACAACAGAGCGGGTTCAGCTTACACTGAATGTGTCAGGAAACTTGTAAAGGTGACAAGGGAAAAAATAATTCTTACAAAAAGTCACACTTCCGTCTTGCTGTGAACTATTGACAGGCAGTGTGAGGATTTCTTAAATCTGGTTTGGTGCTGCTGAACTTCCACATTCAAAGAAATACGGCTGCTGGGGACTAATTTTCATTTAAAGTGCTTTTGTTTCATATGCCTCAAAATTCACATCATCTACTGCTGAACTGTCCATTATGTTATTTGTTGTCATAGCAACTGTCTTCACAGTTGCACCAGAGATACTGAGCTTCACCTGTCAGCAGCCTTAACAACTGCAACGAAGAAATGCTCCTTACTGACCATGAACACAAGAGAAAATGATCTGATGGTCTGATCGTCATACCAGAGCTACAGAAGAGAATTACGAACATCGCACTCTTTAACTTGTTTAGAGAGACTGAGAGTCTTTACATTATATTACCTCACCTCCACCACTGCCGTGTTCAGGTTCAGTCACTAGCTGAGCTCAGTTCCAGATGCAAATATTCCTCTGCCAAGGTTTTAATGAGGACTGAATACTCATCCCAGAATCCAATTACCCAAATTAGTTTTGATCTAGTCCAATTTTACACATTAATTTTATGGCCCATGTAGGTCTGGCTCCGAGCTGCATTTCAGATCTTTTAACCCCTGGTAAACTAACAGAAGCATCGAGGCTGCACAAACAGATTGGCACGCATCCCTTCAAAGCATTATATGTATACAGTATATGCTGTATTTGGATGATAGGTCCCTTGAGGGAAGGCACTATGTTTCAGTACCAGTGATGTTTTCTTCAGTGTCTTGCAGTAGCTGCTACTTGCATAATACAGCCAAATCTTTGCCATGTACATTACCCATAATGCAAAGTGCAGAAGAGCATTGTGGGTAAGGAACAGAGTCATGGGCAACCACCTCTCATGGTAAGAAAAGGGCAGCGGGTCTACAGAGTGCTGTAGCACAAGCTGCTGAAAAATGTAATTCTGACCATGATGATGAGGAGCTGCGGAGACACCGAGTGGTCAGGTTGTCTCTTAATATTCACTGAATGCTGGTTTATGTATATCTGCAAATATCTACATACAATATCTATATACAACACACACACACATCCACAGTAAAGACACAGCACAAGGCAAAGATCTTTATTCCTCAGACTGAGACTCCAGTGCCTGAGAAACAGTTTAGCATCTTTCCAGCATGATGTGACTTTGAGACAAATTACACGAGGAAACACATTACATCACACCAGTAAAACATCCGTTTTCAAACTTTGCATTGAACCCAGAGAGAGAAAGAAGCTCATCCTGCCCATCTGACTCTCTCTCCTCTGCGGCTGATAGCTAAAAGGTGTGAGTCATGTGACACAGTCTAAACCAGTCTCTTCCTTGCTCCACAGCTGTCAATCACTGTTCCTTCAGCCGCTACACAGCTTGCAGTCGCTGTGGCTTGGGTTGGGAGAGGGGTGTAGGGGGGGCAGGATGTCGTCAGGGAAGGCAGTGCGGGATTGATGGCTCGGCTTAAACTGCGTGAAATGTGATTGAGGGAAGGAAGGGCGGAGGTGTCATGTTTGAGTGCCACAATAATATATATATATATATAAATAAATAAATAATAAGTCACAAATAGATACACTGATTTAAGAATAGTGTTTAAACTGCTTTCAATTTAAATTAAATGTTATTATGTTACTGGGCTGAACTTTGTCTGGAGACAAAGGGCAACAGTTCAACTCACAGCTGTGAGAACACCAGGAATACCGCCAGGTGTTATTGTGATTTAAATATTTGTGTGTGTGTGTGTCTCTATCTGTAGGTCCTGCTGTGCCGAGGGTACGGCAACATGATTGCGTCCACGCTACCTTCGCTGTCTGAGCTGCTGTCGGAGTCGCTGCTGCTGGAATAGACGCAGAGTCCCGGTAAAACGCCGACGCACACGGCTGCTGATGGCAGGTGTAACACACCTTGACCGGAGCTCAGGGGAGCCGAGGGGGTCTTCGCCGTCAAGCTGGGGAGTGTCTGTTGATCCTCAGCTCCCCCTGCTCCTCCTCCTGCTCCTCCCCCCTGGTCTGAACAGCACAACACATGTCAGGGTTAGAGTGTGGACGTGAGCATAGTCCCATTTATTTTATTTTCCATTTGCTAATTGAATGATTTAGCCTGTAAAAGAACAGAAATCTCATTTATACAGACAGTATGTCGACTTTGAAACTGTTTATTTTAACTAATTTGCATGCAGCTTCAGTTAAATACGACAAACTGACTGTAGAGCCAGGTTTCTATTTACAAGGTAGATGCACCCAACTAGTTGTAGGGAAAGACTGAGCTGTTAGTGAGCAGCATACATTCATAAACTGAACCTTAAAGTACTGTACGTGTCAAAGGAGGCACTCATACTGATAAATTCATCACACAGCTTCACAGTTTCTCTTAGTTCTCTAGAGCGTTTTTGTTCCATAGCCCCACATTTTCATTGCACTCAAACACAGAGGGAGTCAGTAACTCTTCCCTAAGAACAATCTGTGCATCATGCAGTTGAGGAGGGAGCTTCATATGAGTTTGTGTTTTTCAGATCTGTCTTTTAGTGACTCCAGCAAATGTGAAAGAGGTGCACTGTTCAATTTCTGTCCACTTCGGACAAACATATCCCGCCTCAGACTGCAGCCCACCTGTGTGTCTGTCTCCATTTCCTGTTGTTGCTGTTGTGAGATCCACCTTCTGTTTCTTACTGCTGTCTGATGACTGTGAAGAACTGGGTGAGAGAACAAAGACATGTTGAACATTTGAAGTTGCTTTAATTTCACTGACATCAGTGATAATGTCACAGAAGTTGTTCAAAGTGACAAGTCAGGAGTTAGCACCAGTGGTTCCTCAGCTCTACTGTGTTTTTAGCTCAGTTCACTTGGTGACAACTGATACAAAACATGAAAACTGCCTTTACATTAATCAGGTGACAAACCAAATTGTGTGTGTTGTCAGTGCTGCGTCATGGGGCCACAGCAGGTTTGAAGGCTCAGTGTTTGTCTACATACCTGCGTCTCTTCACAGCTCCAGCCAATAAATGGGCCTGAGACAAGTGGCTCGTCTTTTGCTCTGAACCTGACTGTTTGGGCGCCGCCTTTTTGTCGGGCTCTTTGCGGCTTTCAGAGGACACTTGCTTTGCTAGAGCGCTGTGGCAGAACCAAGTCAAGGTGAATAACTGGGGGGGTGGGGGGGGCGCGGCAAGTGTGGGGCAAAAACACATGACCCATTGGGCTGACGTCCATTCAAGCTACATGCTGTCCTCCTTTAAGAGACAACCTCTACATCCCCACATCAGTGTGCTGGAAAAAGTGACACACTTGTGAGAGGCTAAGAAAAGCATTAAGGCACAGAGGCAGAGAGAGGTGACACAGATAAAGAGCCCAAGGAGACATGAAATAGGGCTGAGCTACAGAGACACAGGATGGACACGAGGACAGAAAAAAGTCAAATGAATCAAGGTTCAAGAGAAGACAGGTGGTGACCAGAGGACACAGAGTGGGGCTTTAGCTACCTTAAGGTACATGTGAGGTACAGACGAGCACAGCTGAGTTCTCACTGCGTTAACCAAGGTCTGCACCCGTGTGCGAGCATGCGCTTAGTGTTCACAGCAGCAAACGACCGCTCTGAATCGTCACCGTAGTTACCAGCTTATGATAGTTTCCACGACAACCCATTCTCTTCTTCATCTGCAGACAAACCTGTCTGCAAAGATAAAGGCGGTAAGGCAGAGGAACAGAAGCAAAACGAGAAACGAGCAAAACCACGGGACACGGAGCCAAATGTTCACTGTGGACATGCAAGAGACTCCTATGGTGTCAGATTGGAGACAGAGCCTGGGAGCAGACTTAAACTGGTCCCATGGTTCATTCATGGTTCAAATGTTGTTGTGATGTAGCGCAGCTACGTATTTTACCTTTAAAACAAGACGGGACAGAGTCGGCTGGTTCTGAACCTCTAAGATAAGCGAGTCACTGCTGATTGGCTGGAGCCAACAAAACAAATAATCCCTCTTCACAAGAAAAACACAATCGAACACAATGTCAGGCTAAATGAACAGAGTGAAACTAAACGAATTTCTATCTGATTATTAAGCTACAACAAGGAGAAAGCGCCCTGTGAATCTTCCTCTGTCCTTCAGATAAAGCTGTTTATCCACTGAATTATGAACAGCACAGTGATGGCGGCATCACCATCATCATCATCATCACCAGGAGTATGGACCCACATGCACACATAGAAGTTGTGTGTAATTTATGCATGACACAGTCCCAGCAGGAGCCTGACTATGATGGAGATGTGCCTGCCTCCGCCAACACACATAAAGCTGCTTATCATCTGTGAACCAACAGACTCCTATATTAGCAGCATGCGTTGTCCTTCAACTGCTAAAAACAGCACGAAGTGCACAGAATGACCTGGAAACAGCTTCACTGCTGAGCTTAGGGAGACACTCAAACATTTAGTGACAAACTAACACAACAGGCAGAACTGCTGTACTGTACGTGGAGGAAACAGCTGCTCTCATATTACAGATCTTCAACGCTCACACTGCAACTGCAAGTGCACTAACCTGTAACTGACGATGAACGAGCAAATAAATAAACTGAGATGTTCACAAAACCACACAAAGAGATGCTGGTCTAGAGGAAGGAGGTCTGGAATCTGTGGATACATCGTGAGCAGCGGGTACTTCTGTTTCAAACTAGCGTACAGGCTGGAATGGGAGCTTTGTAAAGCAACAATCTTAGCAACTGTCAAAGTTACTTCTGACTAGTTTGTGTAAATATGTTTTTTTTCCCTACTGGCCAATACTGATGAGCTGGTTCAATGTTCAGATTGATCTGAACGTTAAACATGTGTGTTATGGGTTGCATTTAGATTCTTAAGGGACGTAATGTAAACGGTGAAACACAGCCATACTTTACGGCCACACCTGAGGATTTCCGAGTTCCGTTTCCTTTCAGATTTAGAAGCTGTTGACATGCGAACACTTTGCTGGAAATTAGAATCAACTGCACAATAGATTTTAATTAATTCAAGCTCAAATATCAGGAGGTTTCTGTGCTAAATTCTACGACGAGTCGTCTGTTTTCATTTCAAAGCCCACATAAAACAGACAAGTTCAATGAAATGCACCAGCTGTGCCTTCAGCTACAGAGTGGTACAGGCTAATTAAAATGTTTTATATAAACAAACACCATAAAGGATATTCTGTATTCCAGCAGCTCCTGTTTCTCCTCATCTCTGCGCTGTTTCTCCACCAGGCACTGTTGCCGGGAAACCTCATCCAGGAAGCTGGTCTCATCTTCATCCAATCCCCTCACCATGTTCCCTGTCACCATGGGAACAAACATGTTCTCATTTTTCAGAAAAGCAAACCATAACAGTCTGACTTAAATCCGCACACAGAACTCATGTAACTGGATGGTTGAAGAAAATGAAGATTGTGTTCTGTTGATTGTGAACACAGACATCATCCATAGTTCAAACTTGATTTTTGATTTCTTGTATGTTTGAGCGACTGTATGTTCTTTCTGAATTCAAGGATGACATGATGTGACAACCACATATCTTCCAACAGCTACTGAAATACATACAATGGCAAGAAAACGTGTGAACCTGTTGGAATTTTACAATACAATATTCTTGACTTAGATGAAGATCAGATCACATTTATGACAAATTAATGCAGAAAACCATGAAATTCCACATACTTTTTCTTGCTACTGTACATAACGTTTGAAAAAGAACAACTTCTCATCAGCACTGGCAAGAAAGCTTTAAACAGATTCTGCCGTCTATGTCTATTTTTGTGTTTATGCTGTGAGAAAGTCATTAAAATAGTAAAGCTGAACCGTTTCCTAGACTAGGTCTACAGAAATAACAGCCAATCTAGAGAAGCAGAGTTAAGTCCTCAGAGATTTTCTGTGCAGATTTTTCTGTTTCACTTTTGTTAACTGTAGTTTTTGTAGACGGCAGCAAAATCTTTTCTTTCACTTATTTTAAATTATAGTTTAAAATATTGTAGAAAACAAGTCCAAAGAGATTAAAGACTGGCCATTACTAATGACATAATTAAAGGGATACTCCACCAGTTCAGTTTGCCTCTTCCATGATGACTGGAATTAAAGTATCGGTACTTATTGATTCAAAATTCTACTTGAGAAGTCGTTTTCTATTTTATAAACCTTATCATGTTATTTTTAAGTTAGAATGTAAATCTAAACTACAGATGTCTGATTAATGCAATGAATTAAGAATCAACATTTGCCTGTGAAATATCAATACAGTAACAAAAAGTGGAAATGATGATAAAACTCAAACAGACAAAGACGACATTTTAAAGCTGTTTTACACACCAAGAAGAACTGGCTGTGATCTGCAAATCTGGTGAAGTGCCCCTTTAATCATAGTACAATACTATGTATACAGTATTAATTAAAAGGTTTATTCATGAAGATTCTCTGGAACCTGGTGAATTATCGTTTTTGACTGAAGGTTACCTGCAGAGAACAGAAGCTGCACATGTTAGAAAATGGTGAAGCAGTGGTGCTTGAGCAGACTAATGAGAATTTAACGATACTGATGGGTACGGATGATAACAAATCCCAGTCATGCCTGTGGACATGCAGAATATTGTATTTGTAGAGTACAAGAGAAAAAGATGACAAAGCACTTAATGACAGAGAAAAGAAACAAAGACCCACTGAATTTAAACTGCTCCTCAAATTCCTCTTGTTTCTTGTCTTTCTGCTCCTGTAGACGCTCAAAGAGGGAACGTGGGTCATACTCCTCCTCTGGGGCCTCTGATGAGTGGACAAACAAATATGTGAATGTATACTGAGAGATTCAGATGTATTTTAGAGGTTTTGTGGGTTTTAGATCTATGTGCATGTGTTCTTACCCTCTGGGTCGTCAGGTTTTCTGACTTTCTCCCATTCCTCCTGCCTCTTCTTCCTCCTCTCATCAAGCTCTGCTTCCGACACAAACTTCCTGCTGAGGTGGACGTCAGCTGCCCCTCCCCCTGCCATTACATCTGACCAACACACAAATACCTGCCTCTAATTACTGTTCCAAAATTATCATATCATATTATCATGTCTTTCCATTTCTGCTAGACCACAAGGTAAAGAAGTCTGCAGCAATGACTTTTAACACTAGTCCTCTGACTAAAAACTCATGGACTAAACCAACCAACATTTGTTTTTCTATGTTGTTCCACAAAAGTATAAAAACATCCAAGAGATTAGAACTCACTTCTTGTCCCTTTAAAATCACTACTACAAAACTGGATTCTTGGCTTAATGTCCTGAAATGTTTCATGTTGTATGTTGTGTTTTGTTGACAGGAGAAGTTCTGGAAATGACCAAAGACGAGCCACTCTGAAAGTTGACATCCCGGTCTGTTACAAATACGTCACCATGTTTTAACATGTAGGTTAAATGTAATCACTTAAGGTGTGATTTTGAGGATATACAATACTGAGATGTGACATTCAATTAAACTATAGATTCAACTGTATGAACCAATGTTCTAGTGTTACAGCAGGCGGTAGCCCATTTTAAAATAACTATAATAAAAACAACCAACAACCTGTGAGATTTCCTTTAGTAGCTGATGTTATTTCTCTTTTAAGGGACTGAGCTGAACGCTACCTGTTGGGTTTTGGCTCACCCTTGTGGTCAACTTTAATCGTCACAAGTAATTGAAGATTAGTGCAATTGAACGAACTTGTCCACAACAAAAACAGCTCAGGAAAACAAACAACTGATTCGCTGTGAGTTTAGCAGCGATATAAATAAAAATCTCCTTCAAGGTTCAACGCTGTTCTTCTATCTCGGCTCTGTTGTTGATCCTATATAAGACAAGTGCTAGCCTTTTAAGCTACAGGACGCACTGGGCTAACAACACAACAGCCAGTCAACACTGTCAGTCTGTACTACAGAGAGATTAAGTTGCTTTCTGTTGGGTTAGTTGACTGTAAATGCTAAAGCGGTCAAACTGTGGTCACGCAGTTGCCTTGTGTCCTGCAACCCCCGGCTAGCATTAGCTTCGTTAGCATTGAAGCAAGCTGTTGTCACCGCTGTCAGTAACACAACATAATGTCATGTTGGAAAAATAATACTGCGGCACACACCACAGAGCACATCCGAGTTTCATCTTGAGACGTTTTCATATCACGTTGAATAATTTCTGTGTCACTCAAACTTACCAAAGCTCAGCTAGCCGATATGATGCTGGTGCTACAGATCAGTGACGTTTTGTGTCACTTTAAAAATGGTTCGACAAGATTTTCGACGTGCAACTTAGTTCCGCCAAGCTCTTCCTGGCTCGCTTTTCAATGTTCTAGTTCCCTACAAGAAGTGTTGTTCTCCATAAAGGCAAACATTAATAATGTTACACTATTTATAAATAAATAAGTTAATCAGTGGCAGCTGGGGACCCAGGGTTTCACTCTTATCTTGATCATGTAGTTTTGGGCAGTAATTTGAAGACATAACTTTCCTTCGCACCAATTTCGTTTCAGCTGGAACTATAGACGTCTACTATATACAAGTTACTAGTCTAATAAATCACTTTAATGATTTATTATTTAGTGTAATACACATATAATAAAAAAATATATATATATTGTTTCATGCAGTTTTTTTCTAATTTCAGTTACACGTTAATCAGTTGCATGAAAAAGCATACAATAAAGTTAATTAGTGCTACAAATTAAATAACAAAATGTGTGGTATTATCTATAATGTCAGACTCTGGAGTGGTCGGCAGGATGATGTTATTAACCCAAAACGTTAGAGAACTGTTCAAATGAATCTGCTGTTGGATGTGAAACCGTACAGCTAAGTGTACAAAAGCACTTTGTCATTAGGAACTAAACAACCATCTAGCATGTTTAAGCATGTTCCAAAGTTTCGTTGTCCCATCCATTCACTCAGACATCTTTGCTACACAAAATCTGTATGACATCACCTCACCTTCTCCTTTGGTCATGACATCATTGCTAACTTGAAACTACTGATAAGGATGCTGTTACTAGCTGTGTGGCACCAGAACTACTGAGGTCACCACAGTGTTCAGATGAAGCAGCCTATTCAAGTCATCTATGTATATTTCTGTATAAACAGAGATATCTGTTTCTATTCTGTATACACAGTAAGATATAATTTAGATATAATGTAGATTAGTAGATGAATACCTTAATAAAGACAATGTTTGAACCCATTGAATGGCCTAATGATGAATCCAAACATCATTTAACATTATTTGGAGGCTTCCAGAGGTACTATCTACCAACTTTTAGCAGATTTTACAGTATTTAACCCTGATGAGAAGCTCTAGCAGGAAGTCAAGGTTAATGGCCATGCTTAAAATTACACAATTGCCTAAACAGTTTCCCATGGAAGACTGGGCTAAGATTCCTCAAGAGACATGTGCCAACCTAGTTAGGAACTACCATAAAAAGTCCAGTTCAGCTGCCACTAAACAGTAATGGTAGGTTATGTTTCATAATTAATTAGTTAATTATTAATTATATTCAATTATTCATCATGTTTTGCCTTCTGGTTCTTTTTTTAGGCAGCCACAAACCAGAACCAACAGAAACACTCTTTTCTAGCCTCGGTTATCGGCATGATGAACTCAGAGAGAATACGACAATGAAAGGTGGTTAAACTGTATGAAGGGTGCCGATCAGGGTGTGTAACTGTACATATCTTCTCAGGAGTTACTTCCTGCTTGTGTTCATCTGGGTCAGTCTCTATTATGTTGGCTGTGTGTCTGCAGATCACCTCACTGAGTTGCTCTGAGTTGGACCTTCATATAGTAAGGTTTGGGAGTCTGAGTGATCCCAAAGACTGGTGTGTAGTCTGGCTCTCCTGCATCCTCAGGCCAGATGAACTTGAACTTCCTCAGCAGAGTCACCATGATGAGGAAGAGCTCCATACGAGCCAGACCCTCTCCAAGACACATACGAGGACCTGAGACACAATAAGTTCAATTAAACCTGCCTGTTCATTCTACAGTAGGTGTGACACAATGAGACCTATAATATAGTTTGTTTTTATGTCCTCTTACCTGCAGAGAAGGGCATGAAGGCCTCGGGTTTAACAAACTCTCCCTGGTCATTGAGGAAGTTTTCAGGGTTGAATTCATGTGGGAATTTCCATTGTCCTTCTTCATTCAGGACTGATGTCAGGTTAGGAATAACCATTGTACCCTGAGGAAAGGTTATAGTAGCAGGCAGATAATATTTGTAAGAGGTTATGATTTACTTACAGTACATAATAAATAGGATGTGTTCTTACAGTACAATCTAAATTAAATAATGGTAATTAAATGTGGATTAAAATGAGCAACTTGCAATACTAGTACAAATTACTTTTCTATATTAAACTACGCAGTACTCTAAGGTTTCTTTCAACATTACTACACTTACTTGTCACTTTTGCCAAAACTAGTTAACACAGGTTGCTTCTTACCTTGGGAATAGAATATCCCATCAGCTCTGTGTCTTTAGTCGTGCAGTGAAAGACGCTGAGTGGAACAGTGTTGGCTATCCTCTGCACTTCATGGATCACAGCCTGGATGAAGACAGATTTAAACAACATGTTTCTGTGTTTTTTGACTTGGGAAAAAGGAAATAGATGCAGACTCTTGGAAACTGCCAAGAATACAATGGTTTTCCAAAAAAATTATCTAATTTTATTCAACTATCTGCTTAAGTTAGATTAGAGGGGCTTTCCTGAAACAGGAAATGAAGGCCTTTTGTGTCATGCTCTAAACAGTATGCCACTCAGACCCACATGTGCATATAAAACATGAGTGAAACTATTAGGAGAAATCTCTTAGGTGTACCTGCATGTAAGGCATCTTGTGTCTGTCCTCAAAACTGACCCGATCCTTCCCTCCCAGCACCTGGCCTATCTCCCACTGACATCGCTCTGAGAGTTATCAAAAAGAGAGGAGAGTGCAGGGGGTGGAGTACGATAAGGTTAACATCACAATTACAGTGCTTCAGAGAGGCTGGTAGATGGCAGAATGGTAGATTGAATAACTAAACAATGTGTTCAGTCAATTAATTAAACAAATTACACAATAGCTACATACAGTAGTACAGTATTGTGCTTGGCTGGCTGCATAGTTTACTGTGAGATGTAAAAAAAAGTAGTAAAGTAGTAAAGTAGTAGTAGCAGTGTGTATGAAAATTAGCCATTTGCCTATGTCTTACACATTTAAATCATAGTGATGTTAACTAAGCTAAAACTAACGTCACTATGATATATATGTATGGCTAAGTCAAAAGAATAGTCACAAAGTTAATAGAAGAGAGCATTGTCATGACAAACAAGGAAAAGGATAAGGTAGGAAAGGCACTAAATGTTGCTAGAGGACTCACTGGAAATACAGTTAGTAAGTTTAAAGCTAAAGAAACAGTGGCTGCATGACCTGGATGTGGCAGAAAAAGGAAGCCATCATAGACTACAAGCAGATTTCTGTGGCAAGTGGACAAACACACATGAGTGACTGCAAAAGACCTGCAGCAAGACTGGGTGGCAACGTGCCAGGACACGCACCAGTACTACTGATCCAAAAGCACAATAAAGGTCGGCTTCAGTGTCAAATAAGTAAGCCAAGCAAGTTTTGAGATTCGGTTCTGTGGAACCTTTCAGACATACAGTAGATGTCAGTATCAGATATTAAACATCCATGGAAAATTATACTCTGCCTAGAAATCTACACTATGTAGAAGGCAAGATTTGTTTTGTTAATGTATCACAGAATACTAGGAGAAAACAGGACAATGATCCCAAACACACCTTTGTCTACCAAGGTCAGTTGAGAAGACATCCTGGAATGTTGTACAGTGACCATCACAGTCACCTGACTTCATCCCTATAGAAAACCAGATTGCATTTTGTGTTGAATTTGGAGGAACCACAGTTGTTGTGAGGAGACCGCTGTGTTCATGTTTATTTAATCAAATTAAAGTAATGGACTGTCCCAGCAGTAAATACAGCTTGTTTAGTCTAATGTAATGTTTTGAAATCAATTATTGACAATTAAGTTGAGCCAATGAATCTTGTTTGATTTGTTTATTGCAAACAGCTAAAAGTTTGTATATTTTGTTAAAAGACCTAATTTGAAATAGAGTTTTTATCATTTTGAGAGCAACTGTATATAAAAGAGCAAACTACATACACAACAAAACATGTTAGCCAATAAAAAGAAATAAACAATATTTACATGTGCAGACATACCTTGTATATGAGGGTTGGTCATTAGGTAGAGGAAACCAGTGAGCAGGGTGTTGGATGTAGTGTCAGTTCCAGCAAAGTGAAGATCTAGAGCGTACATAACGAGTTGTTCTTCTGAAAATGAAGAACCATCATTGCCTCTCTGGAAAAAGAACAATGTCAATTTTAAATGCAATTTGAATTTCAAATAATTCAAATGCAATATATACCTCTGTATAGACTAATACATTACTGTGACATAGTGACACTGTTTTTTTTTATCTCTGGGGAAATACAGTACACTCACCTTTTCCATTTCATCCAAATAGCAATCAACCAAGTCTCGTGGCTCCCCAGGGATTCTGGTTTTCTTGTGCTTGATCACCAAGTCCCTTATAAGTTTTTGACAAGTCTAAAAAAACATAAATTCATGGTGTGTATTAAATTACCTTTTGCATGGCAAAGCACATGTCTGTGAAATACCTCAGCATTCCTGAAGGCCTTGGTGAAGGGCAGCGGCAGGTTACGAATCATGGGAAGAGAGTTATAAAGCTGTAAAACAAAAAAAAACAAAAAAAAAGGAATCATTAGTTTATTTCAATTCAAACTTGTAGATTCTTCTCATTGAATTGAATTGCCTTGAACAGATTATTTTATCCTCAGATATTTCCCTTGAGGCACGTATGGTACAGAGAGGTTACTTCAGTGGCAACCTTACTTGACTATGATGTGAATAACACACATACAGCAGAATTCCTGGTGTGGCTCTAAATAATCATTATTTGCAATAACTGCATCAATCACACTGACTCAGTGATGTGTTTTGGATCATTGTCCAAAATCAATGTTGTTACTTTTCAATTAATTCAGATGAATTCCATTCTAATAACAGATCAAATGTCTGTCTACATCTCTGAATGATAAATAAGATTAGTGAGCCTTTTCCAGAAGCAAGCAAACATCAGCAATGTCATTGTGAGACGCTGAATTCAGCAACTAGCTCAAAGCACAGCTTTGCAGAGAGGTGCTGCAATCGCAGAAACTAGCTTTGTCTCACCGTAGCCCATGGTCCATTGGCCATCTTGGAAAGTTCAGTGATGCAGCGAACAATCACTCTCATGAACTCATCATCATACTCGTAGCGTGTCCCAAACAGAACCTGGCAGATGATGTTAGAGGCTGCATTATGAAACATAACCTGTGGGGTCAGGCTTTTACCTGTAAAAGATATAATGAAGACTATAGCACAGCAGGAGCATTGTACCGACCAAAGTAGCAAACAATATTAGAGAAAATAAAATAAGTATTTAGTATATTAGTTAAAATGTCATTTTAATCCTTCATTTTCCTGAGTTTAAGATACAACAGTACATCTTTCCACTGGAAAAAATAAATGTATCTACTTATGTACAGTAGATACATCATCTATCAACATAAGAGTCTTTCAGTATTACTAGCCTCCTGTTCTTCATATTGTAACCTATCATACTGTAGAGAATAACATGACATAGATCAGATCCTGTGGAACGTACAGAGCCAGGAGGACAGAAAAGTATTGGTCAACCAACTGAACATTGTAGTAGCACAAAGAACTGATGGTATTAGTGGTGATAGATATACCAGGTCCAAGTAAACACAAAATCAAAAAGAATGAGTTTGAGAAGCTAAAGAAATACCAGGACCTGAAAGAAGAACAGGAGCAAATGTGGAAAGCCAAAGAGGTCTCAGTGATGGAAGGAGCACTCGAGGCTGTACTAACCCTGAGCTGGAAAAGTGGGTCCGACAGATCCCAGGAACGACATCTGAACTTTCTATCCAGAAGAGTGCAGTGCAGTGCAGGTACAGCTACGATACTGTGCACAAACTCAGAATTCTCCGGTCTCACACTGTTTATTTATCTGTGTATGCGTGTGTGCATTTTGGCTTTTTTGTAGTTTGATAGTGGGTTCATAGTATTAGGTTCTGTGGACTTGCGAGTTAATGATGCAGAACATTGTATAGGACTGGAAGTCTATGAACAAAATTAAGATGTGCCCTGTTGAGGATTGTGTGTACCCACAGATTACATACCAATGCTCTCTTCCAGTGTATAAATGATGTGTTTTATCTCTCCATGAATCCTCTCCTCCATGGAATTTTTCCCCAGACCAAAGTTCCTCAAAGTCATCAGAGCAAAACGACGGTGCTCCCTCCAACCAGGGCCATAATCTGCCAGAACCACACCTGCAAGAGATGTTGATATAAAAAGCACAATGTATGAATTAGCACGACTTTCTTTACTTTCAAATCCAAGACATTGTTGTGTTAAGGTTTAAGTTCACAGTAAGTTACAGTTCTATCAGCCTGTGAGCATGCTTTACTGTTGTTATAATACCATTGGTAAAGTATTAATGAATAACCCTATGGGGCACAAACTGAGAGGCCTAAGGGGTCAGTGGACACAAAAGCTTAACGCCTGCTTAATGTTTAATTTATTGGCAAACCTTTTTCTTTACTTCTGTGGAGTACCACATGTGTCAATGTTTTATCACATACACTATAAGGAATGAAAAAGAAATAAGACTGCCCAATAATTCATTGCACATGCTCTGCCAGGAACCTAAGGGTTGACACACTATTTGAGTACCATGCAGTAAAACATGACTTGTTTGATGGAAGAGATTCCCCAAGAAGCCTGGTTTCACAATTATTTAAAAAACTATTTTTAAGTAAACTTGAATGGTGGACCAAATGGTTTGCAGAGTTTCCCCATGTCTGCCTGGGTTCTCTCCAGGTAGTCCGGCTTCCTCCCACCTCCAAAGACACGCATGTTAGGTTTACTGGTGACTCTGAGTGTGAGTCACTGTCTCTGTCTCTGTCTCGGTATGTCTGCGCTGCGATAGAGACTGGTGACCTGTCCAGGGTGTACACTGCCTCTCGCCCAATGACAGGCTACAGAATTCCAACTGAATGACGTCTAAAATAAACCCGAATGACTGAGTATGGTAGAGAAGCCTTCTACAAAGACAGCTGTCGGGTTTAAAATAACCACAACACTTTTCATACGCTGAGAGACGAAGACAATAAAGCACAACAAAGACACTCTTTGGCCTTTTTACTTGCAAGGGGAGCCGGCCTGAGATCTTAGCATCACAAATGCTTCACCCAGGAATTTCTACCTCCGACTCCGTCCGTCTCCCCTTTGTACAGGCTTTTTATTAAAGATGAGACACACCCTGAAGTTACAGATGTGGGTGTATGCTATGGTTACATGGTGAAGATAAGATGATCATATTGCAAGAAAAAGAAACTCCATACAAGGATAAAACATTGGTTATAGGCGTATAGCAATAAGAACTGTTCAGTGTATGTCCCATCATCTCTCTTTTACCTTTTCTGTGATTGACATCATTGATTAACTGGTCTTGGGGTCGTCCAGAGAAATCATTTGCCTTGGTCACCAGAGCCTCTTTGATGGCGTTCACTCCACTGATGACTACAGCTCGTCTGGGGCCAATGAACAGACTGTAGATATTTCCATATGATCTCCTCAGCTAACATAAGAAGATAGCATTTCAGCATTTAAAATAGATATGAATCTAACATAATGTATAAGACAACGTTTTAGTTTTCTAAGTTGCTGTGAAATGTTTCTGACATGTAAATACCACAAGTGATCCCTTGATTTTGTTGCAGGGAAGTCTGTAGGTTTGTTGTAAAGGAAACAGCTGTAAGAGTTTATGAGTGCTAGATATTAGTGAATGTTACTTTTTGAAAAATCAATGTCAATGTCAATCAAATATTTGATGGAGGTTGCCTACCAATGACCTGCACTAGTGGTTGGCAAGTACACAAGTACACAAGCCGTCACCTCTGCACAGACTATGGCGATATATTGGGTAATCACAAGTTATAGTCAACAACCCTTGTATCTGGGAGAAATATTGTACAAAGAATACATGACTTTATTTTACATTTTAACCCTATACCTTTTATTTAAAGTCTAAAAATGAAGCTCTTGAAATCATTACTCTGAGGAAAAGCAGCACATCATTCCATACTATTCTCAGATGCAACATAATTCATTTCATTGTTTTTCTCACCCTCCCAAAGTCCTTCAAGGGATTCTTCAGGCTCACATTCAACATATTCCCCAGTACTGGCAGGATAGGGGGTCCCGGCGGAAAGTTCTTGGGCCTTCGGGATTTGAGCTGAAGGAGGATGAACCAAAAACAAAGACATAGCAGAATGACTGTAGCGAACATGGTGGCTTGATCAGACTGAACTAAGGAGCTAAGGGGACCGATTTGCTTTTAAACAGCAGCTCAGCTTTTGGCCCTGACTCTTTGTGTACTTTGTGCCATGTATGAAAGTTGAACAAGAATGAGCAGACACTTTGGGAGACTTCTGACTGGGTTCGATTTGCTTTACTGGATCTAAATTGGTATCTCCTGTGGTCACAACCAGTGCCAGTCTACTACATAACACTATACTAGAACAGTGGACAGCTAACAATCCACTATTACAAAAATCATCTTAATTTTTTTGCATGTTATGTTAATGTTATATGTGAAAGGTCTATTGACAGCCCTATTATATTCTGTTGTTTTTATTTATGTGACCTTTCTGTACTATTCATAGATTCATCTGTTATGGCAACCATCTAGACAGAGAGGTCAGCAATAACCTTATGTGTCTTTGCTTCACTCACTATGCTTAAAACTAATCTGCAGTCAACTAACCTGGAAGGCCAAGGCAAAGTATTGGCAACGATGCATTTAGGCAAATAAAACAAACAAACAACAAAAAAAAAACAGATCTCAAATACTGCTTTGAATAATATATCCCACTCATATTCTATTTTTACCTACTCACTGATTTCTGGTGGATTATGTTGCAGAACACTGTCAGGTATTGTTTTATTGGTAATTTTAGTAAAAACAGAACTTGAATTAATATTTTTAAGTGGCTAATTTATCCATCAGTTTTCATAAACTTTAGTTCAGGTCACATCACAGGTATCAGTCACTATATTAGTAGCAAATAGTGTGAACTGTTTACTCCTGTTCTTATTCACCTTACATACATGGAACACAGTACAATCCCAGAAGAGGCATGGCTAAGAGCTGAGCTGCTGTTTTAAAGCTAACTAGTCAGTCAGTCAGTCATCTAGCTTGTTGTTCTTGTTCAGTCTGACTCAATCCACTGTTTGCTACATTACATTGCTACAGATGCAATCTTTCATTATATAATAAAACCTATAATCTTCCCCTTGTAGCACTTCAGGACTGGAACGTTTTAAACAGGCTGCCATCTACCACAATATCACAGTACTTCAGGAGACTATGCCTACATCACCAAGTGTATAGATGATGTAACAGACACTAAGACCATCGTGGTCCGGGCCAATCTGAAGCTGAGGCTGACAGAGGAGGTACACAGACTCCTGAAGGTGTGAAATGCGGCATCAGAGAGGCTAAGAGGCAGCACTCCGTTAGGAGAGCCCATTGCTTCAGCGACAGCAGAGACACCCAGAGCCTGTGTTGGGGGTTACAGACCCTGACCAACTACAAGCCCCCACCACAGACTTGTGGCAGCATCATCTCCCTTCTGAACAACTTCTTCGCTCGCTTTGATGGCAACAGCAACCCTGCACAGACCCAGCCCCCTCCTGAGGACCAGGTGTTGAAGCTGTCCCCGGAAACCGTGAGGAGATCCCTCAGCAGGATCAATAGGGAGGGAGAGAGAGGGAAAACAATGAAAATGCACAGTTACTACACTCTGAGTACACATTAAGTAATTATTTTCTTACTAAATTCATGCTCTTGATTTATTGCATTTTACTTTTTCTAAATTGTCCAGAATGCTGCTGAAAACAGCAAAAAGCTGCTGGCACTGGACCTGGACCAAACCCTCTTCCTCCCCAATAGACCAAAGCACATGACACTTGAAGACCTCATCTTCTCTTACACCATCCTGTGTTCATCATCCCCTCTTATAATATTGATGTAGTGATATAACACAACCTGGAAAATTAAAACGATGAAGCAGGAGAAGTTAATTATTAATGTCATTAAATCGTCTAATAAAAACATTTGTCTCCGCCGGGGAATTAGTGGCGTTTTGCTGTGAGCAATAACATGTTAAGAAATGCCCCTGGGGGCCGTCAGAAGATGTTTCAAAGAAATTGGATTACTGTGATACCTAATTGTTTTGTAGTTCAGTCATGTTATCATCAATATGATTAGTATCATAATGTTCAGTGTGTCCATTTTAGCAAAAATAGGACTCATAATATATCATCTCTAAGTGATCTAGAATTCTTGTTACCATCATTTATTGATATAGATAAGAACTGAAAAGACAATGACATATGTAATTAGAAACGTATAGTGTATAAATTATTGTGTTTTTTTTTTTTGTTTCTCTCAAAAGGTTTGAAAAGGGCTGAGCTGTATTGTGATGTAGTTAGATATGGCCACAGAAGATGATTTTATTAGAACTTGTGTGTCTCAAATTGTGCGACCTATGTTATTGTTAACCTTTCATACATGGAACAAAGTACAGAAGAGGCAGGGCTAAAAGCAGAGTCACTGTTTTAAAGCAAATCAGTCATCTGGCTTCTTCAATTCAGTTTGATTCAATCCACCATGTTTGCTACATTCATCCTGCTATGGCTCTGTGTTTCGTTCATCATCGTTCAAATGAAACCCCGGAGGCCCAAAAACTTTCCACCGGGACCACTTACTCTGCCAGTACTGGGGAACCTGATCAATCTGAGCCTCGAGAACCCTTTGAAGGACTTTGAGATGGTGAGAAAAACACTGAAATGACTGATGTTGCTCCTTTATGATTGCTATTATTAGGACTATAAAGGTATCTAAAATGGTTACATAGTAGAACGTTTAACTTTGTTTATACTGCTTTTTGTGACAGTAGTGGTCTCATTAAGGCTATTCAAAATGCTGATTTCAAGTACTTACATAATATCTTATCATAGTCTCTATAGAGTTTACTGCCACTGTACTTGGCGTATATCCAGCCATTAGCACAGGACCTTATATAATACTATGAATTATTCCAAGACCTTGTAAAACTGGTATGTATGAGAGATATAATGAGAGCTCCAGATCTCAGGATTTTTACTATGTTACATAAATGGATTAGTTTAATTTATTGTATATTTTGTATATTGTATAAGTAAATTGTCCCTTACTACAATCTACCGTAGTTTATAACACTGACATGCATCTTGTTTTCATACAGCTGAGGAAGTCATATGGAAATGTATATAGTCTGTTCATTGGTCCCAAACCAGCTGTAGTCATAAACGGAGTGAACGCCATAAAGGAGGCTTTAATGACCAAGGCAAATGATTTCTCTGGACGACCTCAAGACCTGTTCATAAATGATGTGACCGAGAGGAAAGGTAGAAGAAACATGATAAGTCAAAGAATAGACGATCAATGATTGTTATTATCGCCTGTATGAACAAACACAAAGGAGAGAATGCCTGCCTTTCACTGCTACTTAAGAAAACTCATGCAAATACACAAAATATAAGGAAACTATGAAAACAACAAATTTAAAGAAGTTCAAGGGCAGCATTTAGAAAAAGACTAGAAATACAAGACGGAACAAAATGCAAAAACACAAACACAACCAAATACAGAAATGTGCAACAAAGAGAAGAGAAAGAGAAGATAGATTTTTACCAAAGGTTTTAGCAAAAGCAGAAATTCAGGAGAATAACAAGGGGTTAAAATTGACAGGTGGAGCTGGATCAGGTGGCACAAGTAGTGGGTAGTAGACAACACTAGACAATAGATATTTAGAGATAAGTACACATTGAATGACAAAAATCTAAACTACACTACAGTTCAAAAGTTTGGATCACCTATTAGGATTGTCATTGTCAAAAATTGTCAATATAAATGTCTTTATTATCCTGGGAGATTTTTCAGGCTTGCTGAATAAATGAAAAATGAAATTTAACATGGTAGATAAACTGTTAGATTATAAAATCAGATTTGACCCAAAGAAGACATCACCCCAAATGTGTTTGTCAACACCCCTTGTAGGAGTGGTTATGGTAGATTATGGCCCTAGCTGGAGGGACCATCGTCGTTTTGCTCTGATGACTTTGAGGAACTTTGGTCTGGGAAAAAATTCCATGGAGGAGAGGATTCATGGAGAAATAAAACACATCATTAATACACTGGAAAAGAACATTGGTATGTAATCTGTGGGTACACACAATCCTCAACAGAAGTTCGTGTACAGTACCAATTTTGTACTACTATCTTCATTATATCTTTTCCAGGTAAAATCCTGAGTCCTCAGGTCATGTTTCATAATGCAGCCTCTAACATCATCTGCCAGGTTCTGTTTGGGACGCGCTACGAGTACGATGATGAGTTCATCAGAGAGATTGTTCGTTGTGTCAGAGAGAATTCCAAGTTAGCTAATGGGCCGTGGGCTATGGTGAGTCAAAGTACGTTTCTACAACTGATGTTTAGCAGGTATATTGCTTACCATGTTCATTTTAATTTAGCATGCTAGCATAAAAGTTTGGTAATTTTCACAAAGCAGAACATATTGGGGGAATTACCACAGATGGTACCGTGATCAGCAGCGTGTCGCATTCTCCACAAAGTATTCATCATCTTTTGGGCGGCACTTTCTGGCAACATGTCTCCTTGAGCAAGACACAGTAGCACTGCCATCCACTGCAGCTGTCCAAACAGCAATTTTCTCAAGGGGATCAATAAAGTATATAGTTAACATTATACACAGAGAATGATGATATCATTAGAAGAAGAAAAAGAATAAAACTGAGCTCAAAAGTGCTTTTAAAACAGCCCTAGGGGAAGCCAGTTCTAAGACTGAGAGCTGTGGAGGTGTGGGAGCCTACTTTAACCCTCTGGGAGCCGTCCAATAAGAAGTTCATGATCCAGCGGCACAGCTGAAAGTCCCGGATCTGCCAGTTTAGACACCAATCTATGGGGGAGGATAGTGTTAAATGCAGAGCTAAAATCCAAAAAGAGCAGCCTTGCTCTGCTCAAGGTGGGTCATTGGACTGTGATAAGGTCAGGTTGAAGATCTTTGGGAAGATTCCAGCAAGCTGGTCAGTGCAGTCCTTCAGCACTCGTTTCCTCAGATTCTTTGTCCTCAGTGTGCACCTCACTTCATGTCACCCTCGGTTGCCAGTAAGTTACTGGACAAATGGAAATTCTGACCAGCTGGAGGTGAAAAGTCAGGGGATGACAAGTCAATAGGATACATTCTTTTGTTACAATTTCTTTAACATCTGTACCAAATTTTTGATCAGTCCCATCCAGGGGTATTTAGTCCTGGTTCAAAGTTGAAGCCCGACGGATGTGAGTGTGGTTGTGGCTCAGTTGGACAGATTTTGTTTTCAGTTTTGTTAGATCACCGGCTCCTCCTGCTCACATGATGATGTGTTCTTGAACAGCACACTGAACCCCTCAAGTCCAGTTGTTAAACTTGCATGTCTACAGCGCTGGAACACTGTAGGTGAGTTTAGGAAACTGGATGAACTGACCAAGGTGACCGAGCGCATGAAAGGTCCAAGAAAACGTTGAGAGCTTGGTGTTCAGGCATCAATAGACAAAAGGTAAAAAAAATGGTGAAACTGGCTGGAAGGTTACTACCAACACTTGGCAACAACCTGTTGGACAGATCTCTTGAGTAGTCACAAGCGTAGGTGTAATCACCCAATCTCCTGCTGTCAGGGAAGCAAAAACAAACAAGGGGAGACCAGCTTTACCAAACCTTCAGGCCTGAACCGTAACACTGTACTGTATGAAATTTAATCTTAAACTTAAACACGGTGGACTGACTGACAGACTGACATTGCATGCCACAAATCATAAGATTGGCTAAAAACACCAGTAAGATGCATCAACTAATCTCTTGAGCTCCTCCTCAGCACCATGATTAGTTTCTTTCTCCTGAATCCATGTTGCCCCAGTTTTGCTCCTTGTATCTGTAAACTTTAGGTAACACTGAAGATTTGGTTCTCCAGAACTTGGAGGGTACCTTTTTAACCTTTTTAAACCATCAAGAGTTCTGCGAACACTGGCACTCTGATGTTTTATTTCTTAGCTCTACCTGTGCTGCTCACTCACATAAATTTAGCTTGTAAATGAACGTAGTTGAGCTTTGTAGATCTTATCTCTTCCAGTTTGAGGTAAATATCTGAGGAAGAAATGATCTGTTTAAATACACTAATGAATTGTCTTTGGTTACAGCTGTATGATTCTTTTCCCATGATCCATAACCTGCCGCTGCCCTTCACCAAGGCCTTTAGGAATGTTGAGGTATGTTAATGAAAGCTACAATATTAAACATCAAAGCAAAACAGGAAATGAACATCAGCAGTATAATGGATGCTTTTCTCTAACCTCACAATGCAGTAATGCACATTATGAATGGTGACTTGTGTTTTTCAGACTAGCAAGAAACTTGTAATTAAATTAGTGAATGAGCACAAGAAAACCAGAGTTGCTGGAGAGCCTCGAGACTTTGTTGACTGCTATCTGGATGAACTGGATAAGGTGAGTGTGTGAGTCCAGGGGCGCGGTGCTGTAGTGGTCAGCCCTTTTGCTGCATAGCAACAATAACCCGGGTTCGAATCCACGGTTGAAATAGGTGAATCTATGTTGGCCCTGTAATAGACTGGATACCTGTCCTCTGTGTACCTGGCCTCTCTTTCAATGATAGCTGGGCTAGGCTCCAGCACAGTTACTTGTACGTTACTTGTATTATTAACATCATTGTCTTCTCTTTTTAGAGAGGCAGTGATGGTTCTTCATTTTCAGAAGAACAACTCATTATTTACTCTCTAGATCTTCACTTTGCTGGAACTGACACTACCTCCAACACCCTGCTCACTGGTTTCCTCTACCTTATGACCAACCCTCATATACAAGGTGTCTGCATGTGAAAAAATGTGATTACTAATGTGTCAGTGAATATAATTTTATGTATTGAATATACATGTATACATATTGAAATATAAAATATAAAATATTGAAAAAGATATTTCTATCTTAAATGTCCATCCATTAGTAAAAGTCCCAAACAAAATATTTTTAGAGTATTCCACAACTTCCAGTAATTGACATCACTTTGGTGTAATAGATAAATTATAGAAGGTTCCACTCCATTTATTTCTGCCATTAGGCCATGTAACCATGCCATTGTGCACAGTACTGGGATGCTGAATGGAATGTAGCCATTATTATAGATGATTGTTTTATTTTTGATTAAACAAATCATTAAGCCACCCCATCTATCATTCTGACACCTAACAGCCTCTGTACATGAGTCTGAGTCCTGTTCTTTTACATTGTCTTCACATTTCACTTGTATTATTAGTTTGGGAACTGAACCTGTGCCCCCATCTATTCTCTCCTGTCTTCTGTAACACTCAGAGCGTTGTCAGCAGGAGATAGACCGAGTGTTAGTAGGGAAGGATCGGGTTGGTTTTGATGACAGACACAACATGCCTTACATGCAGGTAAAGTAAATGATCATGTATAAGGTCATAAGAGCAGATATTTTAATGAGCATGCTCAGTGGATTTGCCTTTTTATCGTTGTCCTTGCTTTAACTTTTTTTGCCTATTTGTCAGCATATTACTGGAACATAATATTGATTAGATTGGTCTGCTGTCTGAGTATAGAAGACCCAGTATTGCCTTTTCTTTTTGTCTTAGGTCAGATATAAACATGCTTAAATCTCTCCATCCAGGCCGTCACCCATGAAGTGCAGAGGATAGCCAACACTGTTCCACTCAGCGTCTTTCACTGCACGACTAAAGACACAGAGCTGATGGGATATTCTATTCCCAAGGTAAGGTTCTTAATCTCTTGAATGGAGAAATGTACTTATGCAGCAGGGACAGAAACCATGGGGGGTTCTGTAAAAATGATGCATCACTGAGCAGCAACAAAGTAGAATTAGATTTTTCTTTGTGCAACACCAGGACATGTTATGCAGCAAGGTGCTGTGCTGGTCGCACACATGCATAATTCATTTGGACACACAGATACCTTTTACCACCTCTATTATCTAAACATTTTCTTCTCAACCACTGGTCTATGGTCAGCTCCACAAATTACATAACCTACTATTTTTCCACAACACAAGATCTGATTTTCTCCCCAGGGTACAATTGTTATTCCTAACCTGACATCAGTGCTGAATGAAGAAGGACAATGGAAATTCCCACATGAATTCAACCCTGAAAACTTCCTCAATGACCAGGGAGAGTTTGTTAAACCCGAGGCCTTCATGCCCTTCTCTGCAGGTAAGAGAACATAAAAAACAAACTATATTATAGGTCCCATTGTGTCACACCTACTGTAGAATGAACAGGCAGGTTTAATTGAACATGTTGTGTCTCAGGTCCTCGTATGTGTCTTGGAGAGGGTCTGGCTCGTATGGAGCTCTTCCTCATCATGGTGACTCTGCTGAGGAAGTTCAAGTTCATCTGGCCTGAGGATGCAGGAGAGCCAGACTACACCCCCGTCTATGGGATCACTCAGACTCCCAAACCTTACCACATGAAGGTCCAACTCAGAGCACCTCATCAGTGAGGTGATTAAAAAAAAGTGGAGATTGACGCAGATGAATCTTAGTAGACATACAGAGAAACAGATGTGTGCTATTGTCAGTGGCAGTTAACATAGTGATGCTACCTAAACTACAGTCAACAGGAACTAAGGTAGGCAAGGAACACAACATATCACAGGTTAACAACACTATCTTGTGTTGTGCAAGCTGAAAACAATGAGGTAGCAGTTTGTGTCATTGTTTTGCTGCTTGTTTTAGACTTTGTCCACCGAGAGGAGGTTTAGATGTAGGTGTCAAAGCAAAGCTGCACCTGAACACAAAGTACATTATGTCCCCACCTATCCATCCATAGTATTATGTACCTAGGCTAAAATCTACTACGCCTATTACATTAGATATATTTACAGTATATACTCACTACATAATCATCAATGAGACTGTCATCTCAAGAGCAACATCAGCCAAATTAAATACTTTGTCGTTAATATTGGAGGAATAGTTGATCCCATTAAAAGCTTTGAAATGTAGCTGATTAAAATGAGTGTTTGTGTTGTGTTTTTCATTTGACAGAATAAACAGCAATGTTTTGGATGAAATCTGTTTCGTGTCTGACACCAGTCCATCCTGATCTATTGGATTGCATTATAGTGTGCAGGTGTACCTAATGATCATAAACTAAGGAGGCGACAGTGAATTTACCTTTGTTAAAATTTAAATATGACATAATGCTATATGTTTGAAAGACAACATTAAGCGTAAAATGTTTTTTTTTCTGTTTCCTCATCAAGTTGTTGAAAAAGAAAGAAAGGTCCTGTGCATCATTCACTTAAACACCGTTATAAAATGATTTGAGCTACTGAGATAGACAGATATAATTGTTCAAATACTAAAAAGTTAAACTTGACTGTTGTACTGCTTTTCTGGACAGTAGTGGTCTCAAAGGTTACTGAACCAGTAGTCTACATTTTTAGATTATAAATGAACATTTTCTTGGAAAAAAAAAACATCATAATAAATCAATCAATTTCCCACTGTATAATGGGCTTCTTTACACAAGGGCTATTCACAGCAGCACTGGTTTTTACTATAAGACCATAGTCTGGACAGAGTTTACTGCCTATTTGTTTGGATCATCTCCAGGTAGTAGTATAAGTTAAACAGTCCAGAGGTCTAGAAACCAAACATGTCTGCATTGCTAAGAGCCACGTGTCTGGCAAGCATGACTATTACATTTATATTTACATTTAGTTATTTGTCAAATGCTTTAATCCAAAGCGACCTGCAAGTGAGGTACAAAGCAAATCAAATATCTAAACCAAGAATCTGTTTCAGTTTCATGGGGTATAGTGCAAGATTTTTATTTGTTTATTTATTTATCAGGTTTTAAGTGCAGAGAAAGAACCACAGAGCTGAAAAGTTTTGCCTTTTGAGGTGAGGTCAGGGGACCACAAGACGTTGTTCGCTTGCAGAGTGCAGTGAGTGAGAGAGAGTGAAGACAAGAGAGAGTGAAAACCAGGATGAGGCAGTTGAGGTAAGTTCAGGTTGAGTTGACCACACTGTTATCAGGGCTTTGAACCTGGTGCAGGCAGCTACAGAAAGCTGGCACAGAGACGTGAAGGGTGTAACGTGTCCTTTTTGGCTGATCACAAATCTGACGTGCTTGGATCATCTGGAGGGGTTTGATAGTTCATGCTGGGAACCCTGTCAGTAAGACACTGCAGTACTCAAGCTGAGATACGACCAGAGCCTGCACAATACGTTGTGTTGTATAGTCTGAAAGGTAGGGTCTGCACTTTCTGATGTTTAAAAGGGCAAATCTTCATGCCCTTAAGACAGAGGAGATGTGGTCGGTAAAGCTCAGTTGATCATCAATGATGACCACCGGGTTTCTGACAGACTTAGAACAATTACTGTGGACCCATGTTGATGATATTACTACATGTGTATATAACTTTGGAATGACGTGAGGAGTTAAGAGCCGCAAACCCACTTTTAAAAGTGTTAAAAGAGTTTTAAAACCTCACTTTTGCTTTTTCAATCATCTCAGTGTGTTTTGGTAATTATATTTTTGTTTAAATATGCTATATATAAATATATGCTGCATTCTTATTATCACTACTCAAATTGTGAAATGTCTCTTACTACAATTCATTTGAATTTGATTCATATCTATGTATTTCAGACACTGACCAACTAGCTTGTTTTCTTCCAGCTGAGAAATAATATGGAAATGTCTACAGTTTGTACATTAGTCCCAAACCAGCTGTAGTCATCATTGGCGTGAACGGCATAAAGCAGGCTCTAGTGACCAAGGCAAATGATTTCTCTGGACGACCCCAAAACACGTTCATAAATGATCCAGAGAAAAGGTAGAAAAGACATGATAGGACACAGGTTGCAGATTTCACTTCAAGATATCTGCATAAAAAGGTTTGCCATAGTGCAGTTTAAGATTTGTTTGTCTTTATTACCACATTAAATCAGATTTTTCATTAGGATTTTTAACACAGTATAGAGTACAGGGTGCAGAGAGCTAGGAAAGGATGAAAACAAGAACCAAACACCTGAGGTAGAAATTATAGGTAGAGTCTTATTTTTTACTATACTGCGAAAAACAAACTGCAGTAAATGGTGTAGTACTTTTCTTTTAATATTAAATATATATATATATATTTAAATAAATATCAGTAATTATCAGGATACGATAATAAACTACATTTGTTCAAAATAAGGTCTCTCGATGACATTTTACTGTATGGTTTCTAAAATGCAAAAAAACAAATTAACAACAGAAAGGGGGAAAAACCTTTTCAGCTATACAGTGCTTCCAGCATTCATGTGTCTGTAGATTGTAGTAAAAACATCAATACATGAATCCACCTCCAATTTGTTGTCAGCTATTTTCTCGCGTCACTGTGTCACAGATGATACATTTTGACAACAGAGATACTTGATTTGGTTGTCATCGACACAAAATGTGGGTGGGATCTGCCACTCAGCTAATATCGTGGTCCAGATGTTACAGTGAATGAACATCTGGTAGCTGCCCATTCAATCAGTCTATGACCACATGATGTGATGTTTTTTACCAGAAAAAAAAAAAAAGCTGCAGAAATCTGTGGTGCTGCCACTCTCCCAGAGACACGGCCCTTAAAAACCAGCACAAGAGAAGGAAGAGTTGCACATTTGGTACGGGCATCTTTACATCCATAAAATCTGCAGTGTTTCACAGTCTTTCCCATGACACTTAAAATTGAGCTCTGGTGAATCCTGTTTCCACTGATCATCCTTAAGATGTTTCTACAACTTCTTCGGTGTCCACCTGTGGGAAATTCAGCTGACTGGACATGACTTGGAAAGGCATACACCTGTCTGTATAATACCTTCTAGATGCATCGTAAAACTAAAAAATTACTTACTTTAATTAATATGGACAATTTTTCTAAAATAGATAAATGATTGTGTAGTTTTGTTTGGGGAAATAGGAAGTCTGTGTGTTGTTGCTGTGGCTCAGCACCGCAGTTAGTTCTCTACATCCTCACCTAAATCACCCCATAATTCACATCCAGCACTAAATGCAAAGCTACGTAGTCCTGCACCTTACAGCAGCTGCTTTCCTTCCCCCTCAGCTGAGTCTTCCAGCTAATACACTACAAACCTAATCTAATCTTTTTCTGCTTCGAGTGAGGCACTAGTGACACAGAAATGTACTTTTTGCCTCTAGCATAAGGTGAAATAGACTGTATCTTAATTAGATTTAAATCAAAAGTTTAATACAGTTATGTTTCAGGTTTGAAACTAAATAAAGCCATATTGAGAGTAGATGAGTTCCTGAAACAAACAGCATGGATCACACAAATTAAAAAACATATTATATGATGTGCAATGTTTACACAATCTGCTCTTTATGTTAACATTTAACACCTCTTGGGGGAGTGGTTCTGGCAGATTATGGCCCTGAGCACAGACATACATCATGCATTCCTGATAAATTGCATTGTAACATAAACACTTTATTTTAACTGTTTATATTGAAAGTGTTGTGGTAAAAGCACAGAGTAGCCGTTTTTTCCTCACAGACACTTCCTCCTTTAACCTCAGCTGCTGTTGCTTTGTGATGTACTTAGACCGCACCTTTCCTGCAATGTCCCTGTGTCTCAGTACTGCATGTGCATGTTCCACTTTCTCCTCTTTGTGCTGTGCACCACACAGTTTTATCTCTAGACCAGTGTCCAGTCAATCAGAAACCAGAAGATATCATATCAGATGATGGTGCAGTGGGGGACGACTAAGTCAATTGGTATCTTCCAGTTTCTGACTGACTGAACACACCTGATCAAGGGAAACAGTAGAATTGTCCACTTCTGCTCC
The DNA here is from genome assembly GCF_900324465.2 of Anabas testudineus. Taxonomy (NCBI): domain Eukaryota; kingdom Metazoa; phylum Chordata; class Actinopteri; order Anabantiformes; family Anabantidae; genus Anabas; species Anabas testudineus. Next base: position 4,940,700 of record NC_046615.1, read on the forward strand.
AGATTCATCCAGCACATTTAATCTTCTCTGAGAGTCTGGTTATAAAAACTAAAATCTCTTTTCCAAACAGTTCCTCACTGCTGAAAAATTGCATGGCTTCCAATCTTTTTCTACTATAATGTAATTTGCGTAGTACAGGAAATGGTATTCTGATCCAAATTGACCTGACTGTCAGAACCCTGCCTGGAAGACCAAATGTGTCTATAGCCTACTCTTAAGACCATCTGGTGCCAAAGTAAAGTGTTTTGTATTTTATCTGAAAAAAGAGTAAAAGTAAAAAAGTAAAAAAAATAAAAATAAAAGGCAACATGAATTTGATTGATTTCTGCAACATGTTCAATTTTCCAACAGAAAGCTATACTGTTTGTTACATAGTACAAATGTCTACCTCTACGTCCTTTTTCTTAATTTCCAGACTACACCCCCGTCTATGGGATCACTCAGACTCCCAAACCTTACTACATGAAGGTCCAACTCAGAGCAACTCAGTGAGGTGATCTGCAGGCACACAGCCAACATAATGGAGACTGACCCAGATGAACACAAGCAGGAAATAACTCCACGAAAATAAGAGGTGTGGGTGTTTGTGCTATTGTTATATGCCCACTGTGGACACACACTTGGGAACATGATTTGACGTACTGGAGATGTTTTGACACAGTTGTCTAGTTGTCTATCATAATTTGGTCCTTGCCAACATCATTCCTTACACTTTTCAGTTGCTGCTTAAAATATCTCAGCCCTTGACCGGTGCCATTGTAACAAGACAAGTGTTGTTCAGTTCACCTATCAGTGGCTTCAGTGTCATGAATGATTGGTGTATTGTATTCTGCTTGCATAATCATGTAAACATATCAAAAGTTTCAGCAAGAGCACTAAAACAATGTTTATATTAAACTAATAAAGCCATGTAGTGGCCTAGAAACCTAATGGGGCAACAGAAGAAAGTCCCATTAACCCTAAGCAAGCACCACAGTACTCACTTTAGACCAAACCACAATCTTTCCTAAAACCTAACCAGCTTGTTGTGTGCCTGTCTTTAAGTAAATCTTAACCATATCACACAAATCGTAATGATGACAACTGATATTGCCCTACTGATAGGGACATCAGCTAATAAAATGTGTCAACAATATTTACAATGTAATTCTTGTTTAATTTTGAGAACTCATTGATTTGTTTGAAATTACATTTCATACTTTGAAATGTAACTGATATAAATTTAATTGGGTATAAGTGTACATGAAGGCACTCACTTTGTGTTAAACCTTGTGAAAGAATTCTCAATCAGTTCAAGATGAAAATTTATGAGCAAAGTATTGCAAAGAGTTTAGATCTTTCATGTATCGTGTAAATTCAGTGATTCCCAAAAAATCACAGCGGCTAAAGGCTAAAGATTGAAACCACTGTTTTTCCAATGGGTGTGACCTACAAGATCTGGCACTGTATGAAAACTATTATGCTACATGGGCCCAGGGTATTTTGTTGTCATTTAATGCATCCAAGAGGTCATGCATAAATTCTTTGCACCACCAACTTCTCTAGACCCAAGCTCATATAACGCAGATCGAAAGACAGTGGAATTAGTCAAACAAACTGTGTTTTAGCTTGTCTTCAAGTAAAACTAATGTCAGGTTATTGTGCCAAAGACAGAAAAACACCACCAAGGCTGTTATTAGTAAAAGGTTCCCTCAGCATAACTCACTTGCAAACTACCATTGTATATTTGGATTTTAGGTAATTATTTATGATAAATAACAACTTTACCTTGATCCTAACCTGGTGTGATCACAACAGAATCAACAACTGAATCTCCCAAAGCAATTATTTTACATCATGTGAATGCTAAGTGTATGTGCGACTTTTACCCAGGGATAAGTAGGGATGCATTGGGAGGGAAGGAAGTTGGCAGAGGCAGTGTGATGCTCTGGACAAAAATGTGCTGGAAAATGCTGAGTTTTGGCATTTATGTGGATGTTACTCTATCACACACATAAATTAGACAGAACCTGGGTCAGACAAGACCTGAGCTTCAGGCCTTAATGTCCCTGTTGGTTTTCTGTTTTTTGTTGATTATGGACAAATACAGTATATTAAATTACCGTCTACTTGTCATCACAGCGTTTTTTCTAAGTCTAAAATCTAATTGTGTCTCTTAAAGTGATTCACCTGTCTGTTTGTTCTCATTCACCTTTCATACATAGAACAAAGTACGCTCCAGAAAGGGGCAGGGCTAAGAGCTGAGCCTCTGTTTTAAAGCAATACAGTCAACGAGTCACTCGAGTTCAGCTAAGTTCAGTACAATTCAACCCACCATGTTTGCTACAATCATCCTGCTATGGCTCTGTGTTTGGTTCATCATCCTTCAATTCAAATCCAAAAGGCCCAAGAACTTTCCACCAGGACCCCCTATTCTGCCTGTACTTGGAAATATTTTGAACCTGAGCTTAGAGAACCCACTGAAGGACTTTGAGAAGGTAAGAACATGTTGCTTCACTATGAAAAAAACCTAATGGTGTAAAATCAGATTTTAAATCTTTTCAATGTATGATATATTTCTATGAACAGAGTATTCACAACAGCACTTGTACTGTTTCCATGTGATTACACAATACGGTGTCATTATCTGTACAAAGTTGACTGCCTGTGTACTTGGACCATGCCCAGGTCATGCAAATAGGGAATTTTGTGTCATACACCCATAGAGTGTAAAATGGCAGATCTTCATAAACCAGTGCTTTGTGATCTAGTATTAATTTCAGTCTACAATAGAGCATTCACACCGAATCTCACCCTGTTTGAAAAAAAATTAATTCTTCATTTATTTGAATGTTTGTGATTAGTTTAGTGATTAAGTTAATGTTAAAAAAAATAATTTCTTGAAACAGCAACGTGGTTTTACAGAAACAGTGTCTGGGAGAGACAGTGTCGTCTACAGAGTTCATTATTTTTAAATATTCAAGACAAAAAGAGAAATAGCTGTTGAGTTTTCACAATATAAATTGAAATTAATTAACAGTACAAAGAAGATTAAACTCTATAAGTCCAGAGGGCAATTAGAACCAAATCTAACTTTATATCCAAATAACCACAAGCTCTGTGTTTGGCAATCTCTAAACATAATGACCACTGCTATGTGTCAAGATCAAACATTTTACTGGTTACTGTTAGTGGTAACTGTTAAAGTCATGAGATGACTGCTCCAAGTTGCCTTTCTGACCTTTTATTGCCTCAAGTTCTTTAGATGTTTCAGGGATATCAAGGACTTCAATCAGGGCCCTTAAATATTGGAATGTCCACTTAAAAAGATGAAGGCACACTTATAAAACAGCTCTTCAGTATGTTTTAGTAACTTTATTTTTTTATGTTTTACTATGCTGCATTAATAAAGATTTATTTCTTACAACTTTTTGCATTTTTTTTGTTGCATGTGTTTCTAAAAGTGACGTGTTATCTTGTTCCCTCCCAGCTGAGGAAGTCGTATGGAAATGTTTACAGTCTGTTCATTGGACCCAAACCAGCTGTAGTCATCAATGGAATGAACGTCATAAAGGAGGCTCTAATGACCAAGGCAAATGATTTCTCTGGACGACCCCAAGACCTGTTTGTCAATGACATCACCAAGAGGAAAGGTAGAGGAGTCATGATAAGCCAAAGGGCATAAAATGTATGATCATATGAGAGTGAAGTGGAGGAGTGAGAGTTTCTGTTCCTCATGTTCGGAGGTTCACTGCACCACTCCCCTGCTTTTAGAAACAAGGGCAGCTATTGTTCTGGTAATACAACAACTGTGTGTTTAATTCACAAAGACTTTAGCTAAAAGCTGAGGATAACACTCTTATTTTTATTGTTATTATTACTGCACTACCATTGCAGGCCTCAACTAACTGGTGCTGTTGTTGTTTATACCATGTTTTTTCAGACTTATTATTATTTTTTGGAAATATGCACAAATACAAGCAGATGCAATACTATCCGAATTCTTGTTGACAATATCAGGATTCATCGGGCTCAAATAGTAAAAGAGCACGGAGCATGTCACATCATTTTCACATTCATTCCCCTATGCCTCCTCCTTGCCTGGATAACAGCAGTCATCCATGTGCAACCAGATTTTACCTGACTTTCAGACATTACACTAGACAGCAAAGCTTTGACAAAATGTTACAAAAGATTAACCTTAAACTTATACTGTACGATCTCTGTGTCAACACACCTCTCGTAGGAGTGATTCTAGCAGATTATGGCCCTAGCTGGAGGGAGCATCGTCGTTTTGCTCTGATGACTTTGAGGAACTTTGGTCTGGGGAAAAATTCCATGGAGGAGAGGATTCATGGAGAGATAAAACACATCATTAATACACTGGAAAAGAGCATTGGTATGTAATCTGTAATGTTCCTTTGTATACATGTAATGTTGTGTGAAAGTCTACAATAATAATAATAATAATAATAATAATAATAATAATAATAATAATAATAATAATAATCTATCTCTTACAGGTAAAAGCCTGACCCCACAGGTTATGTTTCATAATGCAGCCTCTAACATCATCTGCCAGGTTCTGTTTGGGACACGCTACGAGTATGATGATGAGTTCATCAGAGTGATTGTTCGCTGCTTCACAGAGAATGCCAAGATCACTAATGGACCATGGACCATGGTGAGTAAGTTCTAGTTTCTGAATATCAACAAGGTCTGAGAGTGAGTATGGGTACAAACTGACTTAATGTCAGCAGAAGATGAAAATGAAGGCACTTTTTTAAGTAGTTATATTGTATCAATTATTTTAAAACTAAAAACCCAGTTTTAGATTGCAAATGAACTTAACTACACCCAGCAGTACTTGTACATATTATCTGTTCCACTTCAAGTCACATATCTGAGGATAAAATTATCTGTTTAAATAAAGTCTTGATCTGTCTTTACAGCTTTATGACTCTGTTCCCATTGTTCGTAAGCTGCCACTCCCCTTCACTAAGGCCTTTAAGAATGCTGAGGTATGTTCACTTGACCTAATTTGATAAAAAATGGGGAATAAATGAACACGATGGGAGCAAAAGAGAAAAAAGATGATATCAACATAAATGGTGTAATGGCTATTGTTTCTCACAGGTATTATAACCAATGCATATACAGTACACTTTGTTAGTGAAAAGAAAAGACAAACAAGTCAATTAACACACATGTTGTCATGTTTGTCAGACTTGTCAGAGCCTTGCAAATCGTTTGGTGACTGAGCACAAGAAAACCAGAGTCCCTGGAGAACCACGCGACTTTGTTGACTGCTATCTGGATGAACTGGATAAGGTGAGTGTGTGTTTATGCAGTAGGAGAAGTTCTGTATTTATGTACAGTATTGAGATACTTTAGTATTATTATTTAACCTTTTACTTCTACTTAACTACAGCTTCATTTTCAGTTGGAAATAATGTACATGTTACTTCGTTACGTTGATCTGCCCCCTGTACATTTCAGTGTGTGATTTTACAGTATTTAAAAAGCAGAGTCTACTTTTGATTCTAGTTTCAGATTGCTGTCACAGGTTTGTTAACGGTTCCACAAATGACCCATTTCATCCCTAAACATCTCACTTTGAAGTGACTGTGAGGCCAAATTAAGTATAATTGTCCAGATTTCTCAGAAGGCAAAGGTTGGTGAAAATAACAAAGAATAGACCCTTAGACTTATCTCAAGTCCTCACATTGGAAACCACTGCTTTATAATGTAACTTATAAATTGATAATCACAGTGTCACAATATAGTCTGCTGTGTGATCATTTATCAGTCACAGAGATGAGACACTTTTTTCATAATATTATATATTATTCAAATAAAAAATTTTATATTTGTTTGTCTTATTACAATTACTGTTGTCTTTCTAGAGAGGCAGTGATGGTTCTTCATTTTCAGAAGAACAACTCATTATGTACGCTCTAGATCTTCACTTTGCTGGAACTGACACTACCTCTAACACCCTGCTCACTGGTTTCCTCTACCTTATGACCAACCCTCATATACAAGGTATGTCTGCATGTGTAAATATGGGTTATAAATATTCCATCTGTATCACATTACTCGATCTGCTACATTCTCCCCTTTCTGTAATTCTCAGAGCGCTGTCAGCAGGAAATAGACAAGGTGTTAGAGGGGAAAGAGTGGGTCGGTTTTGATGACAGACACAACATGCCTTACGTGCAGGTATGTAATAATAAGGATTTCTCATAACAGTTAAAACCTATACACTACTAGTCAAAGGTTTGGAGTCACATACAGTTAGGTTTCGAGATTTTATGATTTTGCCTTTATACAGCACCACAAAGGATTTAAATTAAAACAATCAAGTCCCTAAAAATGGAGGTACTCTGTCTCACATGGCTGTGATCCGTAAATGATAAATGTTATATATTTTATTTTTATAGTATATATTGCGAAACCTTATAAAATAAAGCTGAAAGTCTGCTATTTTATCACATTTTGATAGGTTCTGTCATTGTCCTAATACTTCTGGACCTTACCTAACTGTAAAAGCGATCATGTTTTTGAAAGAAAACTGATTGAACATCAGCTTAATAAAATACAATGAAATACAGAAATACAATGTGACACTGTTAATATTGCAAATGGCCAAGTTTATTAATTTAATAGGACAACTGATTATTAGAAAACCCTTTAGCACTTAACTTAGCATTTAACTTTTTATACAGTTTGTCTTTTTTTTATTTATCAGTAACTCACTCAGATTGATTCCCAGAAAAAACAGTGTCTTAGACTATTTGTACTTTAGTATAAATATTTGAACATGTACATGCTCTTCTGAGTAATGCTTTGAATAAATAAAGTCTTTATATTTGAGTATTGACGTTGTTCTTGACAAAACATATTTGTCATACTTCATCCAGGCTGTGATCCATGAAGTGCAGAGGATAGCCAACACTGTTCCACTCAGCGTCTTTCACTGCACGACCAAAGACACAGAACTGATGGGATATTCTATTCCCAAGGTAAGAAGCAACCTGTGTTGTTTGTTCAAAAATTGGAACAAAGTTGAGCAATTTGGTAATAAACCTCATTGTGGAAACCATTTGTATCAGTGCTGGAAGCACAGGAAGGACAACAAACCCATAACAACGCTGTGAAACTGTGAATACTAATTCACACAAATGCTTCATTTGGTGTTTTAAATGAAGGTAACAGATTAGCCTCTTAGAATTATACTAATGTTTTCTGTCTACCTCTATGCCCCTTTTCCCCCCAGGGTACAATGATTATTCCTAACCTGACATCAGTGCTGAATGAAGAAGGACAATGGAAATTCCCACATGAATTCAACCCTGAAAACTTCCTCAATGACCAGGGAGAGTTTGTTAAACCTGAGGCCTTCATGCCCTTCTCTGCAGGTACATTTTTCTCTGAAGGTTTAATAGGAACCCCTGAAATTGTACCTTTTCTCCTTCGCACAGCTGAAACTCTCCTGGGGGCAACTGAAAACACAAACCTGATATCATAGGATCAAACAGTGATATTTTCACAGTAACTGCAAGTTAACTTTATATTCTCCTATTAAAAACAGATATGAAACAGAACTTAAATATAATTTTGGTGCAAGTTCAAAATTTGCACCAAAATTTCTCCTGTGTGAAACTATTCTAGCACAATCTTTTCACAGAAAGACAATAAATCAACAAAAAGAAATTAATTAAATATTAATTAGTGGTAATAATCCCACACTTTTTCTGTCTTACATACAGTACATTTTAAAGTACTAAGTGTCAGGATTCAGGCCTCATACCTGCCTGTTTGGACATTTTTGTCTCCCCCTTCTGTTTGTTTTCTCCCTTCCTGCACCTCCACCTCCACTCAACCCATGGACTCTTAATTGACTGATTAATTTCACCTGTGTTCCCCTTTTGTTTTATAAGCTTCCCTCAGTCCTTTGTTCTCTGCTGGTTCGTCACGTTGTGTTGTGTGTCATGTTGCATAGTGTCCTCAGCAACTCTGGTTCGTCCATCATCTTCCTCGTTTGTTTGTTGGACTGTTTCCCCACATGTGAGTTTTGTTTGCCTGCGACTGCAGTGATTTTCTGTTGTCACTTTGTATTTTTGGTTTTGGCGTTTGCTCCTGTGTTGCCTTGTCCTCGACAGTAGTTTTCTTTTGTTACTTTTGTATTTTTTAGTCTGTCGGTTTTGTGCTGTGTAGTCCTGTGTTAAGTTAGTCAGTTATTTGTGTGTTTAGTTGTTTTATATTTGTTTACCTGCATTCCTGCGTTGTTTTAGGTTGCTACTTGGTCTGTCGGTTCCTGGTTTTTGTTAGTTCTAATCCACCGTGGTTTTGGGTCTTTTTGTGTTGATACTTTGTTAGTGTTTGTTTGGTTTCCCCGTGTCCCTGCCTTTTGTTTGTAAATAAATATACTTTTGTTTGTACCCGTTTGGTCCCCGTCAGTCCAGTCCCTCACAGAACGAACCAGCCAAAAGCGACCATGGAATCACGCAATTCCACCACTGGTCGCACCGTCCTCCCTCCCTGTCCGTCTTTCATGCACTACGGTGTTTATGAAGACATCCTGAGGGATGAGTATTTAGACCTCCATAGCAGCTCAGCATATGTACTACGGTGTGTGGACATGGCTGACACGTTGGCGTGTGTGGAGGCCATGTGTAGGGCATCAATCAGGGCTTTCAGGGATAAGGAGTACCTGCTAAAATATGTCGAGTTTCGACACTTGGAAGACGCCATGATGGCACGTCTGATTTCGGCCAGGGAACGGTTTTTGTCGGCTCCCCCACCCATTCAGTCCTCCATTGCCAGTCACTCACCCAGTACGTCACCGGTTCCGCCAGTCACCTCTCCTGACCCACTAACCCCTGTTGCTCTGAGCCCTGAAGAAGCTCGCACAGTATATGCAGAGCTGAAGGCTCAGTCGGCTCCAGAGCTAGATCTCCGGTGTGGTGTGTTAGTGAGCCAGTCACCCACCTCATGTGAACCTCACCTTTCCCCTTACTGGGGTTCTCGTCTTGCTCTACGGGTGGAGACCCCAGAGACTACCGTTCACAGCAAGCGCCGACGTCCCCGTCAGCGACGGAGGGCCTCCCAGGCTCCTGTGTCGGCAGTGTATGTGGCTCCGGGTGCAGTTGCCACAGCAGCCCGGGGCTCAGTCCAGGTTTGTGCGCCAGTTCTTGCTAGGGGTGCAGCCAATACTGTTTTATTTGGTGGTACAACTGATGCTGCCTCAGTTAGAGGTCCTGCAGCCGATGCTGCGGTTTTTGTTTGTCCTGGTCCTGCAGCCGATACTACGGCTCTTGTTTGTCCTGGTCCTGCAGCCGATGCTGCTTTAGTTGGTCCTGCAGCCGATGCTGCTTTTGTCTGTCCTGGTCCTGCAGCCGATGCTGCGGATTTTGTTTGTTCTGCAGCCGAAGCTGCTTTAGTTGGTCCTGCAGCCGATGCTGCTTTTGTTTGTCCTGCTCATGCAGCCCATGCTGCTGGTGATGGCCCCGCAGCCCATGCTGCTAGCGTTTGTTGTGCAGCCGCTGCGGCTTTTGTTGGCCCCGCGGCGGCCCTCGTCGCAGCCGTTGCTGCCGCATCAGCCTCTTCAGTTCCTGTCGCCTCATCAGCCTCTTCAGTTCCTGTCGCCTCATCAGCCTCTTCAGTTCCTGTCGCCTCATCAGCCTCTTCAGTTCCTGTCGCCTCATCAGCCTCTTCAGTTCCTGTCGCCTCATCAGCCTCTTCAGTTCCTGTCGCCTCATCAGCCTCTCAGTTCCTGTCGCCTCATCAGCCTCTTCAGTTCCTGTCGCCTCATCAGCCTCTTCAGTTCCTGTCGCCTCATCAGCCTCTTCAGTTCCTGTCGCCTCATCAGCCCCTTCAGTTCCTGTCGCCTCATCAGCCCCTTCAGTTCCTGTCGCCTCATCAGCCCCTTCAGTTCCTGTCGCCTCATCAGCCTCTTCCGTTCCTGTCGCCTCATCAGCCCCTTCAGTTCCTGTCGCCTCATCAGCCTCTTCAGTTCCTGTCGCCTCATCAGCCCCTTCAGTTCCTGTCGCCTCATCAGCCCCTTCAGTTCCTGTCGCCTCATCAGCCTCTTCAGTTCCTGTCGCCTCATCAGCCTCTTCCGTTCCTGGTCCCTCATCAGCCTCTTCCGTTCCTGGTCCCTCATCAGCCTCTTCCGTTCCTGGTCCCTCATCAGCCTCTTCCGTTCCTGGTCCCTCAGCTGCCTCTTCCGTTCCTGGTCCCTCAGCTGCCTCTTCCGTTCCTGGTCCCTCAGCTGCCTCTTCCGTTCCTGGTCCCTCAGCTGCCTCTTCCGTTCCTGGTCCCTCAGCTGCCTCTTCCGTTCCTGGTCCCTCAGCTGCCTCTTCCGTTCCTGGTCCCTCAGCTGCCTCTTCCGTTCCTGGTCCCTCAGCTGCCTCTTCCGTTCCTGGTCCCTCAGCTGCCTCTTCCGTTCCTGGTCCCTCAGCTGCCTCTTCCGTTCCTGGTCCCTCAGCTGCCTCTTCCGTTCCTGGTCCCTCAGCTGCCTCTTCCGTTCCTGGTCCCTCAGCTGCCTCTTCCGTTCCTGGTCCCTCAGCTGCCTCTTCCGTTCCTGGTCCCTCAGCTGCCTCTTCCGTTCCTGGTCCCTCAGCTGCCTCTTCCGTTCCTGGTCCCTCAGCTGCCTCTTCCGTTCCTGGTCCCTCAGCTGCCTCTTCCGTTCCTGGTCCCTCAGCTGCCTCTTCCGTTCCTGGTCCCTCAGCTGCCTCTTCCGTTCCTGGTCCCTCAGCTGCCTCTTCCGTTCCTGGTCCCTCAGCTGCCTCTTCCGTTCCTGGTCCCTCAGCTGCCTCTTCCGTTCCTGGTCCCTCAGCTGCCTCTTCAGTTCCTGGTCCCTCAGCTGCCTCTTCAGTTCCTGGTCCCTCAGCTGCCTCTTCAGTTCCTGGTCCCTCAGCTGCCTCTTCAGTTCCTGGTCCCTCAGCTGCCTCTTCAGTTCCTGGTCCCTCAGCTGCCTCTTCAGTTCCTGGTCCCTCAGCTGCCTCTTCAGTTCCTGGTCCCTCAGCTGCCTCTTCAGTTCCTGGTCCCTCAGCTGCCTCTTCAGTTCCTGGTCCCTCAGCTGCCTCTTCAGTTCCTGGTCCCTCAGCTGCCTCTTCAGTTCCTGGTCCCTCAGCTGCCTCTTCAGTTCCTGGTCCCTCAGCTGCCTCTTCAGTTCCTGGTCCCTCAGCTGCCTCTTCAGTTCCTGGTCCCTCAGCTGCCTCTTCAGTTCCTGGTCCCTCAGCTGCCTCTTCAGTTCCTGGTCCCTCAGCTGCCTCTTCAGTTCCTGGTCCCTCAGCTGCCTCTTCAGTTCCTGCTCCCTCAGCTGCCTCTTCAGTTCCTGGTCCCTCAGCTGCCTCTTCAGTTCCTGGTCCCTCAGCTGCCTCTTCAGTTCCTGGTCCCTCAGCTGCCTCTTCAGTTCCTGGTCCCTCAGCTGCCTCTTCAGTTGCAGCCACCTTGATTGCCGCAGTCACCGCTGCTCTGGTGTCAGCTGCTGATCTGGTCCCTGCAGCCGCCACTGCTCCAGTCCGGTTCCCAGGCGGGTCGACGCAGAGGCCGCCGCCGCCGTCGCCGTCTCTCCTCAGCCGGCACTCCAGACGCCGTCGCATCCGCCCGGCGCTCCTCAGCCGGCACTCCAGACGCCGTCGCATCCGCCCGGCGCTCCTCAGCCGGCACTCCAGACGCCGTCGCATCCGCCCGGCGCTCCTCAGCCGGCACTCCAGACGCCGTCGCATCCGCCCGGCGCTCCTCAGCCGGCACTCCAGACGCCGGAGCATCCGCCCGGCGCTCCTCAGCCGGCACTCCAGACGCCGGAGCATCCGCCCGGCGCTCCTCAGCCGGCTTCCGCTTCGCAGTCCCGAGGTTCTTCGGTCTGCGGCTCTCCTGCCGCCTCCCGGCCGTCCGCCCGAGGCTCCGCCTTCTGGTTCGTCGCCTCCCGGCCGTCCGCCCGAGGCTCCGCCTTCTGGTTCGTCGCCTCCCGGCCGTCCGCCCGAGGCTCCGCCTTCTGGTTCGTCGCCTCCCGGCCGTCCGCCCGAGGCTCCGCCTTCTGGTTCGTTGTCTCTCCAGTCCTGTTCGCCGCCTCCTGGCCGTCCGCCGGAGGCACTGCTGGTCCGTTTGCCGCCTCCTGGCCGTCCGCCGGAGGCACTGCTGGTCCGTTTGCCGCCTCCTGGCCGTCCGCCGGAGGCACTGCTGGTCCGTTTGCCGCCTCCTGGCCGTCCGCCGGAGGCACTCCTGGTCTGCTGCTCCCGGTCCCTCCACCGGGCCTCCCTCCGCCCACCCGGTCTGGTGTTTCGGGCCCTCCTCCGGGCCTCCCTCCTCCCGCCCGTCCTCGTTTGTTTGTGGCCGTCTGGTATCCGCCCCTTGCCGGGGGGGTCCTGTCAGGATTCAGGCCTCATACCTGCCTGTTTGGACATTTTTGTCTCCCCCTTCTGTTTGTTTTCTCCCTTCCTGCACCTCCACCTCCACTCAACCCATGGACTCTTAATTGACTGATTAATTTCACCTGTGTTCCCCTTTTGTTTTATAAGCTTCCCTCAGTCCTTTGTTCTCTGCTGGTTCGTCACGTTGTGTTGTGTGTCATGTTGCATAGTGTCCTCAGCAACTCTGGTTCGTCCATCATCTTCCTCGTTTGTTTGTTGGACTGTTTCCCCACATGTGAGTTTTGTTTGCCTGCGACTGCAGTGATTTTCTGTTGTCACTTTGTATTTTTGGTTTTGGCGTTTGCTCCTGTGTTGCCTTGTCCTCGACAGTAGTTTTCTTTTGTTACTTTTGTATTTTTTAGTCTGTCGGTTTTGTGCTGTGTAGTCCTGTGTTAAGTTAGTCAGTTATTTGTGTGTTTAGTTGTTTTATATTTGTTTACCTGCATTCCTGCGTTGTTTTAGGTTGCTACTTGGTCTGTCGGTTCCTGGTTTTTGTTAGTTCTAATCCACCGTGGTTTTGGGTCTTTTTGTGTTGATACTTTGTTAGTGTTTGTTTGGTTTCCCCATGTCCCTGCCTTTTGTTTGTAAATAAATATACTTTTGTTTGTACCCGTTTGGTCCCCGTCAGTCCAGTCCCTCACAGCTAAGTGATAATAGTATTGTGAAAATCTTAAGGACATAAAAAAAACTGAACTATACAGATTGTATTGTATCACACCTGCATTAGCAATCACAAGTAGGTTTGATCAAACTGTTCTAGACAACGCTGAGGTCTATTTATGTCTCAGGTCCTCGTATGTGTCTTGGAGAGGGTCTGGCTCGTATGGAGCTCTTCCTCATCACGGTGACTTTGCTGAGGAAGTTCAAGTTCATCTGGCCTGAGGATGCAGGAGAGCCAGACTACACACCAGTCTATGGGGTCACTCTGACTCCCAAACCTTACTACATGAAGGTCCAACTCAGAGCAACTCAATGAGGTGATCTGGAGGCACACAGGGGAAAACAATGGTGACTTTGACAAAAACAAATACAGACAAATACCTAATTGATTTTGGAAACAGGTTTCTACAAAGTAATGTCAAGTAAACAAAAATATGTAAGCTGAAATCAGGTATATATATCAACTGTCACAGGATATACCTCTGAATCTTAAAACCTGCCCAGCTAACAGGTTACACAGTTCTGCACTCCCAAGTGTCCAAAAATAAAATTATGACTTCATAATTCTATTACACTCTTTGTTAGATAACTTAATAAACATTTCTCATTATGTCTGTTGGCAATAAGTACTGTGTAGAGGAAGGAAATGTGTTGAGACTGTTGCACCTTGGATTTAGCTTTCTTTATGCCAATCTTAAAAGGTCTGTTTCATGTTTACTGCTGAACATATTGTATTCTCTACTGTGTTGGAGAGTTACATATGATTAGAAGCAAATCCTTATTATATAAAAGCATACAAGCCCAATAAACCTGGTTTTATTCTATTCTTTCTATTCTATTTTGCAGCCAGAAAAAAAAAAAAAACAAGTAAAAAAAACAAACAGAGTTAAGTCATCATTGGTTTGTAAAACCGTCGTGGTTTGTTCATCGTCAGACTTTGCCTGACTTAGCACAATATAATTAAAGGGTATAATTGACTCTCTCACACTGGCTTGTTTCTACAATAGAGGGAAATAACAGACAAGAGAACAGAAGGTTAATAGTGCCCTCCAGTGGAGCATCAAGTTAATGTTTGTAATGAACACTGTTTAATATAGTCTATATATGACCTGGACCTGACCTCTATCTTAAAATAATTATTTATAGAAGAATCTTTTATAGGAACATTAAAGGTGAGGTAAACTTGTGGGGTCTCCTAAATTTAAATAACCCTTATTTATTTAATTGCTGATCAAAGTCGAATCAGTTAACAAGTGACTGACCCAATGCAGTAAGCCAGCAGGTCAAATAACTGGGCAAAAGTCCGTTTGTAAAGCTAATATAAAGGAGAGACAACATGAAAATAAGTTGATCAGAGTCACAGGTTCATCATGTATGCATTTGTGGCTCTGTTTTTGGCTGCTCTGCTCTTCCTGTTCCTCTTTCGGACACACAGGGCTAAAAACTTCCCTCCAGGACCCCGACCCGTTCCCATCCTTGGAAACTTGCTACACCTAAATCTGGAGAATCCCATTGCAGATCTGAAGAGGGTAACGTTAATGGATGATACCACAAGAAGATAATTGCTATATTTATATACTGAAAACTTGTTCTGTTGGATTTCTAAGATTAAACAACCAAAATTACATCAATTCTTTAAACTGCCAGTCATTTATTTTACATACTGCAGAGTGAGATTTGTGCTTTTGCTCTGCATTTTTCTACATTTACACTACTGTTCAAAGGTTAGAAAACATAGTTACATTCGTTTTGAATGAAAGATTTTGTAACATGAAATTGATCAGAAATACAGTGTAGACACTGTTAATGCTGGTAATGACTAATGTATCTGGAATAGCTACATGAGTCTAGAGAGGCGCATTATCAGTAAACATTAGTTTTTCCCATGTGTCCAAATGGTACATTGCGTTTGCTGAAGCTTTTCTATGTAAAAAATGTTTCTGTTGCTCTGACTATCTAATTCACTGAGCACTTTACCCAGAAAGGACAAAGAGCTCGTATTCTCATCTAATCTCAATTATTTGCCACCATTGAAAGCTAGAGGAATGGTATAAATGAGAACTTGTTCTAAAAAAATATGTAACAAAGTGTATATCTAGAAATTGGAATTGGGAAATAGTTTGTTAATTAACTCATTACATTGGCTGCAGTTGCAGAAATGTTATACGAGTGTCACTAATTAGCAATTATTTCTTTGTCACCAGTTGACCAAACAATACGGTAATGTCTACAGCCTGTTTATTGGTTCCAGGCCAATGGTCATCATTAACGGGCTCCAGGCCATGAGAGAAGCCCTGGTCACTAAAGCTGCTGACTTCTCTGGCAGATCAAAAGACCTAATGATGAATCATATTCTTCAAGTAAAAGGTACCTTTGTGTATCTTTAATGTAACATAATGTAATGCAACGTGCCTGACAAATGTGATGTTGTCCAGAAAAATCTGGGCTTTTTTATACATCTATGAACATGTCTGTACAAACTAAATTAACAAGTATAAATCTGTTTTAGTTTTTATTTGATATTGAGGCACCAAAGAGGCAGATAGGACAAAGGATACAACATGCAGCAATGGTTCCAATCGGGTCTTCAGCCAGGGACATTGGTGTTGTGAGGCAGGCACTGTAATAATCTGAATTGCCCTGATAATATAGTTGTCCATCCTCAAAATACAGTCAATACTATATGAAACTTTCACTATAAGGTTTTACATTATCACTCATCACTTCTTTTTATGTTCAGGATTTCATTGTACACATAAAAAGTGGAGAAAGGGTGACTCTAAAGTGCTGACAAATCAATAAGACTTTATTTGCAGAATCAAGGTGAACTTATGTTCAAGTCTGTAGCAACACAACAAGCAGCTAAACAAAAGTTTTGAATCTATATACAGTATTCAAAAATTCCTACTGTCACTCTAAAACATACTGATCGTACAGAACAGTGCACTCACTATTGCCGACTGACAACACATTGTTCTACACATTTAAAGGACATGGTTTCCTGAAGAACAGCAGGCTGCTGTGTCCTTTCTTTTGTATAAAAAACCATTCAGTGCATTTAAAAATGTACTTAAAAGTAAAACATTTTGCATGCAGCACCTGGAGTGATTCTAGCAGATTACAACCCTGTTTGGAGAGAACAACGGCGCTTTGGTCTAATGACGCTGAGAAACTTTGGGCTAGGAAAACACTCTATGGAGCAAAGGATTCTGGTAGAAGTTCATCACCTTATCAAACATCTGGAGCAGAGTGCAAGTATGCCCACTTTACCAACAGGACACAGGGATTGTTTGTTATATGGCTAAACATTAATATTGAGAAGGACCTCATGGTCGTCTGAATTCTGTGCTGAAACTTGAACAATCTAATCAATGTATATATTCAAATCATTTTCTTTTATTAGATTGTTGGGCATATCTTATCATATAAGGATTAGAATCTTTGTGACTGTGTTTGGCTCAAATATCACTGTTCATCTTGTTTTCCCAGGTAAGACCATCTGTCCCCATGTGCTGTTCCACAGCGCAGCTTCTAATGTCATCTGCCAGGTCCTGTTCGCTAAGCACTTCAACTATGATGACGAGTTCATGAAGTCTCTCGTTGTTGCTTTTCTTGACACCGGAAAACTAATCAATGGGTTCTGGGGTTTGGTGAGTCAGTTTTATTAAACAAAAACATTATTTACAGTGATTACTGCGATTAAAAATATTAAATTTAGGTATAGGATAAATTGCTGGTGAATTATGTTGTAATGTAAATGTATTTAATCAGTATATTTTGTCTGGATAAACTATATGAACACCAAAACATATCATATTTCTCACTGATACAGATTTATGACTCTATGCCCATGCTGCGCAACCTGCCTCTGCCCTTTCAGAGAGCCTTTAAGTTGTTCACGGTACGTTTTATAGAATTTTGATTTAAAAGTCTGGCAAACAGTCATGAAATGATGTTTTCTTTACACAGGTAATTGTTCATTGAGTGTAGTTGATTAGTCCCTGGTAATATTTATAGTCAAGGCCAACTGGAATATCAAAATAACCAGGTAGAACTGAGACTGTACTACATCAAAGTTGTTGGAGTTCAACAGAATTGAACATAAACAATGTCTATGGTGATTCTTGGCACTACAGTATACAAGAGAGAACCTCAAGTCCTTGAAAGACAAAATGACTCCTAACAGATTTTGCTCAGTTATGGTTATTCAGCATTTTCTGTCCATGGAAACATCATCTAGAATATATGGATGTTTAAAAGAAAGAAGGAAATAACGAAAGTATCAAAGGAAATACCTCAACATTTACATAAAATCATGTTTTCAAAACATTATGAACCTTTTTTTTTTTTATTTCACCACGCCTTTTGTCTTGTTAGACCGCACGTGAAAAACATGCAGAGATTTTGGCTGAGGATAAAAAGACCAGAGTTCCTGGTAAACCGAGACATTTTATGGATTGCTACCTGGATGAATTAGAGAAGGTTTGTGCATCATTTTATTTTAATTCTAGATAATGAACTGTGCACATTTATCAGTGATATTATTACTGGAGTGCTGTCTTGAGATGCAAGATGAATTTTCTGTCAATAAAGTATTGTGTCATATTTACTCACTCTTTCTCTCTTGTCTGCCTGCATAGAGAGGAGATGATGGCTCATCATTTTCTGAAGACCAGCTTGGTGCGTTTATTATGGATCTTCACGCTGCTGGAACTGACACGACTGCCAACACACTGCTTTCTTTCTTCCTCTACCTTATGAATTATCCACAGATACAGGGTATTATCTGTTTATCACCTTGATATTTGTTTTAAATAAGTAAAAGTGATCCACAGAAAATCCTCTTATGAACAATACAAATACACATTTAATTCCCTCTTCTCATGCTGGTTTTCTCTTTGTATTCCTCAGAGCGCTGTCAGCAGGAAATAGACAAAGTTCTGGATGGGAAGGATGACGCCAGTTTTGAAGACAGACACCAAATGCCCTACGTGCAGGTATAATGATGATTGTATTGTACTTATACTTACATTGCATTTTAATTTTAATATGCTGTGATGTAAAATATTTTGTATTCAACTCTGAGATGATACAGTGCAAAAATGTAAGAGCTGCTTCTCTTATGCAGGCTGTCATTCATGAGATTCAGAGGGTGGCTAACACTGTTCCTCTTAGTTTTTTCCACTGCACGACTAAAGACACAGAACTATTGGGATATTCTATTCCACGGGTAAGTCAAGAATTTAGTTTGTCTTGGTACAAAAAACATACAATAAGCACTTGCAAGTGAAACCTACTTAAATGAAAGTAGTATGCAACTTTTCATTCAGTTTAATTTGCTTTATTTATATAGTGCCAAATCACAACAAAAGTCATCTCATTGCATTTTACAGTGTAAGGTTTAAAACCTTAAAAAGTGTATATAGAAAACCCAACAATCCCACTTAAGTAGCACTAGGCAACAGGAGAGGAAAAATGTCCTTTAACAGAGTAAACCTCAAGCAAAACCATGCTTAGGGTAGGCGGCCATCTGCCTCGAACGGTTGAGGTGAATGGAAAGAGAAGAGGCAACAAGAAGCAACAAAAACACTGAGTAGGTTGGGAGGGACAGTAACTGCACCTTGCAAACATACAGCTCGGAGGCGGAAAAATGCAGACAAAGGGGGACAGAGAGGAGAAAACACAACTATGGAAGAAAGAAGACAAAAAGTAAATCACTGGTGGCATAAAAGTGGAGAGAGGAAAGGAAATAAGCTCAGTATATTAACAGGGGTCCTGCAGCAGACTCGCAAAGAGATCGATCAGAGTCACCTGACACAGCTATAAGCTTTATCAAGATGAAAAGTTTTAATTCTCATCTTAAAAGTAGAGAGCATGTCTGCCTTCTGAACCTGAACTGGGAGCTGGTTCCACACGAGGGGAGTTTGATAGCTAAGGCTCTGCCTCCCATTCTACATTTGGAAACTCTACAAACTACAAGTAGCCCTGCTCTTTGAGAGCGAAGTGTTCTGCTGGGATAATATGGTACTAAGATGTCTGTAAGATAAGATGGAGCTTGATTATGAAGTGCTTTATATGTGAGGAGAAGGATATTTTACAGGGAGCCAATGGATGATATCTCTTGCTAATTCCATTTGGATTAACTGGAAGATTTTTAAGGAGGTATTGGGGCATTCTATTAGTAGTGAATTACAGTAGTCCAGTCTTGAAGTAAAAGTAGAGGTCTGTTGTGGTGTAGAAGAAGCTGAGCCGAAAGGTGAAGCTCTTGATTTACCAGTCAATCTATGTTCCTATTCTTACCTGACCTTGAGCTCTGGGTCCTCTGGGCCCTCCAAGGCAACCGTTCTGGACATATTCCACCAAAAGAAGGCCCTGGGATGATCCCGAGACACATGTCTCTTAACTGACCTGGGATCACCACAGTATTTTCCTGGAAGAGCTGGAGGTGATTTCTAGGGAGAGGGAAGGCCCAGCCCCGGATAAGCGGAAGACGATGCATGGATGGGTGGATGGATGGTCTTTCAGACAGGATGCTCCTGATTTTAGCAATATTCCTGAGATGTAAGAAGGCAGTTCTAGAGATTTCTTTTAGGTATAAGGAAAAGGAGAACAGCCCTTTTCAAGTTTATTCACAAATTCTCTATTAGATTGAGGTCTGGGCTTTGACTCAGCCACTCCAGAACATTCACCTTATTGTCGGGCCGACTGAATAACAGTCCTCCAGGATTGTCCTATATTTTGCCACATTCATCTTACCCTCTGCCTTAACAAGCCTTCCAGGGCCAGCTGCCGAGATGCATCCTCACAGCATGATGCTGCCACCACCTTGTTTGTTGGGATGGTGTGTTTGTGGTCATGTGCTGTGTTTGGTGTTCGCCAAACATAGCGTCTTGTCTGATGGACAAAAACACCATTTTGGTCCCATCAGACCAAAGAACCCTCTTCCACTGGACCATGGAATCTTTCACATGCCTGTTGGTGGACTCAATTTGTGATTTAACATGGGTTTTCTTCAACAGTGGTTTTCTCCTTGCCTACTCTCCCAAAGCTTTGACTGGTGCAGAACCCAGGCAACAGTTGTTGTATGTACAGTCTCTCCTATCTCAGTTGCTGAAGCTTGTAACTCCCAACTAGGAGTAGTTATCTGTGTGTTAGTGGCCTCTCTCACTAGTCTTTCCTGAGCACAGTCACTCAGTTTGTGTGGACAGTCTGTTCTAGGCAGATTTAGACATGTACTAAATCTACTAGCACCAAATAACTGGACCTCTGTTGTCATTTTAAAGGGGGTGAATATTAATGCAAAAACTGATTTCACCAAGGCGATGAATACTTTTTATAGGCACTGTATCTTTGAGAATTTAGGACCAAATTGAATAACTTTTGTCTTGTCTGAACTATGGAGCAGAAAATTAGATGGCATCCAGGCCTTTATGTGTTTTAAGCATGCTTGAAGTTTAACTAATTGATTATTTCTATCTAGTTTCATAGATAAATATAGCTGAACTATAGCTAATATAGCTAACCCTGCGTAGCAATGAATATTGACAGAGCATTTCCTAATAACATTGCCTAAGAAATGAATTGGTCCAAGTCCCAAATCCTGTCGAACTCTGTAACTAACTTTTGTGTTCATCAAAGACTCATCATTAACATGCATAAACTGGAAGCATTTTCAGATAAACATCTACTTTAGGGTAATTGGAAAAACTATTACATGAAACTGAGAAATATCAGAGTGTGGTTGAAAAAGCAGTGGAGTCTAGTAGTGAATTAAATGTAGAGGTAGCTATTGTTAACATCTACATCTTACTTACTGGCATAGTAATAGGAGTGTAATAGTGATAGGAAACCTGATAATTCAATTAAAAACTCTTTTTTGGCTAAGAGAAGCTAAGAGTGAGGCTCTCAAATGAAGTAAAACGATTAAAACAATGTTAGGTCTATGGTTGAATAATAAGCTTGAGTGGAAGATTCACCTTGATCTGTGCTTTCAGAAACATGATAATTAATATGCCTTAGATCATATGTGTCAAACTCACGGCCCGCGGGCCACATCCGGCCCAGCGTGTAATTATATCATTTCTATATTATTATTATTAATGGCCCGGCGATATGAAGCGCTGGTAACACAAGAAACTACAGATCCCATAATGCAGCGCTTCAGCTGCCTTGCCGAACACATTCCACGTTAATCAAGTCTAGTTTATGATGCTGCTAGTTATTATGAAGCTGGTCCTCACGATGCCAAGTAATGTTGAACCATATCGTTACAGCGGTGTTCAGAAATACGCACTTTGCTGATAAACCGAGTTCTCACAGAGCTTTGCAGATTCAGATGGAGCTGATTGAGCTGCAGTGTAATGACTGAAGGTAAAGTAGGACACTGCAGGGCTGCACAGTTTATTCACTCCATTCCCGCAGAAATGTCCCAGCTCCCTCCACATGAGGCTCGAACCTTGTTTATGTTTAGTAGCACAAATCTTAGTGAGAAGCTCTTCTCAGTGATGAAGACTAACAAAACAGCACACAGGAGTCGTCTCACTGGTGAGAACCTGCAGTCCATCCTGAGAATCTCCACAACACAGAACCTCACAACAAATATAAACTTGTTGACAAAAACAGATGCAGCTCTGATAAAATGACATAAGAGCAAAGACTGAATGATTTGATTTGTTATTGCTGAAAAGCACAAATTTTATTTATATTTCCAGGTTTTGTTATGCAGCATGTTCACATTTTGAATTAGTATAATTTTGGCAGGATATATTTTTATGGAGAGCAAAATCTTTTGGGATATTTAAAATTTAAGTTTATTTTTTATATAAAATCACATAGGATTAAAGTAATTTTGGATATTTGTTCTTTTAATGTTTACTTTATTTCTAACTTAATATATATAATATCTAATTTAGAGAGGATATATTTCTGTAGAGAGCAAAATATAAGTTTTTTAAGGTTTATGTTAAAAAAAAGTTAAGTTTTAAAAATTTTTTTGTGCTCAATAAATGTTTATCCTGTTCGGCCCGCGACCTAAAATGTGTTTTGAATTTTGGCCCCCTGTGCAATTGAGTTTGACACCCCTGCCTTAGGTAATCATATTATTATGTCACAATGGCTCATTTAGGATGACATATTCTTCCTGCTGCAGTTGGATTTCAGAAAGACAAAATAAATGTATTTTATGGTCACATATTTTGTTCTTTAAGAGGAGTCGTCTTTAATTTTATTAAGTTCTTATGAATTACTCCTCTTGGTTGTTTTTTGATATATATATAATTTAGATGGTCCGGGAGCAGACGTTGTCTCTATGGGAGCTTGATAGTTTTTAGTTTTGAAACTAGAAAGGCTTTCAATACTGCGTCTCTGCGTCCTGGGCTCCACTCTAAATTGTTAACATTGGGATAGTCTCAGACTATCAACCATGTTCAACAAACGGCAGCTGCAGACATGTCACCATAATGGCAGTTGAAAGTTTATGTTTTTCCAAAACAGTTAGAAGCATTAGATTACATAAAAAATATTTGTTGTTGTTGGTTTGTTTGTTCTTTAGGGAACCATTATCATTCCCAATCTGTCCTCAGTGATGTTTGAGGAGGGACAGTGGAAATTCCCCCATGAATTCAACCCTGAAAATTTTCTCAATGAGAATGAAGAGTTTGTGAAACCGGAGGCCTTCATTCCTTTCTCTGCAGGTGCATGAATATATATATATATGTATATATATATATATATATATATATATATATATATATATATATATATATATATATATATATATATATATATATATAATAACAGGACAAAAATATCAGCATGTTGAAGAATATCTATGAAACTTTCATTCTTCACTTTTTTAATCTAATGTCATTGGTATTTTAAAACACAGGCCCTCGTATGTGTCTTGGAGAGGGTCTGGCTCGTATGGAGCTCTTCCTGTTTGTGGTGACTCTGCTGAGGAAGTTCAAGTTCATCTGGCCTGAGGATGCAGGAGAGCCAGATTACATCCCTCTTTTTGGGATTACGCAGACCCCCAAACCCTATGGCATGAAGCTCCAGCTCAGAGGAACTGCCTGATGGGTTGTGACCCAGGAAGAGACCCACTGTAACTGGCGTACTGTAGTATTAAATAAGAACCAATAAAAAACTACCTTTCAGCATAAAACCAGTTGTAATGTTAAGAAAACTCTGGTCTGACTCTGTTCTATAAAAGCTTGTGAGCTTGTTGTTTTGGTTTTACAGACCTAATCCTTAATTGTTGACAGCTGTTTAGATTTTTTTTAATTGCAGACAGACACAGTTTGCTTCTATCAACTTCGTATAGAGTACATCTTTAATAAGAATTACTACTGTACAATTACTATTTAAAAACAGTCAACATGTTTCATTTAGTTGGGCAAATTAATGCAACTTTGATTTTCTTAACATCATTTACATGTACATACAACTAACCCTTTTGCATAGTAAGATATTTAAAATTTAGCAACCAATCATAAAGTCACTGAAACTAGGCCAGATCCCAGACTGTCATCAAACACAAAATGCAATATGCACTATAATACACAGCAAAACACAATTTCTTATTCAACAACTTCAATGTGGACTTTCAATATAGCAGCAACATAGGTAAATATCTAGCAAATCAACTACAACATAAATATTATGTATTACATTGATTATTCAAATAATAAATTGCACTAAATGTCTACTCTCTGTTTCAGATTTTGGTTTTGCCTGCATTTATAGTTAAGAGGTGTAACCAATATGCAAACCAGAGTGTTGTCTGTGGGTGAAAAACAAGCAACTGTGAAGAAGCTGAGAGAAGATGGAAAATCAATCAAAGCCATTGAACAAACACTGGCCATAGCCAGTACAACCAACTGGAATGTCCTGAAGAAGAAAGAAACCACTGGTGTAACAGACGTCACATGGGTAGACTAAGGAAGATAACAGTAGCTGACGACAGAAACGTGAGAACTGTGAAGAAAGAACCTCAAACAACTGTTAGTACCAAAACTGATTTGGAGATCCTTTGTCATGCAGCAAGAAAATGACCCAACACATACTGCCCCAAAAACAGCAAAAGAGTTCATCAGGGGTAAGAATACAATACAAACAACTGAAAGAGGCTGCAGTGGAAGCCTGGTAGAGAAACAATATAGAAGAATGCAAATGTTTGGTGATGTCAGTGGGTCATAGGCTTGATGTAGTTATTGCAAGCAAAAGATTTGCAAGAAAATATTAAGTCTTATTCACTTGAATCTATTTTAAGTCTGTTTCAATGCTTTTGCACACATGAAAAATGGGCAGGTTCAAACGAAAGGTTCGATCTTTAAAGTTGTGTATCAGATCCAGATATAAACACCTGGAAATAAAAGCTGAAATGTTGATATTTTGTCTCATATTTAGCTTTTGATGCCAAACCCAAATGTTTTTGGTCTACAGTAAAAATAAAGGAAGTGGCCTCACTGTTCCAATACATTTGGCACAGAGTGGACCCTCATAAATCTAACGTGCTACACAGTTCTTCACTTACAGTTCATCTGTTTTTTCTCCTGGAGCATCTTTAATCTAGGGAAATAATACACAAGATAACAGAAGGTTAGTGGTGACCTCAAGTGTATCTTTGCTAACTTTAAAATGAAAAGAACTTAATACTATATATACATGCATTACATAATTTTGTCTGTTTCATTTTCCAGACAAACCTAATACGTAAATAATATCCACCTTAGTCTGAAGATCACGTCATTTTTTTAGCCATCCAAGAGCAATTGTAATGTAGCTGTGGTGGTTTAAAAAATGACCCAAATTAGGAAGAAATGTGTTGAGTCTTATTCAAAAATAGGTATTTTTTGTGTGAACTGTGTTCTAGTAATTTTGCAGTGAGTACTCACTAAATGTTGACCATTAGCTTTGTTTTGTGTGTTTTAGGGACCTTGTTACTGCTTATTTATTGATGATTCTAGTCTGTGGGGCCCAGCCATCAGCTAGAAAATAAAGAAAGTCAGCTACACTTCTACAACATACATAACATTCTGGTCTTTCTACTTACCAATATTGTATTGATAGTTCAGAATTTGCTGATAATATTTAGAAATTCAGAATAATAGAGCAACAGCCCTCGAAGGCACCATGGGATTCAAACACTTAGGTAGCTCCACCTCCTCCTCCCTCTTTGCTCTGGCTCCACTCTCATCTGGAAGCAATAGCCATTGACCATGAATAAGAGCACATATGAGTTGCTTCAGAAAATGGCTGGGAGACAACTACCAGGAGGTATGGGCTGGTCCAGCCTTGCTTTAGTTTTGTTTTAAATAGTTTTATGTATTTTTATGTATTATTTGTTTTGGCCCAGTTCAACTTTTGAGCTACAAGCAGACTAGGAGTATCACCAGGCAAATGAGCACTACTGGTCCTGCTTGGATGGTGTTACACTGAAAGCCAAGAGGTAAAAAAAAACATGTTGTGACCTTTAACTAGATTAAGGACTGCAAACAGTCTTAACTAACCATTTGTGTTTTGTTGTAGGACAACTGGCCACTGCTGTTTTGACTAGCTATTATTTTCAGAGTTGGGTTAAATGTTCATTTATTTTATCATGTATTTATGTATACATTATGTATTTTAGCACTGTTTTATCTGGTAGCATGGTCCCTCTTCTCCCTGCTAGCAATCACCCATTTATTGTTTTATTATGCGGTGGCCTTTGTACTTGTGTATGTTTTGGGTGACTCATCATCATAGCCAGATCATTACACCTCAAGCTCTACACAGTGAAAAATACATTTGTAAAAAAAAAAAGATAAAACGTTAGGCAGCAAAATTGCAAAACAGCGACCATTAAATTACAGAAAAATTCCAAGTTTTTACTGAAAACTAAAGATCTTTTACTGTATATTCTCACTGTGATTCATTAGTCAAACTTCAGTAGGATTACAGTATTGTGCCATTTCAAAATCTTCTAAATTACAGTAGAGTTCAGTTCAGTAAAGTTAAAGTTTGTTTGGAACTTTAACTTTCAGGATCTCCCTGTTGGAATACAACTTACTCACAGATCGTACAGCAACTCTTTCTTTTCTTTTTCTTTTTTTTTTTCCACAAAAAAAAAAAAAAAAATTAATGGCAACTGTTTGACATTGCTGCCAGACTTCTATATTTTTTTTCATACGGGCACTTCTTTTTGGACATGTAGTTATTTTACATTAGAAAGCATTTAAAACAGCACAACAATGTAAAGAAACAGATTCCTATAGTGTCAAATTACACATTTTAACTTGAATTTTACTGCGTAAGATTTATTGTATTTTAAAGGGATGCTTGTAAAACAAAAACATGTCTGTTAAAAATGTTTTTTTTTTCTTTTTTACAGTGTACAAAGCCCTGTTTTTTAAAGTTAGCACTGTCATAGACCATTTTATATGTTGGTAGTTAAAATCTAAAGAATAAAATCTCTGCTTGACCATCAGCACCTTTTTAGAGGATGTTACATATTAAAGCTTGGTTTAATGTTTTTCTAGATTGTGCCAATAAATCTGTCAACTTCTGTCCCATTTAATCATTCACATATTTTTGTCTTTGTGTTTTCCTGCTTCTATAGCCAGACAATGCCCTGAGCTTCCAAATAAAACTAAGGAACCTATCTGTTGCATGTGTCCTGTGGTGATAAAATACAATTTCTATTCTACAAACTGTCGTTGTTAAAAAAATCTCAGGTTTGTCCCTGTATTGTTTTGCAGATTTTTCAGTCATCACACCAGATTTTGTAGAAGATTCTTATATTACATTGAGATATTTACCTATCCATGTTCCTATCTTCAGTTAATTATTTATAGAAGAATCTTTTATAGGAACATCAAAGGTGATGCAAACTTGTCGGGTCTCTAAAATTTTAGTAACCCTTATTTACTAATTGCTGATCAAAGTCGAATCAGTTAACAAGTGACTGACCTGATGCAGTAAGCCAGCAGGTCACATAGGCAAAAGTCCGTTTGTAAAGCTAATATAAAAGCAGAGCCAGAATGAAAATAAGTTGATCAAAGTCACAGCTTCATCATGTATGCATTTGTGGCTCTGTTTTTGGCTGCTCTGCTCTACCTGTTCTTCTTTCGGACACACAGGGCTAAAAACTTCCCTCCAGGACCCCGACCTGTTCCCATCCTTGGAAACTTGCTACAGCTAAATCTGGAGAATCCCATTACAGATCTGAAGAGGGTAAAGTTAATGGACGATATTACGAGAACATAATTGCTATATTTATATACTGAAAATGTACCAATTTAACAATCAAAATTACATCAATTGTATAAACTGCCAGTCATTTATTTTACATACTGCAAAGTGAGATTTGCGCTCATTGTTCGAAGGTTAGAAAACATAGTCACATTTGTTTTGAAAGAAAGATTTTTTAACGATCAACAATAAAATCAATCAGAAATCGTACTGCTGGTAATGACTACTGTATATTGAATAGCTACATGAGTCTACAGAGGCCCTTTATCAGCAAACATTAATTGCCCATGTGTCCAAATGGTACAATGCATGTCTTTATTTTGAATGTAAAAATGTTTCTGTTGTTCTGACTTTGTAATGGACTAAGTTCTTTAACCAGAATAGACAAAACGCTCATGATTTCAATTATTTACCACTATTGAAAGACTCTAATTGCAGTAATGTTATTTAAGTGTCACTAATCAACTGTTTCTTTGTCACCAGTTGACCAAACAATACGGTAATGTCTACAGCCTGTTTATTGGTCCCAGGCCAATGGTCATCATTAACGGGCTCCAGGCCTTGAGAGAAGCCCTGGTCACTAAAGCTGCTGACTTCTCTGGCAGATCACAAGAGCTAATGATTAATCATGTTGTTCAAGTGAAAGGTACTTTTATGTATCTTTGATGCAACTTCTACTAACGTACCTGAATGTAATGTTGTCCAGAAAAATCCAGGCTCCACAGTGTCCACCTTACTTTTTTATAGAACTACAACAGCATCATCACTTTATTTTCATTGTACACAGAGCATTAAAAGTGGAGAAAGGGTGACTTTACAGTGATGACAAATCAATAAGACTTTATTTGCAGAATTAAGTTACTTTCTTGGGCAACCTGTTCATTCTGCTGGCATCACTGGCCATAATGTCACCTCTTCAGAACACTACAAAGAACAGTGCACTCACGATTGCTGACTGACAACACATTGTTCTACACATTTAAAGGACATGGTTTCCTGAAGAACAGCAGGCTGCTGTGTCCTTTCTTTTGTATAAAAAAATCATTCAGTGCATTTAAAAATGTACTTAAAAGTAAAACATTTTGCATGCAGCACCTGGAGTGATTCTAGCAGATTACAACCATATCTGGAGAGAACAACGGCGCTTTGGTCTAATGACGCTGAGAAACTTTGGGCTAGGAAAACACTCTATGGAGCAAAGGATTCTGGTAGAAGTTCATCACCTTATCAAACATCTGGAGCAGAGTGCAGGTATGCCCACCAACAGGACACAGGGATTGTTTGTTATATGGCTAAACATTAATATTGAGAAGGACCTCATGGTCGTCTGAATTCTGTGCTGAAACTTGAACAATCTAATCAATGTATATATTCAAATCATTTTCTTTTATTATTTTCTTGGGTATATCTTATCAGATAAGGATTAGAATCTTTGTGACTGTGTTTGGCTCAAATATCACTGTTCATCTTGTTTTCCCAGGTAAGACCCTCAATCCTCAATTGCTGTTCCACAGCGCAGCTTCTAATGTCGTCTGCCAGGTCCTGTTCGCTAAGCACTTCGACTATGATGACGAGTTCATGAAGTCCCTCGTTGTTGCTTTTCATGACACCGGAAAACTAATCAATGGGTTCTGGGGTTTGGTGAGTCAGTTTTAACAAAAACATTATTTATAGTGATTACTGCGATTAAGAATATGAAATTTAGGTATATTGTGTTGTAATGCAAATGTATTTAATCTGTTTTTTTTTTTTTGTTTGTTTGTTTTGCCCGGATAAACTATATGAACACCAAAACATATCATATTTCTCACTGATACAGATTTATGACTCTATGCCCATGCTGCGCAGCCTGCCTCTGCCCTTTCAGAGAGCCTTTAAGTTGTTCACGGTACGTTTTATAGAATTTTAATTTAAAAGTCTGGCAAACAGTCATGATATTATGTTTTCTTTACACAGGTAATTGTTCATTGAGTGTAGTTAATTAGTCCCTGGTAATATTTATAGTCAAGGCCAACTGGAATATCAAAATAACCAGCTAGAACTAAGACTGTACTACATCAAAGTTGTTGGAGTTCAACAGAATTGAACATAAACAATGTCTATGGTGATTCTTGGCACTACAGTATACAAGTGAGAAGCTCAAGTCCTTGAAAGACAAAATGACTCCTAACAGATTTTGCTCAGTTATGGTTATTCACCATTTTCTGTCCATGGAAAAATCCTCTAGAATATATGGATGTTTAAAAGAAAGAAGGAAATAACGAAAGTATCAAAGGAAATACCTCAACATTTACATAAAATCATGTTTTCAAAACATTATGAACCTTTTTTTATTTTATTTTATTTCACCACGTCTTAGATGGCACGTGAAAAACATGCAGAGATGTTGGCTGAGGATAGAAAGACCAGAGTTCCTGGTAAACCGAGACATTTTATGGATTGCTACCTGGATGAATTAGAGAAGGTTTGTGTGTCCTTTTATTTTAATTCTGTTGGTATGAAGCTGGCTAAATAATGAACTGTGCACAGTTATCAGTGATAATATTTAGCTGTGAGTGCTGTCTTGAGATGCAAGATCAAGACATCAAGAGTATTGTGTCATATTTACCCACTCTTTCTCTCTTGTCTGCCTGCATAGAGAGGAGATGATGGCTCATCATTTTCTGAAGACCAGCTTTGTGCATTTGTTTTGGATCTTCACGCTGCTGGAACTGACACGACTGCCAACACACTGCTTTTTGCCTTCCTCTACCTTATGAATTATCCACAGATACAGGGTATTATCTGTTTATCATCGTGTAAAAGTGATCCACAGGAAATCTTCTTATGAACAATACAAATACACATTTCTTTCACTCTTCTCATGCTGTGTTTCTATTTCGTATTTCTCAGAGAGCTGTCGGCAGGAAATAGACAAAGTTCTGGATGGGAAGGATAACGCCAGTTTTGAAGACAGACACCAAATGCCCTACGTGCAGGTATAATGATGACTGCATTATACTATACTTTGTATCTGGTTTTAATTTTCATATGCTATGATGTAAGTATTTTTTATTCAATGATATATGTAAAATACATTGATAAAAAAATTCAAGGAACACTTTAAAAACATCTGATCTCATACTGATATGGACTAGGTAATTTATTAGGAACAAAAGGATGTCACGTCATTTGATGGAAATAAAAATTATCAGCCTATTGATGAATTGAAGACACCCTGAAAATGAAGTGAAAAAAATTATGCAACAGGTTATTCCATTTTATTGAAATTTCCTTATTGCAACTTAAAATGGCCCTCAGTAGTTTGTACGATGTGCTTGTATGCATGCCAAACAACATCAGGGCTCCTAATGAGACAACGGATGGTGTCCAGTGGTACTTCCCTATCAGATCTGGACCAGGACATCACTGAGCTCCCGGACAATCTCAGGTGCAACCTGATTGCATTGGATAGACCAAAACATAATGTCCCAGAGGTGTTCTATTGGTTGGGCATTGACGTGCACCACGAGGAACCCAGGACCCTCTGCACCAGCGAAGAGTCTAAAAATAGGTTGGAGGATTTCATCCTGATACCTAATGTCACTCAGGGTGCCGGTGTCTAGCCTGTAGAGGTCTGTGTTTCCCTCCACTGACATGCCTCCCCAGACCATCACTGACCCACCACCAAAACAGTCATGCTAAATGATGTAACAGGCAGCAGGGATCTGACAGCGCTCGTCTTGTTCCTCCTTGCACAAAGAAGCAGATTCTGGTCCTGTTAATGAGTTGAGGGCTAAACGTTCTGGCAATGGTACATATTGATGTGTCATCCAGGAGGAGTTGTACTGCATGTGCAACCTCTACTACCAGTAGTGACACTGACCCTAGCCAAATGCAAAAAAACGACTGTGAAAAACAGAAAAGATGAGGAGTGTCAGTGGTCTCCATCTGTAAAACCATTTCTGTTTTGGAAGTCGTCTCATTGTTGCCCCTCTAGTTCACCTGTTGTTAATTTCATTAACACCAAAGCAGTTGAAGATGATTAACAACACTCTCTGCTACTTAACTCACCAGATCAGTATCTTGATGTTATTAAAAAGTGTTCCTTTAATGTTTTAAGCAATGTGTATTGTATAAAACAATGCTACAGTGTAAAAGCTGTCTCTTTTGTGCAGGCTGTTATTCATGAGATCCAGAGGGTGGCTAACATTGTTCCTCTCAGTGTTTTCCACTGCACCACTAAAGACACAGAGCTCAGGGGATATTCTATTCCACGGGTAAGTCAAAAATATAGTTTATCCTGGTAAAAAAAACAACAACACACAGAATAAGCACTTACAGGTAAAATGTATCAATGATAGGATAGCTTTAGACTATCAACCATGTTTCTCAAATGCATTAAAGGACATGTTGGCAATGTCTGAAAACAAGCGACAACAAGAAGAACTGTGATGATTGTTCTATGTGTCAGAACAATGTGAAGGATTTTAAAATCAGCAGCACACATACTGTGTGTTTCTATGTTGAATGCTTGCTGGGCAGTAATTCTACACCAACACAAACATTTTGAATCCACCTGGGTTCACACAGACTTGAGCAGGTGATAAAAAATCACAAACAGCACCTCAAATTTGGTGGCAGTCACCAAATGGAAACTGGCTTTTTTTTATTAAAAAAAAGATTTATTAAACTAAAACAGTTAAGAACATTATATTACAATTGTGCGAACACAGAACAAATGTCAGAGTTGGGTAAAACACAGAAAAAAAAAATAAATAAATATATATATATATATATATATATACATATATATATATATATATATATATATATACATATATATATATATATATATATATATATATATATATATATATATATATATATATATATATATATATATATATATATCAGTGCTGCAGCATACTGACCCATTTGTCCAAACTCCTTGTTACTTTATCCCGACCACCTGGGCTTGTTCATACTCCTCCACACACTGGCCACACACCTACTGGATGAGGTGGTGCTGTCCTTACCCAGGGATATCTACCTAATCCTACCTGCCTAGTTGCAACTTCTCTTGTGTGAGTTTATACTCACTACAATTTGTGTAGACAGTGAAAAAGAGGGAACTCAAACATGATGTCACATACAGATGTGTGTGAAGACGGTATGTGCATTGTACTGAAGGAGTGGGGTCTACTGTTAGTGGAAGCATGGGAAGGAGGAACCACAGTGGTCAGATAGTAACTGTATGTGTTTACATTTGAAAAATATTTGTTGATTGTTCTTCAGGGAACCGTTATCATTCCCAATCTGTCCTCAGTGATGTTTGAGGAGGGACAGTGGAAATTCCCCCATGAATTCAACCCTGAAAACTTCCTCAATGAGAATGGCGAGTTTGTGAGACCAGAGGCCTTCATTCCTTTCTCTGCAGGTGCATGAACTATAAATAATATTTTTTTACAATAACAGATAAACAGTCATTGGGAAATTATGAATGTGACAGAATTATCAGCGTGTTGAAGAATATGTATGACACTGTATATCTATGTATTTTAAAACACAGGCCCTCGTACGTGTCTTGGAGAGGGTCTGGCTCGTATGGAGCTCTTCCTGTTTGTGGTGAGTCTGCTGAGGAAGTTCGAGTTCATCTGGCCTGAGGATGCAGGAGAGCCAGATTACATCCCTCTTTTTGGGATTACGCAGACCCCCAAACCCTATAGCATGAAGATCCAGCTCAGAGGAATTGCATGATGGGTTGCGACCCAGGAAGAGACCCACTGTAACTGGCGTACTGTAGTATTAAATAAAAACCAATAAAAAACAACCTTTCAGCATAAAACCAGTTATCTTGAAAAAAATCTGGTCTGACTCTGTTCTATAAAAGTCCCTTTCAGCTTGTTGTTTTGGTTTTATAGACCTCTTCTGTAATTGTTGACAGCTGTTTAGACGGTATAAGGTATCTTATGAACAGTGTGAAGTATTAAGCACCTTTTTTTCAGGTGTTTTGCTTTCCTTTATTTAAATAAATCAGATTTTATTTAAAAAAGTATTTAACTTTTTTTTTTTTTCAATTTCCTTAATAATTTACTTTGGGTGTTTTATCAACTTATAGAATATATCTATGCTAAGAATTACTACTGGACAATTACTATTAAATCTAAATCCAGTCAACACGTTTCTTTTAGTTGAGCTAATCAGGGTAACTTCGATTTACTCAAACAACTATGCTAACCCTTTTTCATAGTTTGTTTGAGTTGCATCTCATTCTTAACATCTTCAAAATAAAGTTGTGATAGAGCAACAAATAAATCTACTACAAGATAAAAAGAAAAAAAATCAACTTTTGTCCATACAAAACTCTACATGCGAAATGGTCCACACTCCAAGGAATAATAACACTTAATAATAATAATAATAACATCAGCAATAATAATAATAATAATAATAATAATAATAATAATAATACTCTTCTCATCACAAGACAAATCAGTTAAGTGATAGGCACCTTTTTGAACAACCTTAAACTTCATTATGGCAACATTAATATTTTATCCAGACTGTCAGAGTGTTTCAATCTCAACTACACTCTTTTACAAATGAATAGAAGATGATTTTGGACACTGTACTACAGTACTTTCCACTTTCACTCATCACATGGATAACTACTGTTAAAATGAAGATAAATATCCCTGTCAAATTTCCAACTGAAAATAAAATCACAAGATGGCCTTGAGGAACCACATTTCAAACATTACTTCTTAGCAACCCAACTACTAGACTCAGTCAAATGGGTTCAGAAAGATAATTACAACAAATCTGTTCAAATAATAGATTTAGCACAAAAACTGTATAAAATAGTTTTAATAATGAATATTTTCAACTGTTTTTATGCCACAGTCCATCAAAAGAAGGAACAATTTTAAGAACTTCACTATTTCTTAGACTCCCTGGTGAAAAACTAACACAATCACAAACACCATGTAGATGCACCCCTTCGGTTCAACACCAACAACTCAAATCCATAATCTTCTAAATCAAGTGATGAGATTATGAGACGTACAGCCTCAAAGAGAATATCTGAACTATATGAAATAATATCAAAAACCTTTACAATAGTCCTATTAATGAAGGTTGGAAAAAATCTGACTTTCTCCCATGACCCTGACTTTTGGACTGAAATCTATAATAATATCATTTCTACGGCCAAACAATAAAACATTATGAACAATAAAATTGTATTTCTACTACTACTACTACAACTACTACTGCTACTAATGATAATACATCAATATGACAACCTTAGAGAGTTTAATATATTACACATTATTCTACTACAGCTAATCAACCTAACTATTACAAATTACATCATAAAGTAGCCTACAGTATATACTATTATAATATAATGACCATTATATATTGTACATACACATATGAATATGTATCTGCATGACTACTTGTCTCTTGAGTGTATGTATACATGTATATATTCTCCTTCCTTGTTTTATTCCTCTTACTGGGTATTATGGGACATAATACTATGATGTGTGTAATGTTCCTCTTGTTGTAGGGTTACGCCTCCTAGTGGACAAAAAAAATTAATGCAGCTTTAAAGTGACTTTATTCAATAGTTTCAGCAAATTCACATTACAATGTGCGAACAGTATGAAAGTGTAAAAAAAGACAATGAAAAGGTTAAACACAACAATAACATTTGTTGTGAAAATTAAAAGTAGAAAATCATCAACTGTTGATTGTACTAAAGGAAGGGTAACAGTGAACAGTGAATTACAATCTCTTCATAACTTCATAACCATCTAAACAGTTATAACATCTCTGAGAAATTAAAGGCAGCGGTCCTTTCTACCTGTCATACAGGCACACTGAACCCCTATTCAGTAGCTCTATGATGGTGGGACAGTGGTTTATTATTGGAGCTTTTGTGTAGATGCTGTATTGTTTTACTGGGCTGCCTCTTGATTGTCAGCAGGAGGCCAGGGGGTGAGCTGGTAGGGGGGTGGGCTTGAATGGTATGTGTGTGTGTGTGTGTGTGTGTGTGTGTGTGTGTGTGTGTGTGTGTGTGTGTGTGTGTGTGTGTGTGTGTGTGTGCTGACAGGGACCTTCTGTGATGACATTCATTTGGGTGACTGGTGCAGCAGAGAGGACAGAGAGAGGAGAGCTAAAAAGAAAAACTGAAACTGAAAGAGGTACAGAGACAGTTAAGATGAGGATGTTTTAAACAGACAGGTCAAAGACACAGACGTGTTAAAGGGAGACTAGAAAGACAGAGTCAGGTGAGATTGTGTGGACAGGGCTGTACACAGACAGGCTGACTTGCTGAAATGGAATTGGAGAGACACATCTGGGAATATCAGAAGGGACGTTTTTTAAACATGGACTAGATTGGGAACCTGCACATACCAACTCACACACACACACACACACCTTCCAAACACACGTACGCACATCTGCTTTTCTTTTGTGAGCGGCCTTGGCAGCGGACAGGTGTCAACATGCAGGAGTCTCCTGGTGCCATGGGTGTAGATGGCAGCTACGCCAGCAATGTTCCAGCCTTCCTCACCAAGCTGTGGACCCTGGTGGAGGACCCCGATACCAACCACCTCATCTGCTGGAGCGCTGTGAGTCAGCCATTACGGTGTTTGTCGAGTGTAAAAGCCTCTTTCATCAAAAGTAATGTCGCTTTATAAAAGCAAAAAACAACAACAACAGCATCACCCATGATCTTAACCAACTCTGTATTGCTAGTGTTCATCATTCATGCTTCTGATAGAATAAAGAGCACGTATTCCTGTATCACAAGAATCAAAAATAAATTGTAACCAGGCATTAGCATCAAAAATAATGCAATACAAAGATTTTTTAAGACTCAACATGAAAAGGAGAAAAAAACTTTTCTGTATATATTGATAATGTTCTATTAGGAAATACTTTTAAACATGTTCCTTTCACTCGTTCTTGTGAGACAAAC
Source organism: Anabas testudineus (assembly GCF_900324465.2). Lineage (NCBI taxonomy): Eukaryota > Metazoa > Chordata > Actinopteri > Anabantiformes > Anabantidae > Anabas > Anabas testudineus. The sequence continues at coordinate 4,976,964 of NC_046615.1, forward strand.
CTCAAAAAGCCAATAAGACAATTACAGGAAGGACAATTGATTTGTTATTTCACTCGTGTTAGATTTTAGAAACCTGGCATTTTCTTTTACCTTTAACAAAACCCCACTAATGAATCTGATGTTTTAAATTATTGAATTGGCCAACAGCAGCGGTGGTAGAAGTATCTGGGGAGGAAACTATTTAAAGTTTGGTAGTTTTTTATTATTTAAATTCAGTTCCCACAGTAATAGAAGATACTATTACATCAACAGGAGATGGTTTTCTAAATTACTTTGCACAACATTGTCATCATTTGTTTTCTATATGGTTCCACTCTCTCTCGACCCTCCAATAATAAACAGTAGGACAGACTCTTTGCAGAGAAACATACAGTGGGCAGATGCTGTCCCGTCCCATGACATCTAGAGTTCCCGTAGCGTGTGCAGCATCAGCTGCTGCATTGTCAGGCGACTGCTAACATCAACGTCCTGTTCAGGATTTGTTCAAACACTAAAAAAGGAAATACTTTGTCTCAATTTCCTCTACCAACAACACATGTTGATGAGATATGAGATGTTGTAATTACTGCAGTGATACAGGCAGATGTGTAACTCCCTATAAAATAGCTATTAGCAGTTATTAAGACGACCGTACCAGGCCAGATGGTGCATGTCACTGACGTCAGTGTATATTTCAGCGGCCTCTAGTGGTCATAGTAATCATGACAGGAGCATGTCTTAGGTGATTTTCATCCAGGTCATGTTGAAACCAAGAGCGTGAACCCTCTGATGCACAACACGCGTCAGAAATGACCCGCGTTCATTTCCAAGGTTATTTCATGCTGGCTGAGTTTTTCTTTGTTATATCTTTTGAAATCGGTTCATTTCATTCCAAATATTCTTTAAATAACTTATTTTTGCTTACCACAGCTCATAATTTCCTTTTTTCCTTCCATATTTTATAACAGTTTTTTACATTACTACATCAAGTTTGATTTAAAATTAAAAGACTGAATCAACCGAACATAATTTTGAGGCAGAATGAAGAATTTTGTCATTTTCCTCTCTGTCTCTGTACGTACCAGTAAACTCCAGTCAGATTAATACTGTATGAGACTCACTCATACATAACATATTCTTCACATTCACACATTCTCCATAGTGACTACAAGAAGCTCCTGCAGACCATTAATAAGGTTTACTAGAAGAGACAGTTCAGCTTTGAGTTCAAACGTCTTCATATTTACATGCAAATATTAGCCAAGTTAGGACTCTTGTGTCTTTAGGGTTTGAATCTTTAGTCACATTTGGGATATTGTATGATGTTTACAAAGAATGTACAACTGCCTGGTAAATATACTGTATATATGTCATTTCTAATATCCAAGTTTCTGATCATTGTTCCGTATCCCAGTTCAGACCTTGAAATCCAAGCCTGGCTTTTACAAGTGGCTAAAAATACCTATGTTCAATTTTGGTTGTGATTTTAATAGATCATTGCTAATTAGTATTTCTGGGTATTTAGCAGCAGAAAGTGAGAGTAAAAAGATCTTCCTTTTGCCAAAGCTTCATATGTGTATTTTTTAAATTCATAATAAGAACTCATTCAGGTTTATGGGAACTACGGTTGTGATGTTTGAATACAGATCCCAGATTTTACCCCAGGAAAATGATCTGCAAACATGTCTCCTACCTTTTTCATTTTTGTGGTTTAACTGGACAAACTTTACAGCCGTTTCTTTGCCTCTCAGTACTTTTTTGGGCATGTTCTCAGCCACTCTGTTGCTGCTCTGAGGCTGAAAACACTGCTACTCTTTGGTGTTTTATTATTCAATTCTTAATCCAGGTGCAACAACTTGAAACTCTGGTTTGGGTCAAAGTGAAGTTTATATTTTAGGATCTCAGTAAATGAAGCCTCCTTTAAATACATGTCATGACTAACCAGACAATGCAAATGATCGTGTTAATTGTACATGTAGTATCAACGTAATTAGACAAAAATATACATTCCAATCATTTCCATGTTTTCTCTATTTCAGACTGGGACTAGTTTCCATGTGTTTGACCAGGGACGCTTCGCCAAGGAAGTCCTGCCAAAGTACTTCAAGCACAATAATATGGCTAGCTTTGTTCGACAACTCAACATGTGTGAGTACATTCTCCTCTCCTCTCCTCTCCTCTCCTCTCCTCTCCTCGTCTCTCCTCTCCTCTCCTCTCCTCTCCTCTCCTCTCCTCTCCTCTCCTCTCCTCTCCTCTCCTCTCCTCTCCTCTCCTCTCCTCTCCTCTCCTCTCCTCGTCTCTCCTCTCCTCTCCTCTCCTCTCCTCTCCTCGCCTCGTCTCTCCTCTCCTCTCCTGTCCTCTCCTCGTCTCTCCTCTCCTCTCCTCTCCTCTCCTCTCCTCTCCTCTCCTCTCATCTCCTCTCCTACAGTATATTTAGATACATTCATATTTATCTACTTTGTGTGTGTGTTTAGATGGTTTCCGTAAGGTGGTGAACATTGAGCAGAGTGGTTTGGTGAAGCCTGAGAGAGACGACACAGAGTTCCAGCATCTGTATTTCCTTCAGGGACACGAACATATGCTGGAACACATCAAGAGGAAGGTATGGAGACCGACTAATCAGGAAGTGTCTTAATGGTGTTACTCAAACACCTAACGCTAACTGCAGCTCAGGTTTGGTCTACAACATCCAGACTTGATGATGACGGCACTATCAGAAATGAAAAGAAAAGAAGCGAATGCCTTGTATTTGTTGCATGGAAGCCACCAAATCAGGCTGTACTTTGCATGCACAGGTCTCCATCGTGAAGAGTGAGGAGACCAAAGTCCGTCAGGAGGACCTCAGTAAACTGCTGTATGAAGTTCAGCTACTCAGAACACAACAGGACAACATGGAGTGTCAGATGCAGGACATGAAACAGTGAGTAAAGACGAAATGATATTTAGCAGGTTAAAACTTGTTGCTTTGGAGCAACTGGCTGACCTTTGCTACATGTCATACCCCCCTCTCTTCTTCTATGTTTCCTGTCTCTAGTCACTACTGGGAAAGTGATTATCATAAATGCTCCCCTTGAGGAAAGCATCCACCTCCCAGTTGTGCCTTTGGAATGATTCTTCAGCCTGAAAAAGTTCACACAAAATAATGACAAACAAAAAGAGAGCGAGTGGGTATGACATGCAGCAAAGGTCCCCAGCTGGACTCGAACAAGGAACGTGACAAACCATCCAGCTACCAAGGCGCTCTAGAGATAGTAGATCATTTTTACACAGAAGCCAGTATTCTGAATTTTATTATTAGAATTATTTATTGGTTTTTGTCTAAGCAAAAACTGAATCTGCGCTAGACTCAATAGAAAGGTCAAGAGACTCAACAACAATTTGTGGTGAAATTTATGTAAATTAAAATAGAGGCATTCTGAATGAGCCATAGCAACGTCTTTTTAACAGCTTAGTGTAAGAAAATAGACCAGGAGTGTGTTGATCCTGCGTAGATTAACAAGCTCTAGTCTCTTATGACTGGTTAGAAACGTGAGCCTCACTCAGAAACCTTCAGAGGGTTATATCTGTCCTGTTGTCAGGCTGTTCAAAGCCTTGATTTGGAGCATATGTCTACTAAAAGATAATGGATAAAATGAGTGTAGCTAGATTAGTGGGTCATGATTTACATAAAGAAATCAGAAATCACAAAAACTCACTCGATTTCAAAAAGTTATTCATGTAGTAATGAGTGAAAATGCTTGACCTAAAAAGTCATACATAGTCATTTAAATGCAACCTGCCTCCACTTAATCACACTTTACTGGGGAAACTATGACAACAGCTTCGGGCCTGACTGTTATTCCTCTTGCTAAGTTGGAGCAAATCATCCAGTGGAAGCACTGACGTTTTCTCTAGAGGCTATTGTTGCTGAAAATAGCTGCTGTGTCTCTATTGTGTGGTGGAGCTGCTTTGTGCTCAGTATTGTTTGCTAATGAGAGGAGAGAATGTTCACCTGCTCACCTGACTAACACACACACACACACACACACACACACACACACACACACATATAGCGATGACAACTAACAAGTCTTAGAAAGGACGATCAGATGTAAGGCCATGCATGTACAGTAAGCGTGGAAAGTGCTGTCAGAAAATGCTCCACCACAGTGGTGTTTTGTCTTTTGTGGTGTTCATTTGTTTTAATTTAAGTGGGAATGTCTAAAGATAAAGACACAGTGAAAGGCAAAATCGTCTTTACGTACGTGTGTTCTGTTTTGAAATCACGTTATATGACCCATGTGACAGCATTTCTCACAGCTAGAGCACTCTCAGCACTTGATGCAAGCTCAGTTTCTTCTGAAAGTCCAGGCACTTTGCGTTGTATTAAGAGGGATTCCTAGCATGTGCATGTACAGGCGCATCCTAGGAGGTCTGCGAGACAATGTGAAAAATCACCTACTTGTCTGTAGCCTAGCCTGGAACTGCTCTCCAGGCAGCAGTCGCCTGTGATAACACTCCTGAGCAGCCTACTGGGGAATTAGCCAGGTGGTGTAATTAGCAGCTTAGTGATTTCCACCTACCGTGGTGCCATCACACAGTGGGACGACCGAAATAACTCCTCTGTACTCTCCACAAAAGACGAGAAAATCAAAGAGATAAAGAGACGTGCTGAAGAACCACAGTCGACGGGTTCTAAGCCGAACAGGGATAAGCAACAAATTCAGTAGAGTACTGCTGGTATAGACGTACTGTAAAACCAGTTGTTGGCAAGAAGAGTACAGTCACACACACTCTTGTGATGAATCCATCCATCTTCAGTGAGGCCACCGTTATATGTGTTTTTCAGCGATGCTATGATGGTCATAGATATTTATTTCTCAGTTTTTACATTAGAACAACTAGAAACACAGAGAGTGGTTCTTGGCTGATCTCCTCCCACATAGATCTTTCCTCTACAGAGGTCACACTCAGTGTCACTTTAGCCAACACCTACACCAGCTGTTGTTTTTCTTTTATATCTGAGGATTTTTATTACTGTGCACATATTATCTATATTTTCTAACATGCAGATCAACTGACTGAGTTTAAGCCCCAGCATTTCAATTCATGTTTGGCTGAAAGGATGCCTGAAAAAACCTAATAGGCTTCAGATATTTAACCAAGTGAAAATGAGAAAAACTCCAACAAACACATTAAAAAGTTTACTGAATACGCTGTTCTCTTCTCTTTTTCTCTGTGTGCTCGTCACCACGTTATTTTGCAGGCAGAATGAAGTGCTGTGGAGAGAGGTGGTCTCACTGAGGCAGAACCACACGCAGCAGCAAAAGGTCATGAACAAGGTCGGTTTGTGTGTTTGTGATCGTATGGCATGCAGCCTAATAGCAGGAGGGTCTTTACAGCGACAGCTGTACGAGCAGAGGAGAACTTTTCCAGCAATCATGGAATTTGAGGATAAACTGTTTTTTTTATCTGTCAGATGTTCAGAATCAGGGCCTCCTGTCAAGATGAGGTTGGGTTACATGACATCCCCCTGCTTTTATGTTTCAAGAAAGAAATAATGGGATAGTGTGTGTGTGTGTGTGTGTGTGTGTGTGTGTGTGTGTGTGTGTGTGTGTGTGTGTGTGTGTGTGTGAGGTGGATGCTGATTCATGCTGTGCTTTTTCTCTCTTTGCCAGCTGATTCAGTTTCTGTTCAGCCAGATGCAGTCCAACACACCCAGCACTGTGGGCCTAAAGCGAAAGCTGTGAGTACACACACACACACACACACACACACACACACACAAACACACACACGCAGCGGAGCAATCAACAAAAGTGAGACAAACAGGGCCACAGTGGGGCAGAGGGAAGGGCTGGCTCAGCTGACAAACTGAACAATCTAACTCAACAAGCACCGTGAATGGAGACGAGTGCTGAATCAGTTAGTCACACGCACACACACAAACACACACATTCCCACACAGTGAAGGCAGAGCAGAGTGCGTGACCCTGCGACAGCCTGTGTGTAAACTGCTGATTCAGCTTAGCTGCCGAGAACAAGGCCGGCATGAGAAAAGAGGAGGCACACTGAAACACAAAAGTGCTAAAGAAATGTGGATTTCAGGGTCAGCGGGCTACCTGCCAAAGATACGTTTGGTGTTTTTTCTGTGTTAGTTGATCTTCTCACCTGCATTTAGCATCTTTATTCTTTCTCCGAATTCACACGGCTGACTCATTCTCTCACTCCCTCCAATAATTCCTTTTTACAGTCGACTATTTAAACAGGCTAAATGAATAAAGCCAAGGCAACTTGGGGGTTCAGGTTCAGGAGGAGCCGGGGATCGATCTGACCATGCAGTCAGTCAGCAAACGGCTCGATCTCCTGTTTAACATTACAACATGTACCATTACCATGTTGTTGTGCATTTGCTATTACACAACATTCTGCATCCGTATTAATAAACAGCAGTGACACAGAGAGTGGGAAAATAAACCAAATGTGCAATTCAGCAACTTCAAAAACAGGAAAAATGCCAAAAGTGAGCCGGACATATGGAACTTCCATCTGTAACCGTTTCTATAAACTATTAGTCAGCTTTCATTGATTCTCTATAGATGTTACGACTATAACAGATGTGTCACTGATTATGTTCCCTCCAGGCCCCTGATGTTAGACGACGGCTCTCCCAGCCCTCCTGCCTCCAAGTTCAGCCACAGTCACTCGATGGACCCGATGCACGAGCCCTTCTACATCCAGTCGGTAAGGACGTGTACACATCATACAGTGAATGAGTTTGTGCTGTGAACAAGCTGCTGCCACTCCTAAATCTAATAAGCTTTTATTTTAGGAGTCTGAATTGTGTAATTTGGGCTTCATCTAGAGCAGGAAATATTTGTCAGTAGCAACAGTTATTAGTGCTCTGCTGCACTTCTCAACAACATTTTGTGCAGCTGATGTTCCACGTTGTGCTTCCAGCCACATGCAGTAAACATCAACGTAGATGATGCCGTGTGGTTTTTGGTGGAGAGCGCTGGGCCGTGTTTGGATTTTCATTCTGTCTTTAAATCCACATTAGTACTAATTCAAATGTAATCGCTGTGCTGAATCAGATATATAAAAAATATCATGATATTTTTTAATCTAAATTTGAAGTGTGCCTCAAACATGAGCCGTCCGTCTAGCTGGTATATAACGTCAACACTAGGGGGAAGCAGTGGCCCACGCAGTGACAGATGAGGAGCAGTACAGATGTGTCACAGGCGGTTCTCCTCCAGCTTAAGTCTGAACTGACTGGTGTTGCATCTGAGTTTGTAAAGAATAGTTTTACAGACATTAAGAACAATAATCAGAGAAGCAGCTACGAAGATGAGAAGACAGTAACGTCACAGCTGTGGACTTACTGTACCATGATTTGTAGGACTTCATGGGCCTATACTGTAAATCTGTAATATCACACTATCAACACCTTCATAAATTTTACATGTGCAGTAAATATAAGCAGAAACAAACAGTACAGCTCTGTTTTGTTTTCTCAGCCATCCAGTGACACTGCTTCCTGCTCTACTAGTGGACTGACAGGAGGACCAATCATTTCAGATGTTACTGACATGTCTCAGGCCAGTATGGCCCTCCAGATGCAGCCTGATGATACCCAGTGAGTTGATGTTAATGTTACTACCACAAACATCAACCTACTGCTCTACTAGTACTATTGCTATTACTATATATTATCTCTGCTAACAGGGAGAAGTGCATGATGCTCATCAAAGAGGAGCCTGTGAGTCCAGGAGTGAGAGGAGGGAAAGGGGGTGGTGTAGGAGGAGGAGGTGGAGAGGCGGTAGCGCTGACCTCTTCCTGTGAGGTGTGCTCCAAGGAGCCCCCCGTCCTGCCTGTTGCAATGGTCCAGTCTGTTCTAGAGGGGAGGGGCTCAGCTGCCTCTGTAGTGGAGAGGAGGAGTAAAAGACCTGCCCTGGACAGGTAGCTGCTCACCTGAGGTGGATGCGCACACACACACACACACACACACACACACACACACACATAAACAAGGCAGTGTAGGTGTTTCCACAGAGACAAAACTAGTGCACGCAGTGAGCAGGTGAACCAGTGTGTCTCATATGGCTTCATATTTTACATAGAAGTGTGTGTGTGTGTGTGTGTGTGTGTGTGTGTGTGTGTGTGTGTGCAGAGTGGAGGTTTCAGAAGCAGTGGAAAACGTGGACATGAGTCTGGAGGAGCTGCAGCAGCTGCTGCTCAGGAGCCATCAGCAGAGTTCTGTGGAGGCTGGGACCAGCGCCGTAATGGACGTCAGTAAACTAATCCTGCACTAGAAGCATCATCACACACATGGAAACACACTAATGTGGAACGAATCGATGAAGTCAACATACTGTAGATTCAGACATGTCTGATATTTGACAGTATCCAGTGAAACAAACGTTGTCATTGATACTGACAGATACTCTTCTCTCCCTGCAGCCGTTCAGTTTAAACATGCCTCTCACAGAGTGGAACTTCACAGAGATGGAGTCCAACCTCAAATCAGTAAGTCAGAAATTGTCACTACTGTATATACACATGACATGTATCAGCTGAACTGTTTTTCTGCTCATCTTTTCCTTTAATCGTGCTTCTAAGGAGGTTAGTTTTTATTTTTTATTAGATTTTTATGACTTTGACTCTTTGTGTGTGAAGTTGATGTGATGCAGTTGAACAGTTCTAGTATCTACTGCATCCAGCAGATACAGAACAGCACTACTACTCATCTGAAGTAGTATAATCTTTATTTAATCTCAGTCTTTGGTCCTCGGAGCTTAATGCTCCACTGTCTTCACCACCTAGTTGTTAACTCTGTCTGTTTTCTGCTGGTGATAGTAGAGTTCAGCAGGTTTTTAGAACTTTTCACCCAAAAACAGCTGCCTCTGACATTATGAAGCAGAAAGAAACACTGCTGACACAACGATGAGCTAAAAGGTGCTAAACCACAGTGCTAAGGGGAACTGTTGACTGTGTGTGAAACTACAAGCAATTCCAATACTCAAATAATGCACAGTGAATAGTAAATATTCCTACTAGACAGCGATCAAGTCCGGATGGCAGCAGCCTGCACCTTACAGTTGTGTGTGGTAAAGAAGTCAAATAAATGACAACGGTAATGTTAAGTAAGGGAACAGGAATGCATGCTTATGTGTCATCCTGCAGCACCATGCAGGATGATTTACACTTTGTTGTTTTGACTTTTTTTTTGCCAGACAGCTCTCAGATTGTTTTGCCGTAGCTCTCTGTTGGGACACCTGCTGTGTCAATGTGGCGATGACTGAGGGGGCTGCACTTTGTGATGTGGGTCTGACTGCAGCTTTAGGCCGCCAACAAAGAGCCATGTCTGATCCACTGCTTGCATAGATGCAGTGTGGTTAACTATTGTATGTAAACAACACTCACATGAGTGCAGTGTGGAGATGTTGCACTAGGTGGAGCTTTTTCCTTCCATGACAGAGTAGTGTGTGTACACACTGTTCACAAGAGAGCCAGTTCTAAAACTGAGGATGAATATCAAATTATCCAATCTGAGTCTTCATCCAGATCATTCAGGATCTGGAACAATACATACAGAGGCATTGCTAAAATGTCTGCCACTCACCCTCTTCCTCAGAGTTCCCACCTCTTATAACAGGGAACCCACTGCTAAACCTCCATGTCAGCAAAGTAATCAGCAAATGTCACTGAGGTCGAATTATCTGACCACGCTGCGTCGGTTGTGCAGGATGTTCAGACTGTCCCTTCTGTCTTAACATATTGTGGAGCTTAAAGCTTTTCATGCACTTCACCTTGTGAAATCACTCTCAGCAACTGTCACAGGAAGTGTGCACACACCACACGCTACAAGTCACGCCGTGTGCTCCAGAAATGTATTGCAAGAAATGTATTGCACGTGAATGTTAAAGATTACATTTAACAGCTATAGACAAGTTAGAAAGTGGATGCCGCGAGCTGAGGAATGATTTGTAAAGAATGAATATGTGTTTCTGAGAGGTCATATGACATCTGTCCTCATCAGTGACCCCCCCCCCCAAATTTCAAACTGCAGCTAGTTCCTTAAATGGTTACTGCTGTTTTGCAATGACCAAATCTCTTATTCTGCTGTTTCAACACTGTGTTGCAAAAAAACTGCAGCTGCACACTATTAAACAGTCTAATCTTTAAGCATTCTACAATCCAAGAAACTGGACAAGATACTGCTTTCAATACTCACACGAATCATGTAAGAGCCCTGATCCAATATGGCAGCGATGAGCGATGCATTTCACAAACCCTGATGCATCAGCTATACATATCAGGGTTGGGGATCTCTGGTATGAGGCCAATGTGCTACATATCTTGAGACACTATCCCTTAAGGTTAAATAAGGCTGACAGTAAGTACTGACTTGTCAAGCTTCCCCTCTGTCTTATGAAGTCCATAGTGTTGCCAACCTTTTGATTAGTAGTTCACAGTAGTTCACCATGTTTATTGTGCACATACAGTGTACATACAGTAGTATACGTCCGTAGTGCACGAAAACATGGGGTAGGTCTAATTTAAGAGAACTGAAAAATATCAAGTTATTAGGTCATTGGGTAGAAATAGTTTGGAATGTATTCATGCAAATGTGTAACAACCAATGAATCTCAGCTCTAGCAGTGATCAGTTTATTTTAGTTGATCATCCCATCCCCTTCCCAGCAAGTGTATATATCTATAATGTAATCTGTGCTGTCAAAAAAATTCTAAGCTGGTCACTTCTTTGTAAGCTGCTATTATTAGAGACATGTCTTAAATCGCTGGGACCCATCTATTCCACTCTGAGGTTATCTATTCTGTGGAGCCATGACATTTAGCCTGCAAACAACTCGGACTCATGGGAAACCGTTTTTCCTTAAGGCCGCTACCAGCCTGAAGACCGGGTAAACAATGATATCACAGTCAAAAACCTACCATACTTGGCCTAACATGCCAAGTAAGTCACACGATAAACTGAACAAAAGTTCCATCTTAAGGTGGATTTTGTTAATGACGTTAGATTTTGAATAAGGTTTTCCTGAAACATCCCAAAAGCTCTGTCTTTACCTTTTTTCGGCATTTACTAAAATGATTAATACTGTCTCACACGATCAACAATCATTTTCATAGGACTGTCTTGAATAAACACTAGCTAGAGAGCTGTTTCATTACCTGGAAACGTAAAAAAATGTTTGTCAAAACCGACTTCTAATGTCTAATTAATCAGTAGTGATTGTACCTACTTCGTTGCATGTTTAAAATTCCTGTTGACCGATCTTTCATTCTTCCTGTTCAACATCACAGTGGCAACAAACACTTTGGTGCATCTAATGGAAGAAGCTGATTTCACAACCTTCCTACCACCTTGTTTAATGAGCTCACTGTGGTACCATCATCAGCAGCTTGTATACCTAGAAAGAAAAGCATAATCATCCATCACGCAGAGCTGTAGTTATCCTCCGAAAAGGCAGATTTCTTGATGGTTAATGGGATGTCTCATGTGTCTCTGTTTGGCTTTGTTTGTGCAGCTGACAGTCAATACTACATTCAGTAATTAGAGAGTGCTGCAGGATTTCCCACTTCCAGTGTGCGCCTTGTTTGCCTCGTGTTTTGGTAATTTATCATGCTCTTTATGCCATTTACACAAATACATTCTGTAAGCTTCTCCAGGAGCCCCAACACTACTTGAAGATTTCTTTTGATCATGAGGGAGCTGGGCGGCACTGGGAGCTACTTTACATTGGTGCTTTCAGTCAATATCACTCAATGTAATACTAACTTCATGTGCTGCAAATGTCTTCAGAATGCCTGTTAGGTCTGTCTCTCATTCATTTGCAGGCACTAATGTCATGTTATTCTCCTGTTCACTTCTTCCAAGTCTACACTGCTTGTGCTCTCACCTTCTCTCCATCCTCAGCTTCTTTACTACTGTTCGTTTCTTTCTCTGCTGCCTGATTGCTTACGCTTCCTGCAAACCCACTCTGCAGAGCAGATACACACAGCAAGAACTGCTGACATTTTATGCGGCTTAAAAGAAGCACTTCAGTAAAAGAGAATGTGGTGGTAAAAAGAGAGAGAGAGAGAGAAATTTGCATTTCTGTTAATGTTTCCAGTTTTTGGGGGTTTGAATAATCCCTTGGCCAGACAGCGATATAACCAGTGTCTTTTTCACATATTATCGCTTATTATTCCAGGGTCAGGTGAAGCAGTTTGACCCACACAGAACTAAATATTATAGCAACTACTGTACAATCATAGGTAAAGAGCTTTTTAAAGCAGCAAACAAGCAATATATAAGTTGCACACACACAGCTTCATGCAAATATCATGTCATAATCAACTTGAGAATGTGTTTACGTATTTTGTAAGCAGAGACACAACACAGCTAGCCTGAATGTTCATTTTGTGATTGTTTTTGAGGTTCAGATGCTCTTTTAATTACTGCATATCATTTTGTTGCAACAGATGGACATGCACTTTAATTTTCTTTAGCTGATTCTCTGGAAAGTCTGTAAACCTTTGCACTTTCGTTGGATTCAAACCTGCCTAAACTATACGATTTGCATAATAACACATTCATTTATATAAGACAGATGTCCAAGAAGCATCCTTAAATCTAGTATTTTATGTTAGCCCTGTATGTCAAACTATAGGATTACTGAATTAAAGCACAAGATTTATAATTAAAAATGTGTTTTGTCATATCGCATTGCTCACAGGGCTAGAGTATTTTCACATGTGCATTGTCAAAGCGTTGCACAGCACTGGTGCATGTGAAGGGCGCTGATGTTACAGTTACAGGATTAAATGTGTATGTGTATTTTTGTCTTCACAGTACATGTTCCAGAACCAGGAAGCAGAGGTTTTTCCAGCTGCTGGCTGTGAGGAGCAGTGATCTGTGCTGTGGACTGTCCTTTCTGAAGTGTTACTGAAGTGGTCAGGTGAATTTACTGCACAGTATGTATTTTAGTTAATGTCAACCCCTTTTAACTTCATGTCTGAGGTACTTAGCCCCAAGATCACTAGTACGTAATGAAGATATCTTAAAATCTTAGGACTGAGCTGTGGGACTGAGTGAAAGAAAACTACAATATATGATTTCTTGTGGTAATAAAGGGACACATGACCCAGTACAGCAGGCTGTTGGCTTACCTAAATGTTTTAACAGTTTTAGTAGACAATGGAGTAGAAGAGTCACACCCTATTTCGTTGGACCGCTTATAGCTTTGATTACAGCACACATTCACCCTGGCATCGTTTCGATAAGCTTCTGCAATGTCACAACTTTAATTCCTGTCTAGAGTTTCATAATTTTTTGGCCAAGATCTTGTATTGATGATGGGAGAGGTAAAGGTCTGGAATCCATGTGTGAAAATTATGTCTCATGCTCCCTGAACCACGCTTTCGCAATTGAGCCTGATGATTCCTGGCATTGTTGTCTGGGAATATGTCCGTGTCATCAGGGAAGAATAAATCCATTGGTATAATAACTTGGTCATTCAGTATTTTCAGGTAGTCAGCTGACCTCATTCTTTGGACACATAACGAACTGAACCTAGACCTGACCAACTGCAGCATCCCCAGATCATTGCACTGCCCCCACAGGCTTGTACAGTAGACAGTAGGCATGATGGGTGCATCACTTCACCCGCCTCTCTTAATACCCCCATGTGCCCACAACTCTGGTACAGGGGAAATCTCGAATCATCAGACCACATGACCTTCTTCCATTGCTCCAGAGTCCAATCTTTATGCTCCCTAGCAAATTGAAGCCTTTTTTCCAATTAGCCTCACTGACAAATGCTTTTCTTAAGGCTACACAGCTGTTCAGTACCAATGTTTGAGGTTCCTTTACATTGTGTGTGTAGAAATGCTCTCACTTTCACTATCAAACATAGCACTATGAGTTCTGCTGTTGTTTTAAGTGATCATCTCCAATTCCAGTTTTAAATAATGCGTTGGACAGTTCTTAACCCAGTTTTAGTCTCCTTAGATGTTTTCTTTGTTTGATTCATGTCAATAATTTGACCCTTCTGAAACAGATTAATATCTTTTCAACGACCACAGGATGTGTCTCCAGACATGGTTGTGAAATGAGAAGCTACTCACTGCATCAGTTAGGGTTAAATAACTTGTGGTGACTTTTTTTTGGACAGTGTACAATAAATGTTGGTAGGCTCAGTTTTACTTCTTGATTTTTTTTTTGACAACCAGAAAAAGAAAGTCTCCCGATTTATATCCTTTTAAATTTGTCAGAAGTCATGCAGACAAACAACGACAGCTTACTGTACACTGACAACAACAGTCCAGTGGACAGTTGCTGCTGCAGCACTGTCATGGGTGCACATATACACAGGGGCTGCACGTAGCTGTAGACTGACTCCGTCATCTCCTCTCGTTTTTCTCCACAGGCCACAGAAGCTGCTGTTCACCTCGTTATTCCACTCTGCATGAGTTTGATCCCACGGCCCTGCCAGGCTGTTTCTTACATGTGGCTTTACTTTTTTCTTTTTTCTTTTTTTCATTTCCTTACATCTACATATTTACAAAATGACAAAGTCCATATAGATAATGTGATTTTATTTTTTTCAATCAGCTATGTGGGCATGACTGCTGCCTGCATTAGAAAAGATGCTGGTCAAAGTTTTCCATAGCTACTCAAACAAACAAGTGTGTTATGCCATGATTATATCTAGACTTCAAAATTAAGCCAGCTGGATGCAGACAGTGCATTCTTGGCTCCAGCACTTTAGTCTTTGTGTGAGAGGGAGTTTCCTGCTTGTGGACTGTTTCTTCCCATTACGGATCTTTTACAGATGTATACATGAAGAGTTTTTTTTTATTATTATTGCAGAATATTTCACAAAAAGGTCACTCTAAACATTTTTTTCAGCCTGTGTAAGTGTGTAGAAGATTTAAGGGCTCCTTATATACTCATATGCTTCAGTGATAGGTGGGTGAATTTCTGAAATGCACGAGGAAGCCTTTCGTTTTGGAAGCATTACAGGAGGTTTTACACACCTAGGCATCCATCTAACGCATCTTTGCACAGGCCTGACATGTAGCAAGATACTTAGTTACTTCTGTCCATTTAAATGTGAAGTTTTTAGGAAATAGTAAAAGAAAGACTTCTCATTTGACAAAAGCATGAACACCACTGCATTTTTGCACAATCCGTATGACTCGTTATATAGAGTGATGACAACAGGTTATTACCAGTATTTTCTGTTTATACATGGCCAACGCTCTGTTGCTCTACACATGCATGTCTAAAAGTGGCACCTTTAGATATGTCTTAATGGCCTCAGTCGCAGGGTTTTCCAAAGCTCCAAAGCAAAATTATGTGGTTCACCTCGGGCACACGGCGTCTGTGAATGTTGCTGGTGTAGTCATACAGAAACAATGAGGACGTGTTGAGTTCAGACTTGGGTGTGCATAGAGCACAGAAACCAGATTAACAATAAAGACAATGGGATGCTGCTTTTCATACTCAGTAGAGAAAGAAAACTGAAATGTCCTGGAGCCAGTCTTTACAAAGATTTCATTATTTCATGACTGTGTTTTAATAAATGTATGGTGGAGTGGTTACTTGAGAAGTGATTCTTTTAGAGAACCATGAATACCTATTTGAGGAAACTAATAGATATTCATTCTCGGGCTTACTAATAATCTGATGATGCTCTTTGATGTCTGATAGTCCTCAGCACTGGTTGCAGGCAACAGTTGAAAGGTTAACTTTGTGCTAAATATACTTCTGGGAAATCCAGAGAAGATGTTATTGTGCAATACTGTACAGAACTGTGAGAACTCACGAAATTGCAATACATGGATGACCATGGGAATGTAGGAAACAGCAGCTGTGAGTGGACTGGAGCACACTGTAATAAGATGCACTGCAGAAGGATGATGTTGGCCTGTGAGTCTACAAGCCTTGATCGGTCTTTAGACTGAATGAGACACAAGCCTCAACTTGTAGTTTTCAGAGGGCGCGCATTAGCTACAGCACAGCTGATTGTGAGGCTGTAGCAGCAGCAGCAGCAGCAGCTGCTTAATGCATTAATGCTTAACAAGTCTAGCTTTGGTTTTTCATATAGCTGTGTGCTTTGTCCACTACATGAACCTAAAGCCCTGCCAACTGTTAACATAGTTAACAAACGCTGTCAAGAGTCTGACTGACCAGACCAACCAACTCCATCTTCAGGGCTAAACTGCTCGGAGGCTTAAAACTGAGGCAGCAAGTTGCATTAGCTTTTCATTAAAGGGCTGTATTTACTCAATAATGTACTTTTGAACCTGTTGTGTACTACTACTAGTTTTTATGACTAGAACTACCATAAAAGCTGCAGCTTCACATGTAGATTTGGTAAAGTGTGATTTGCATGCAAAAGATATTTAAATATCCTCCAAAGCAGACATGATTATAGCTGAAGTTTTGAATGTCTGCACCAAGACAAAGAAAAATACAACATACTAGGATAACTTTACAGGTATGACTTGTTGATTGGATTACAAATGACCCTTAAAAGCTAATGCAAACTTCAGGTGAAATTGCACTAAGAATCAGTTATATGATATATGAGAGTATACAGTACATTTTAGACATAGCATTTATTCTTGTTTCTCATGATAATATGCGTGTTCATGATTTCTTTTTTTTTTCCCAAGGAGTGATGGATACACACATTTAATTACTCTGTTTTCCATTTTAATAATTTGCACTGGAATTGAACGGATGTGTGTTCATATGACATTTATGCTTGTCAGGATTGCAGATAGATAAGGATATATTTTTGTTCACTCAATGAAAAGATCTCTGCTGTAACAAAGCCTGGCATCCCAAAAGCACCTCTGCACTATGAGAAGACAACAACATGTCGCCTTTACGCTTGCAGGAAAAAGTAATGGCCCAGTTTCTCCTGGTTTGCTGTATGACTTGGTCATGAAATGTGATTTGATCTTCACCAGAGTGATGGTGGAAAAAGTGAGTGAGTAAGTTTTAACAACTGGTTGATCCACATCTACCAGTTAGGGCTAACCCTAACCCATTCATGCAGAACACATACTACATAGACATATAATTATATTACCAATCCCCAGCCATCGAAACCCTTTCTTGTTACAAC
This sequence comes from Anabas testudineus, assembly GCF_900324465.2. Classification (NCBI taxonomy): domain Eukaryota; kingdom Metazoa; phylum Chordata; class Actinopteri; order Anabantiformes; family Anabantidae; genus Anabas; species Anabas testudineus. The sequence goes on from NC_046615.1 coordinate 4,994,068, forward strand.
AAAGAACTGCTGTTGTCAGTAAAGATACAGGGACAATCGTAGTGCTTAGATGCTTTTGAAAGTGGGCCACAACCTGCTGAAAATGTGAAATGTTTTAGTTTTTGCACAGACTAAAGTGTATTGTTACAGAGAGTCAAATAAACTGTATTCCAACTGTGTATGAACTATTTAAGTTGTTAAAGCAAATAAAATTCAAAGAAAGTGGACCAAGATACATTTTGAATGCTTTCTTTAAAATCCTGAATTGTGTTACTTGTATAACACGTCTGTCAAAGACTGTGTCTCCAGACCTCTCACTCTGTCTCACTCCAGTCTTCCTGTTTCTGGTTTGTCTTTACTCGCGTGAACACTTCAATTGACTTTGACACAAGTACACTTGGCCCTCAATCCGAGTTCACTCACTGTTGTAAATGTGTTTTTCACCACCAGGGAAAGAATTGTTCTGTCACACATTTTCATCAGCTCTGTGAGAGACTTGCCTTGGGTATGGTGCGGTTTACACTTACCTCTGTCATAGTCAGACTGGTGTCATTAATGAAATAGACTGTGCTAGATACCTGCCACCTCCTTCATATCCTGGGAAGTATCCCTGTGAAGGACGCATTTCCCTCACCTACAGTAGTATCACAACCTTGGACAAGCTTTTGATGCATTTAGGCACATCGATGTCCTGCCTGTCTATTCCACCTTGCTTCACTTTACTCACTAGACTTCTGTCTATTTTCTTTTCCTTCTCTGCTATTCTTTTATTTCTTTGATTGCATTTTTTTGTCAGGTTGAAACGTTTCACTACTGATCCAAGTAGCTTATTCAGTCTGAAGATAGAAGAAGCTTCAAACTAAAGAAGCTACTTGGATGAGTAGCTTCTTTTTCTTAATTTCCAGTTTAAACTCTAATGTACAAACTATTTTTTAGCCAGTTTGATTATCCTGACGGGCGCCTGCAGGTACATACAACAGAGGGTGAGGTGTGGTCCCAAACACAGTGAGTGGCAAAAAGTGGCTTCACAAAACAAAAATTTTCATTTGGGGATGCCAGTGACCTTTGCCCTCCGCATTGCGCAGAAAACAGACCTGCAATTGTGAGTGTTTGACAATGTTTATTTCCAAAGCTGACACATCAGGACATTGCACATTTCTATGAACCAAATAATTAGTACATTAGTACAGTTACGGTATTTTTATCATTTTTAACAAATCCCATAAAGACACTTATACCATCAATAAAATGTATCTAGCTGAAACCTGATTTATCTTAAATGTGTGCAGCATAGAGCTTCACTGTTTCTTAAAAAACTATAATCAGTATAGTATCATCACTATAGTCTATCTATTAACAGCTCAGTTACTTTGGATACTCTTGACTTTTTGATACACTTTGAATTTTTTTGTCTAGAAAAAAGAACTGTTGATTTTGTTCCACCTATATCTTACAAGAAATACATGGTTTTTAATGGGTGGAATGAATGCACTGCCCTTATGTACTGAAAAAATGGGAACCTATTTAAAATTAGTTAAAAATTTAGTTTACAAATCTGGTTCCATCACACCACTTTTCAACTAATTGGTTTCTTACAGAAATTTGTTTTTAAAGCTGTAACCACACAATTCAGGCACAAATGGATGTGCACTAGTGTATTTTTAGCATAAATTTTCTTTTCACAAACAGCAAACTGAAAGTGACAGCATGGTTTAAATATGCCAATCCCTAAATAATGAAAAAGGACAGCGTTCAAGTAAATTCAGCATAACTACTTTAAATATACTATGAATTATAATGTGTATGGTCACATAGGCACACAGAAAGATGGGAAGTACTGTATAGCATCTATAAATATAATGTTCTCTCCTCCCTGTGTCTTGTCTCGTTGTTTCGTGGGGGTTGAGCTACTCTCATCTCCAGTTACACCTCTGATGTAGCACATATTCCATTTGTGAATCCTGCAAATTGGATTTTGTCCCTTTTAACCAGCCATCAACCTGAGAGCGTTAGTGGTAAAACCACTGTCCTTAATTTTCATCTGAAAAAACGTTTCCCTGAACACAGTTACAGTCAGGTATGAAGCAAGGCTGTGTAAGAGTCATTTAACATAGTGTGAATATAGTTAATATTACTATGGAACATTATTTTTAGTTTTCTTTTATTTGTTATGTACATATGAAACAGTGGATTGCCCGCCCCGTTATGATTGCTTACGTTGTTTACGTTGTCATCCGTAATTTTAATTAATTATGCCATCCACGTCTGCCTCGATGAATGATTAAAAAACACCAATAACAACAACCTGTGCATTTTTCTATCATCTAAATACTACAAATTGAGCTAATTTGCTAAAGTTGAGTCAATGTTGCAACCATGTGATAAGTGAATCATTATGTTTACTGTTTTGAATTGTTACACATACAGGTGAATATTAAATCTAATCCACAGTTTCTTTGTAGGTTGTACAGGGTCATAATAACAATCAGGCTGCAGATTAAGGAGTATATGTTTGATGTTTGATTTGTTCCCCACATTGTTCAAAAACACATCTTAAAGTATGAAAGTGTTTTTTTGTTTGTAGAGGTTTTGTGTTGTTGTCTGATTATTCAGTTTCACTTTGTAGTTATTTTAAATTGTTGTTTTATCTTTCTTTGTGGTTATTATGGTGGTTCTTGTAGTTGTTTTGAGTCTCTTTGTAGTTCTTTTGAGTCTTTTAGCTGTTTTTTGTTTCTCTGTAGTCATTTTGCGTCTCACTGAGGTTGTTGTAAGTCCTTCTGTATATAATTTATGTCTCCATGTGGCTGTTTTGAGTCTCCCTGTAGTTGATTTGGACCTAGCTGTGGTCATTATAGTGTCTTTGTAGTTATTTTGAGTCTGCAGTCAGTTTGCATCTGTCTGGTCCACATAGTCTTCAAACTGAGCACTGTGCATAACCACATGATTTGAAACAGGGATCATGTCCCACGTAGCTATAGTTTAGCTTGTAAATGGCCAATTGCAAAATGTACTATCCTCACAAATGATCCCATTTTGGACATATCCGTGTGTACGTTTTATCATTGATTGTAAAAAGACAGTAGAATGATGATGTTTAACAACTTAGTAAAGACTATGTCTTTGCATCATTGCAGATTAGCATTTCACACTCTGCTCCTAAGTCATCAAAGACATAGATGGTCATAATATGTACAGATTTGTAATAATTTAGTTGAATATTACATGTTTCTAAAGTCATTTACAGTTTTTCTGCAACCCTCCTTCACTGCTGTGTAACCATAAGAGCTTGCATTAGACAAGGTGATGACGGTAATCAAAAACAGCCTCAACACTGAAATGCTATTGTAGTTTCATCTCCAGCAACAGAATAGCAGGACTGCATGTGAAGAGTTATTCTTAGAAGAAAACAACCTAATTACAGCCAAGTGGGAAATGGTCCCCACTTCAAAAATCTTCTCCTCCTTTGTCTTTCCTCTCTTCGCTCTCTTCCTTTTTCAGTTCCATCCTCTTCTACTCTCTGTGCAGTGATTGCCTTCACATCCATCCCTACTCTGTTTTCTGTGCCCACTTTTCCTCCTGTCCCTTCTACTGTCTTATTTCTCCACTTCTTATTCATCACTGTGAATCCTCCCCATTTCAAAACCTTATCTCCTTTTGTATCTCTTGTACCCCACTGACTGCCCTATCTTTCATGCACCCCTCTGTCTAATTCTTCCCCTTCTTCAACCTCAACTACTCCTGCCTCTCTCCTTCCTTCCCTCCTACATACTGCTGCATTATTCAGTCTGAGTGCTATTTGGAATGGCTTGTGCTGTCCCTGAGTACCTCTCCTTTCATCGTGCTCCATGGAGCATCGCTCCGGAGTTGAACCCCTCCCTGCAAAACTCGCCACTGCACCAGATACACAAACAAACAGGTCAAGCCACTGCTCCCACATATAATCATGAATTCACACATATACATTCAGATTCAACATATGCACAAACCCATAAACATACTTGTAATTGTAATGTTTTATTTCTCTTTCTTCCCTAAATGCCCTCCATGAACCCTCAGGGATCACTTAAGCTAAAGGTCCAGACTACAACAGAACAATGCGTCTTTTATTTATAACTATCAGTAGTACCGGACTGAAGCACTTCAACTGCTGGCGCCACAACACAAGGTTCTGCACCGGCAGACAAAAAAGTGAAAATAAGAAACATCCCTGCATTTTTAATCTCTTTAAAAAAAAACAGGGAGGACTGAATGAAAATACAAAGAGCTGCAAAAAAGTCTTCTCTGGAAGGTCCTGTATGTTTACTGATGTGGAAAAGTTAAGAGACGGAGGTGAGAAGAGCTGGGAGAAGATGAAAAATGCTGCAGATTATGGACCCATGACATCAAAAGCAGAAACTGTCTGTCTCTAAAAAATAGATGTCGACGAAGCGTGTACAGTATGAAGGTCATGAAGTATGAAATCACAACTTGTTCGGGGAGAGACAGACGCCCTCTTTGTGCCACTCTTCCTAAAACGTTTGCAGTTTGAAGTGGCTCTCAGTGTTGTGGCACTTGTCTTCTTTATTCTGATTTCTCTTTCTTTAGCAAAGTGGCCTCCGTGGCACGTCTGTCTCTCTGTTCTGACGGCAATGTTTCAGCTCTTTTTTTTTTATCTTTTGCCCAACAGCTGTTCAAATGAACTACAGGGAACACGAGAGAACGATATCAGCTGTGAGTGTCGTTGGGGGAAAAAAGTCAGGTTCAGTGTTAGTGGTGGCGGCGATGATGTGACTGGGGCACTGGGGTTGAAACTCTTCTGCATTTTTCATGCAAAATGTCTTTTTATAGCTGCGCTCAAGTTGTGAGGATGCAGGCTGCAGGCTCCCACTGAAGTGGGGCTGTTGACGTCAAACAGCAGGACACTGAATCTGTGATGTTTTATATCATCTTACAATAGAGTGAAATCTAAAAGGGCCACAAATCCTAATTTTACACACTGAGCTGTCGTCTAGCGTACGGAAAATTTCACAGCCATGCAGCATGTAGAGTTTTAGTAACGGTTATTGTTTTCTCGTATGGGTGGAAATCAGCAGTTTTATCTGTGCATTGCTGTTTGGTTGATGACACAGAGAAGATGAGCAGAACAGTCACTTGAGGTGGGACTCGCTCACTGGATGAATCACAGACAGTCACTGTACAAACCGCAGGTCAAACATCATTTATTTAAAACGTATCCTTGAAAAACACAAGCTCACAGCAACTAATTAACATAAAACTAAAACAGTGACGAGCAAGTGTATGAGCATTCAAATGCACCAAATCAAACAAAAAACTGTTTAAGCCTCTACTGCACTGGAGCTACGAGTCTACCCATCACCAGTGAAGGATTATTTACAATGAAAATAAATGTTGTGACATAGCCACACATGATTCACGAAGACAACGCCTTCCTCTCCCCACTGATAAAACAAAGCCAAAAATAAGCACATTGCAAAAAGAATAAAGCTTCACAAACTATCTGCTGTTTTACTTCACGACTGCCTGTTTATACTTTCTATTTATAGCCAACTAAAGCAGAGACAACTTGACGAGGCCTGACCCGTTACTGTTTGTCATTTTTCCTCAGTGCACGGTGTCTGTATGTTGTAGTTTGGAAGATGAAGCGAAGCCAGGACAAAGTTTTCACTGCAATCTAATGTACTAATGTCCTGAGGTCCTGAGAGGTAACCACGGAGCCGCTGTGACACTCAGTGGTTACCGCTCACCTGCAGCAAGAAGATCCTGCATTTTATTTAGATCGATCACTTTGAAACTTTCTGTTCGTTTGTTCTCCCTGTGTCTTTGTGAGTCTGTGATGAGTGAGGTGGATGTGTAGTCGAGAGAACACCACCCATTTGTTGCTTCACATACATGGTTACTATACTTCACATGACAGACCAGTCCAGGCTGCAGCCTCAGGACATTAGTACATTAGTACATTGTCAATAGGGAGGCTTTCTTATTTTATTCAAATTACTTTAGTCTTTCAGAGGAGCACAGCTTTTCCATCATCACTGTTCTGTTTTTGACTCAATCTTTTTTCCAGCAGTTATTCCCCGGAGGCCACAGTGCTCTGGGAGATCATCTTTTCTCTCTAAGCATGATCTAACAGCTGCAGATGCAGGCTATACACCCTAGTAATCTCCCGCTGGAGAGGATGATGATACTCTGTGCTTTTTTTTTTTTTTTTTTTAGCAAAAATACAATTTAGTAAATGTCCTCATAAATTCCAAAATAAGATAAAAAATATAGAATGTTTTAAGATTGAAATGAAATGAAATGATTGCACTTATGAAACATAAAATGGGTTTTCATAACATATTGTCTAGTAAGTAAAAGTAAAAAATATATTTATCCGTTGACATTGCTAGGGTGCAAGCATGTACATGGAATTCTAGGTGTATTTTTTAATATCTTCTTTCTTGTCATGTTCTAGACACGATTCTAGCAGGGTTTCATCATAGGTAACTGTTTTTTCAGCTGTGAAGGAAAATTAACTTACTTTACCCGAAGACGTGACCACAAAACAACAGTGGATAAAGTTTCAGGCCAGCAAAAGACTGTGAGCAAGATTTTTATCTGGTAGCGGCACTTCATGAATAGCACACCCTGCTCTATCACAGTATGCAGGAGGATGGAGGACATTACTATTCCAACTGTACCTGGGTGTTCTGGAAGAATCAGGGGCAGAGCCAGTGAGTTGAAATAAGTATCTGAGGTAGTGTTTCACATTGGTTGTTTTATTACATGGCTCATGTTATAATGCCAACAGTTAGCTTGTGTGTCACTCTCCAATGAAGCGCTTGTAATTTACGAAGCTAAAGCTACAAAAATAGATGTAATGCCATTCAAGATGTTTATTTAGCGCATACACTTCATCCAGCATCCGGAGCTGGCAAAAGATATGAGTGACGCCAACAACCTCCATTTAGGGCCTAGTTTGACCCACAGGAAGACCTCCACACGTTGCCCAATCAAAACACAGTGGGACTGGGGGAAAGGTGGAGCTCAGGAAGCCTTTTTAGCCTGTTGATGCAGGGCTGCAGCCGTAGTCGTCTGCCATGTCTACACAGCTGCTAGCTTAAAGCAGGAGATCTACTTTCAGTCATCGCCATCATCGTTTCCATACTTCCTTCTTTGAGTATGTCTGGACGATTCAAAAAGGTATCCACTCAGGGAAAGAGTAGGGCCTAATCATCCCTGAATCCCTGTTACCACAGCAACAGAGGTTAATGTTGAGATTATGGCAGACAACAGCAACAATTACATAAATAATCAATATGTACATGTGAGTAGCAAAAACGCAATACGTTTTCTTGAACATGTTACTCTATTGTTTTAGTGTCTTCAAAGCTGCCTAAGATGCATGATGTAGTTTTAAGTTGCCCTCCGGCTGACAGGCTGCAATCTGTACACATTTTCACTGTGAACAGTGAGGTCAGCACAGGGAGGGATAGCTCACCTCTTCATGCTAAGCTTCCACCTTTGTTTAAGAGTCTAGTCATGCTAAGTTTATGCCAGGTTAACAATGAGAGTAGGGTTAAAAGTTACATTTCTGGTGATGGTCATGTTTCCACAGATCAGAAAATAACTTCATATTAGGATATTTGTTAAAGAACTAAAACACATCTAACTGCATTTTCAAAAAAACACCTCCAAAAAACCTTTTTGGTGTTATTTAAAGAGATGTTTGAAACAACAATGATTCAGGCTTCATTCAGGAAGCAGGAGTGGCTGTGTTGTCACACAGTGCAGTGCCCCCAGATCAGCTAGGACACTGGCTCTTTGTTTGATTGTTTACCGGTGGAACAACAGCCACTCTTGAATGGAAACACCTTTTTGCAGGAGAGATTTTTCCAAAGTCCGGTTTTGTTCAACATCTGTGATATTTGACGCCCTATCAACAGCAGCTACAGAAGACATTTGTTGGGCAGCTGTATTTTACCCTAAAGTTCATGCTCAGAGCTGAAAACAGTGGAGGTCACGGCATCACCAAAGTGATGAATGACTGCATCAAATAGTTCATCTTATAAATGTTGTATGTTTGGTTTATCTCAGTGACATAATTTCAATTCTTTAATTGTAGAATTTACTTTTATGGATATTGACTATAGCTTGGAAATGAAATGCAGGCTATTTTTGTTCTGTTTTTTTTTTTTTTTTTTTTTTTGTTTCAACTTGTCTGCTGTATCAAATCAATTCACAGGACAGATTATGAACCTTTTAATGTAATGGTTTGTAAATATTTTTTTGCCAGAGGACTTAAGCAGGATTTATGGCACTCCATTACTTCTGAACTGCACATCAGATGGTTGGATAGTATCTCCTCCACCTCCCTCTACACACCCTGCTCTTTATCTGTTTCTTTAACTTTTCTCACACACACGTCAGGCCACAACAACTAAGCACTTCTGACTTTCAACCACAACGTCTGTTAGTTTACTTTAGCATAAAGACTGGAAGTGGAAACAGCTTGATTTTCTCTGTGTGAAATCAACAAATTACACGTACCGGGAGCTAAAAAGCTCGTTCATTTGTGCAGCATGTGTTCTGCTATATCTCATCAGAACTTATTTACACCTTCACGACTAAGTCATGATGCAATTCACTATCACTGGCCACTTTATCAGGTTCACTTTTACAATCCAATACAGCAACTCTACTTTTACTAAGTTCTGATTTCTGTTTTTCTTAAAACTGTGAGAAAGGTGATGATTCTATGATGTTTATTGTTGAGGTCATAGTGGGAGGTGGAGCTGTTTGTAATGTTTTGGCCCGCTCATTCATGTAAATACTACTTACAGTATGTTGTGTTGAAATTGTGACAGTTACACAGAGCTGTTACACTGCCTTTGATTGTTCTAATGTCTGATGTGCTACCGAAGACATTTATTTATTTAGTTTTTTCTATACACTGAAGAAATCAATCAATCAAAACCCATATGAAATAGAAATTCAGCTGTAATTTCATCCTTGTATTTACATTTACAGTAGAAATATGTCATGACTATTACATTACACCACAGCATTAACAGCATAGACTGTAGCACCTTTTACAGTAGAAGTGGGTTTTACCTGTGAAGACAGGTGAATGCATTTATTATAAAAAAAATAAAAATAAACAAACATAAAGACCATACCTGTCCATGAGAGACAAGCAACTAATTCTTAACCTGACACAAAATGGAAAAAGGCAGACTAGGCATAACAAATACAAACAGTATTTTACTGAAGTAGTGTCTTGGAAAAGAAAGAAACCACTGGTGGACTGAACAACATTAAGTACATAGAGCAAATCAGCACGTTTGATGAACTTATAAGACAAAGTGTGGAGTTAAAGGGGATGTGCTCAAGATCCAAACTAAACAAGCTCATCTGTGAAGCACAGTGGAGGTAGGGGGTAGCTTGTTTCCCTTCTTCTGGAAAAGGCAGAGTGATCTTCACTGATGATATAACCCATGGTGGAAGCTGCAGAACAGGTTCAGAGGTGCACAGAAACAATTTACAGAGGAATGCATCAACATTAACTGGGAAGAGCTTCATCACACAGCAAGACGCTTTCCCATAACACACTGCAAACTTTATAAAGGGCAAAGCAGAAGGTAAACCAGCACAACTCTGTAAAGCCTGGAAAAGCAGGTGTATCAGATGGATTAAAATATGACTTAGACAGAATTTCAGCTTTTATTTAGGGTATATGGGAACTGGCTAAATATGAGTACACCTAAAAATTTGAGTGAACAAAAGTACAAGATTCAAGGTTTGTTTTTATAATTATTAATATTAGCAGCAATGACGCCTACCACCATTGCATAACAGAAACTGACAATAGAAGAAATATTACAGTAACAAAAAACAAACAAAACACTTGAATTAATATTAGTACAAGTATCAGTTGAACTTCATTCTGAGATCGTGTTTTTGTCTAACTCTTTCTATCAAGATGAATAGATGAAAACCAGGGTGCTTCTAACATACTAACATTGCCATGCTGTTCTATTTTTATCAAAAATTGGATAAAATAATAAAAAAAGAGCTGACACCTTTCACCACAGATTTACCATGTATTATTGCAAAAGATGAATTTAGTTTCCTAATATTTTTTGTGCTCTCAATCAATGGATCCCACCCTGAAACTGAGGCAACAGCATAGTTCTTACAGTCTGCGATGACAACTTGCATCACATCACTGTAGATACTGTGTGTGTGTGTGTGTGTGTGTGTATTTGTGTGTGTGTGTGTGGCTTGTTCAACATTAACCACAGCCTGTTTTTGCTAACTTACTGACCAGATGTGACAAAGGAAGGAAAGAGAGAATGAAGAAAATGCCCTAAATTGCAACAATCCCTCTCTTATGTCAGTTAATATGGAGCATGCTACATGATGCAGACATTAATTACTCAGAATCTAATACTGAGGAACTTCTTTATAGCAATATAATTTAACTTAATGAACCTACAACCAAATCTTAAATGAACACTTTGGGACATTAAATAATTCTCTTTTGTGTAGAGTTTGGGGAGAAGATTGATACTCATATCTGTTCATTTAATATGAAGCTACAGCTTAGCATAAAAACTGGAAACAGGCAGAGACAGCGAGTCAGTTATGCTTGTAAACTATACTGTGCACAAACTCCACAAATATTGCTGTACCATATACTGCTCTATCTGCATGCACTTGTTAAATTGTCCATTATTGAGTGCTACTTGCCGTCCAGGTGGACGGGCTCTGCAGAGCATTTGGGATTTGCAACACAAATGCAGCATAACAACACTGTCACACCGGAGGTCAGCTGACGTCTACAGTCAAGTGAAAGAGGGAGGTCTCACTTCTTGTGACTAATGCAGAATTTTGCATGAAGCAAACAGAGATAGGACAAAAACATCCATAATGCTATCATTTTAATGCTTTTAATGAACTTCCTGGGATGGACACAGATGGCAAATGATTAAGTTTTGCAATAAAAGTGTGAAAGTATAAACAGTTTTTTTTTCTTCTTGAATTTCTATGTTTATTGCGAGATAATCCTTGAAAACACACAAGGATGTGGCTACTGTACCAGTTAGCAAACGGCTGATACGCAACTTCCTGCACCAGTCATTTGTTCGCATTGGCTCGCTGCCGCTTCATGCTGGGCAGGGCAGTGAACACTCATCTTGTCGGAGTGTGTTCGCAGGAAACAGCTGCCTAGGGTTTCGTATGTGGGGGCAGATGAGAGCTGTGACACTAAGATCAGCAGTCAGCAGTATCAAAAACCTATAACCAATAGCCAAAAGCAACAAAAACATAAAAAACTCCTGCAAAGTTGGATGTTTTATATATATTTAAATTTTTATGTGTACAGACTGAGCTAAGCCATACTTGTTGCAAAAACAACAGCATTTACAAAAGGTTTTACGCTACTATCAGCCAGAAAAACTGAGGCAGAGCTGACATTGAGCCATTTGCAGTTATTTGACAGAAATACTTACTTCCAGTGTTATTATTACTCCAAAGACAGGCTGTTTACTTTTCACAGAGGACAGTGTAAAGTAGAGTATAGTGATATAATTCCACTTTCCTTAAATTATTAAAAAGTAAACTAACCACACTTGCTCTCTAAAGTTTATAAGTGATCAAAATATTTTCAATATGTAGATGGAGATAAACCATGCCAAGCTAGAACAGAGGCACCAAAACACTCAACTGTGGGAAGGAAGCACTCGGACTGTCAAATTTTATCTCTTGTGATACCACAGATGCAATAGCAGACATGATGTTGATGGCTAAGTAACCTCGAAGTTTCACTGCAACTGTTGGATGAGACTGCAGACGTTGCCAACAACCGTTAGTCATTACAGTACTGACATAATATTTCCTTTATATCAGATAAAGCCCATGTGGCTTTTGAATTAAGACAGCGTTTTGTTTTTTGGCTTTATATATATATATATATATATATATATATATATATATATATATATATATATATATATATATATATATATATATATATATATATATATTTGTAAACACCTTTACAAATTAGGAAATGCAAAGAAGAAAAGCCTTGTTTAGTAGTTTCACACCTTCAAAACTGAAGCCATAATGGATGTGACAGCTGAAAAGCACTTTGATTTCAAGTTAAATTAGAGTTTTTGCATTAGCATTGACTATTAGACATGAGATACTACAATTTCAAGTAATTTTGGACAAAGACAAACAAAATAAATCATGCACGTCATTGTTTCTTTAAAGAGGGAACACCACAATGAGCTTGACTGAGCACCTTGCTGGTTATGTAATGGAAACGTGTGTTTGCAATTGAGTTTCTAGACCCAGTAGCTAACAGAGAATTGGTATCATTATTAGATGACATTACTGGCAACTCAAATACATGCTGTGTAAGCCCAAATTACACATTAGGGGGGTGTACTTATATATGCAAGTGGCCAAATTATTAAAAAGGCAATGATGGGTCCATCCATAGCATGGTTGGCACGGTGTGTTCTTTTCACTTGGGTACAAATAAAAATCCACTGTGGTGGACTGTAACAACTACTGTGTGTGTTTTCTAAGTCAGTTTGTTGATATTGTTGGTGTTTGATTGACAAAGATCAGGATGATGAGCAGACAGGATTATTATTAGCTTAGTACATATGAGGAACCAAATAAATAAAGCCATTGTAATCTTATAACAACATATTATTGCTTCAACAGGCCATTGATGACGATGATCATCATATAACACACTGGACATCTGAACTGCATTTAGTCGGCGTGGAAGAGAAACATTGCCTGGAAATGGTCTAACATGAATCTATAGTCATGCTAGTGGCTCTGTGAGGCTGCAGGCACAGTGATGCTCTGAGCTAAATGCTAATGTCAGCATGCTAGCTTAATAAAAATGCTGCCTGTTAAGTAAAGTATACAGACATATAGACATTTGCTAATTATTGCCACCAAACAGAGTGAACAGCTGAGTGTGGCGCTAACGTCATTGGTTTGGAAGATATTAATCTTTAATGTACAGATCAACCCCCTCAATAGCTCCATAGTAATAACCACCACTTTTATCTCTGAGATTGATTTCTCGCCTGTAAGACCTGATGCTCAATCAAAGACTTTGCAGATCTGCATTTTTAACAGATACTAAGGTCACATTTGAGGCGAGGTATGAAGGCGCCACTTGGTGCAGCACAGTGCATTTGAATAGTTTCTCACAGACTGATGTGATCTATGTCACAACTAGTTCCAGTGCTTCTCAACAACAGAAGCACAGCGGAGCACCACACGTCCGCTGGCCGTGATTAGCCGTGGCACGTCCGCACCTGTTACCGCTGGAGCGGATATTCATGCGCTTCACCTGCTAATTAAACACACTGACTTTTTGAGTGAATTCAAAATATAAACCTGTTTTTAGCGCTTTCACTTGAGTTGCTTCATTTCGGTTTAACCTCAAGCCTGTGGAGCTCCTGTGTAACAGTGCAGCACCAGGCCGAGCCACCGGGAGCACGGATGCTCTCTCTCTCTCTCTCTCTGTGTCTCTCTCTCTGTCTCTCTGTCTCTCCCTCTCTCTCTCTCTCTCTCCTCTCTCTCTGTGTCTCTCTCTCTCTCTCTGTGGTCTCTCTCCTCTCTCTCTCTCTGTGTCTCTCCTCCTCTCTCTCTCGTCTCCTCTCTCTCGCTCTGTGTCCTCTCTCTCCTCCCTTCTCCGTCTCTCTCTCTCTCTTGTCTCTCTCGCTCTCTGTCTCGCTCTCTCTCTCTGTCTCTCCTCTCTCTCTCTCTATGGTTCTCTCTCTCTCCCGCTCTCTCTCTCTCTGTGTGTTCTCTCTCTCTCTCTCTCTCTCTTGTTCTCTCTCTCTCTCTCTCCCTCTCTCTGTCTCTCGTCTCTGTCCTCCCCTCTCCTCCCTCTCTTCTCTGTGGTCGCTCTCTCTCCCTCCGCTCTCTCCCTCTCTCTGTCGCTCTCTCTTCGCTCTCTCTCTCTCTCTTCCTCTCTCTCTTCTCCTCCTCTCTCTCTCGATCTCTCTGTCTCTCTCTCTCTCTCTCTCTCTCTCTCTCTCTCTCCTCTCTCTCTCTGTCTCTCTCTCTCTCTCTCTCTCTCTCTGTCTCTCTCTCTCTCTCTCTCTCTCTGTCTCTCTCTCTCTCTCTCTCTCTCTCGCCACTTTTTTTTTCCCTACTTGTGTGACGTCAGCAACCTGCCATTGAACGGGTGAACTACCGATCGACCGAGTCTGTACCGGAGCTACCGGGAGGCAGCAGCGTCACAGAGCGAGTCCCCGCCGCCCGACCCGGAGGAGCCAAACGGAGGAAGGTCCGCCGAGAGCCGCCGCGAGAACGTCGTGTTGGAAGCAAACGATGCGAGCGCTGCTCCCCGCCGGCCACTAACACAAACCGTTACCGTGATTTACCGACAGGAAGCCGCCAGAGAGACGGACGGACGGACGGTTAGACCCCCGCCTGACAAACAGACGAGCGCGGAGGCTGCACCGGGTTGTTTTCGCGCCGTGGACCGAAGCGAGCGGGTCGTTGATTTAAATGCTTTAACGGAGCCGAGTCTCCGGTTTGAGAGAGAGAGAGAGAGAGAGGGAGCTGCCCAGAGAGCCGAAGAAAGAGCCCGACGGAGGAAATAACGACCGCTAAACAACAACAACAACAGGATTGGACACCAGCTGTGTTTCCCCTCTCAAGTTTTCATTGAATCCGCCTTTTTTTAAAGCTGCTTTGTTTTTTTCTCCCGTGGATCCCCGTACCGGTACCGTTATCAAGCTGTGTTCTCTAACCATGGGATGTACCCTGAGCGCAGAGGAGAGGGCGGCTCTGGACCGGAGCAAAGCCATCGAGAAAAACCTCAAGGAGGACGGTCTCACCGCGGCCAAAGACGTCAAACTGCTGCTGCTCGGTAAGACACCGCGGCCGATTTCGCTATAGCAGGGCCTGTACAGCCGAGGAAGAGAAATGAAGTGCTGGAGGGGGGGTGGAGGATGAAAGGTGTGGTGTGGGGGGGGGAGGGAGGTGGAGGGAGGGTGGGTGCGCCTGACAAGAGATGATGATCACTGAGGGTGGAAATAAAAAAACAAAAACCAATGGTGTCTATGGGAGGATTTCTAGAGTGAACACTAATCTAATATGAGGACGTTGATTTTCCTGATGAGCTCCCTTCCTAACCCACCCTGTAACTATCACTACCCCCCCCATGCTATGTTGTCCATTAAAGATATGCCAAGTGGGTAAAATGTTACTCTGCGGAATCAGTCAGTATGTAGGCAAAAGGTGGGAACTACATCAGAGATGATAACTGCAGATGGATGCCTGGAAAAAAAAAAAAAAAAAATGGCAGTATGCAGCAATGGAGGGCCGAGCACAGGCAGCGGTGCTTCATTGGTTTTGGGGTGGGATTGATTCTTTGCTGGAAATTAGCCCCTAAGTATTTAATCAATTGGACTAACTCATTTATAAGATGGAGGATGGGAGGAAGGAGTTAAAAAAAATTAAAAGAAGGATGCTCAGGGAGAAAAGGTGCAGCCACTTTCTCTTCCTTTTCATCTCCACCCTTCTGCTGCTGTCCTTATTCACTTAGGTTTTTTAAAGAGGCTGATTCTCCCTTTCTTACATTCGCTCTCTCAACCACCCACCCCTCCACCCGCTCTTTTCTCTCCCTCTCGGTCTCCATCTTGCTCTCACATGCACAAACACACACATCCACCCTGTTTACATTGTCCTCTTGTCTCCTCAGGGGCTGGAGAGTCAGGGAAAAGCACCATCGTCAAACAGATGAAGTAAGTCTGCAATAAGCACGGTCTAATAACCCTATAGTGTGTACATGTGTCTTTCTTTCTGCCTCTCACGCACAAACATATGGTACGTGCAGCCTGATGCCAAGATGTGTCTATGGCTTGATGGTCTACAGCATTTTTGTTAGCAAGAATAAAACATGACTACTGACTCTATAGTACCACAGGCCACAATCCAAGCTGCGGCTGGCCCTGTCAAACAGCTGATGTTGCTCTACGTGGGTGGCAAGATGCACCAAATTGGGTGTGGAAAAAATAATGCAGGTGCAGTGTTTTTGCAGTACTGTTCAGTCTGTGTCTAGTGCACTTACATTGTACTTTTTGCATTCCCATCAGTCGATGTCTTAGTTGTATTCACACACCATTTCTTTTAGTATTGCTAAAAGGATTTCGGACAGGGAAAATCTGTGTTTGATGTCACATGGTTGTAGGAGATGAATTTCTATGGGTGGGATTAGGTCCACTTTGATTTCCTCATCAACAGAAATGCCTGTGTCGTCTCAACCTCAGAGGTATCCTCATTTCATAAAGTTGCAAAGTACATTTGCTGCCAGAATAAACGCTGCTGCAATGGCATATACCTTAAGGATTTTGTTAAAAGTGGCTGGATGGTTAGTTAGTATAGACTGTAGAGATGTATTTTTTACCTAACTTAACAAACTCTAAGGAAGTTTTTATGGCTAAATTCTAGTTTTATGACATCACTGTGCTATACTACTGTAGTAGTATGCTTTTAGGACCCAGTCATTTAATCCATTGATCAGTTTGGTAATGGCTGAAGTCATTTACACTGTGTTGGTGCCAGCTTCTCGAGTGTCAGTTTAAAATTTTTCTTTTTGCCAAAAGACATGTCATGGCAGCATACATTACTACTCACTGCTACAGTCCATAGTATCTTTATATAAGCACGTAGCTTGTTGGCTGTGGAACTATCAGCACACTTGCTTACCAGGGGTCAGTCTATTACAGCTGTGATAAAATACCACCACAGTACTTCTGTTTTACTCCTGTAGAGATTTAACGTGTACCTGTGGTACTTAGCAGTGAATTTAGTGACTTAATTAATACTGTCTCTCCATTTTTCTTTCTTTTAAGGTATTATTATAGTTTCTGTGTAATACTCCTACAGGGACCTGACCAGATGATGCTTAGTGCAGAGTATATACTTATACTTAAATACTATATTTTGACTATAATTGCATGAATTCTGTATTTCACCTAGAGGATTTACTGTTCTTTTTTAAGGTCAGCTTCGCATAAGCTCGTTTATAACCATAACCCCTCCCACCCACACCCCCTCTTACATTTTATCTGTAATCCAATCATGGCATATGTCTTTTTTTTTTCCCCAGTCTCCTCTGCTGTGTCATTTTTCAAACAGCCAAGTGTGTTTCAACCGATAATAGGCTTTGGTCGCTGTCGTATAGAAACATATGAAATGAGAACATGATTCAGGGGATCCTGATGAGCCTGCTTGCTGTAGCTGTTAATGGTCATTCCCAGAGGACAGCAGATCGTCCTCACAGACTGACCAATTCTTCCACTGGCTTCACTGAATATATACTTTGTATAGTAGGCTGTAACATGTGAACCAACTGGATGTATTGATTAGTCCAAACACTTGTTTGGTAATAGTACAGTTTTCATAAGCTTATTGACACTTTTTTGTAAAGACACATGGACAAAGACATATGGATACTACTATTAAATAAATGTGACGGTATCTAGGCTTTTTAGCAGAGGTACACTATGTTCCCTTCTTTCATTCATTCCAGACATGCCACCTCCATGTTTTTGTTTTCTGATTAGTTGCTATTTGTGCTTATGCTTATGGATAAGCTGATGAAACTGCAATTGGCAGTTTTGCTGTTTTTTTTTCTTAACAAAAGGTTGTATTCGATAAAACTGTGCATGCTTCTTAGTGGCTAGCATATTCCCATGTAGAGAGCAACAATAATGCATCAGCAAAATCTCTTTCTGATGAGATGTACTGACTTGTTTGTTGTGAACATGCTTAGCAGAACTTACCAAATACCAGACAGCTAACCAATCAAAGAATAGGGTGGAATAATTCCAAATCAAAATGTACATTTTCCCAGAATATTCTAGTGTATGTATTTCTTTACAAAGCACTCTGATATTACAGAGCGTGAAGCAGCTTTTCAAGTGGTGGACAGCGCCCTGGTAGGGAAGCCTTCACGTTCCTGTTCAGAGGAGCTTGGCTATTTCCCGAACCGCATCAGAGGAGTGCAAAGCCCTGCATTTTCACAGTGCTTTGAACATCTGGGGCGTGCTCAAGTGACCAATTGTGTGTGGGTGTGCTTCCCTCAGACAGAGAAAGAGAGACAGAGATGAGTGGATTAGATTTAGATCTAGATTTTATGGCGTGTATATTGAGCTGCAGCGTGTGTCGCAGCTGTGTATGTGATCTCACTGAGTACAAATAAGGAGTCTATTACCAATCTGTACAATACCATTGAAAAATACTGTAAGTGCACCCACCTCTAAGACTCAGCTTTGTCTATCTATTCTGTAGGTACCTGAAGGAAATTACTTTTGAAAAAAGCTAAAATAGCAGTAATAGTAATATCAGGCAGCGCATAAACCCTGCCATTGTAACTCAGATGATTATTTTCTGAAACAATGCCATCACTGACTGGCAAGAAGTCATGACAAAGCACAGATAACGTCTCTGTGGGGAGCACAGGTGCACTTCAGTATGTGCATATGAGAGAGAGAGAGATCTAGTGCTGACAGTCACATACGGTTGGATGAGTGAGTTATTAAGGTGTGAAGCTACAGCAGTAAGACAAGAAAGAGGAGCGAAGGGCAAGTGGAAGATAGAAAATGTATGACAATAAAGATCCAGGGATCAAAGGGAAATGATATGCTGGAGAAACATGAATGACTTCCCTGCCCTGTGTTTGTGTATACTTACATACATGATGGCTTATCAGTGAGTGCAGTATTTGCACCAGCAATCCAGGGGTCTTGGTCATGTGTGAAAACCACATCTATCTCGTGCTTAGAGCAGTTTGTGCATTTGTGTGTGCAGGAGACACCATCTGTTATTGGAGCTAGTGTGTGTTTAGACGTGTGCAAAGGTTCTCTCACTGCCCAGCTGGCAAACCGACCTCTCCAGCAGTGCTCGCTGTGTGTGTGTGAGGAAAAATAATTTAATGTAGTAATATTTTCATAAAGGCGATCAGAAGAGAAAGCAGGGAGCAAGGACGGGCACAGCTGCTCAGAAGCCTTACTGTACCTGTTGTGGTAGCAAGAGGAACACCCCCAAGTGTTTTAAGTGCAGCCCCCTCCCCCCTTTGTTCTTTGCAAAGTGTGTGTTGTTTTAATTTGACACTTTTACATGCTTTGCTTCAATTGTAGTGCTGGTAGGGGCAAGCTCCAGTTTTATAGCAAAGAGAAAACTAATCATTGCTTGTTAATATGCCCAGAAAGGATTATATGTTTGAGGATTTACCTCTTTAGTGAGTAATAGCTAGCATAATGTGTTATAAAACACCTACTATTAACAAATCAAAATCTTTTACGAGTAGTATTTCAAACAGTGTCTTCCCATAGTATATTTTATTTATGAATTTATTAATATATTTTAGGTAATGAGGTTTATGATAATCATCATATCTTAATCATGACATGGGAAATTTACCTAACCTTGTTAGTTTTGCCTTTAGATGCACATGCTCTCTAGCTAATAACTGAAAATCAAAGTTGGAGATAATATGATCTTTAAATCTGATATATAGAGATACCAGGGGAGGAGCAGTAGTGGTCTGTAAGAAACCATGAACCACGAGGTACTGAAAAGGGTAAAAACTGTGATTATAGCTGCAATGATTCTTACCTTAAGGAAAGTAGTAGGGTTTAGAGGATAAAACATGGCATGTAGGTCAGAGAGAGAAAGAGAGTGAGAGACCAACTGAGTTAGATTCCTCAGACTGAAAATACAGAGAAATACAGATTTGTCATCGAAACTTGTGGTGTCTGGTTTTTTTCTTTTACGGGAAACTTGATTATATTCAAGTTCAGCTTACTCATCATGGTTAGTACTACGTAATCTGCAAATCAGTTGTATAATGGCTATGGAGGGTGTGCTCCAGAGTCAGATAAAATGGGCTTCGAGGTTGCACATTAAAAATAGGAAGGCATGGAAGGGATTTCTTTTGGCCACCTGTTTGCCAGAAGAGTCGTACCATGACATCCTTTCATACTTGATTAAAGGTCCAGGTAATTTCTCATTCAATCATTAACAGTTTACAACCCATATAAAACTATATCAACTGTGAACCTAAGATGTGAAAGGAGAGGTGCAGTTTACAGGCACTGAATGCAGCAACAGAACTGGCCTCTATTGCTCTCACACCAATGCTGATTTGTAAATAAATAACTTGGCTAGTTTCCTTTTAAAATGTTATTATCTTTGTTTTTAAGATATAGTTACAGTTTACAGTATGATATAAAATACATTATTGTTGCTGGATTGTTTCTTTTTAATATTTGATATAGGTGATAGGTACTGATCAGATTAGAATTTAGTAGCACTGAGACATGTCCCACTACTACAGTATAACATAAAACTCAGTCATCACTGTTTTTCACAATGCCTTTCCTCTTTTCTTCTTCTCTGGCTATCCTTTACGATGTATTTGTGTGTTTGGGCTTTTGTGACATAATCTGAGGTGACTGGCCGAGGGGAGAACAAACGTTGTCCGTCCCTCACGGCTGCACTGCTTCCCACAGGCTGTTCCCACTGTGTTTGTGTGTGTGCGCGCGTGCATGTGTGTGGTTTCTCTAGAACAGGAGATAATTAGGTTTAAGCCTCAAAAGAGGAGAATAAAAAGGGGGAGGGTAGGGAAATAGGTGGTGTTTTTTGTGCAGAAAGGCAGAGGCAGAAGAAGGGGAGGGAGACCGAGTGAGAGTTTTAATGAAGTGTTTTCAACATAGAGAGGAATGAAAATTAAGACAAGAAAAAAGTAAACAAAAAGTATGCAAATTTAGATGGAAATAAATGATCTTACAGGAGAAAAGAGTGGTGTGAGTAACTATGAAGAGAGGATTGATAAAGAATAAAGTGAGAGCTGAGGAGAGAAGTGAGACCACTTGGTTAAAAAGAAACAGAGGAGAGTTACAGGACATGCAGCAAAAGGAGCCATGGAGAAGAATATTTTTTACTTTTTACTAAAGGAGAGTAAAGTGATGTAGGAGTGTGAAAAGAACAAGGCTGGGGAGAGACAAGCGTGAAGGGAGGATGAGTGCGAATGAGGCTGGGGAAGTAAAAGTGGGGGAGGTGAAGGCATTTTGAACAAGAAGACAGAGACCGACAAGTGTAAGAACATATTCCTACTTATTAAGAAAGTTAGTAAGGAAGTGACAAAGGGAGACAAGGACAGGGTTGTGAAGGACAAAGTCCAAAGGGCACTCTTCTCTTGGACTGCTGTTCTCTCTGCTAATTATTAGCCACCTTTTCCTGGGATGGTTAGACACAAGGAGAGAAAATAGAGAGTGTGAAAGAATGAAAGGCTGAGGGGTGGGGGGTTTGGGTAAGAGAGGAGAGGGGCTCATGTTGGCACCAACTCATGTCTTCCATGAAAAGCCAGTCTGCAACTGGTCATCTGAAACAGTCTGTCAGCCAGATAGTCATCCTTCATTGGTTAAGTGTACCCGTGGGTGTGCTCATGACCGGAATGATTTGATTGGCTACTTCAGTGAACTGTGAAATAACAGCAGGGCAACATTTTATGATAGCTGTGTTTGCATGTACGCATGTACTGTGGCACGTCCAAGCACTGTTCGAAAACAGAGTGCTTGTGCAAGTGTAAATATTTGAATCGTATTTGCATGTACAGCTTTAAATTTTATGTCGTATATGTGCATGTATTTATTATTTCTGTTGCACTGCTCTTTTGTATTATGACATTTTAAAGTTCTTCTTAAATTCTCCTTTTTTTTAAATCTCAAAGTAAAAACAAATCACAAGTTTCTTCGCCCCAGGTTGAGTAATTTCAGGACAGTAAATGCCCTTGTACCCTTTTATCGTTGTGCTGCAAATGTTTTTATGGCTGTTGATATGGCAAGATGGCTTTTTTTTATAATACACTGTTGACTGTGTTGTGTATAAAAAAGGTTTATTGACCAGAACCGCACCTCTAAGACCAACGGTGAGTTGGTGACCTATATTTGTTGAGGTGTTTCCAGTGAGTTATTGTGGCCTAACCTTGAAGTAAAACCATGATTTGGGGTTATTTCTATAACCTCAAATCACAAATTAGTTTGGGGCCTTACAATCCGTACAACAAGTAATCTAAGATGAACACACAAATAATCAGTTTTAGCACAGTTGTTGTTGTCATACACTGTTCAGCCCCACAGCTTCACCTCCCCTAATCAAGAGATAATAATATCTTGTTAAGCAAATACAACTAAGAACCATTTTCACTCATTGCTTTTCCAGCCTGTTTTTTCTGTGTTTTCCTGTGGTAAAAACAGTATTATCAAACATAATTCAATAAATAATAACAATTGTGGTTTGACATCTAATCCGCATGATCTTAGATTGAACTTTCAGTCCTTCCCTGTTACTGTACTACTTCATCATTAATCATCATTAATAATTTGAATATTTTTGGTAATATGCATAGTGATTTACAACGTTCTCAAATGTTTTTCAAAACAAATTAAATCGATGGTCAATCTCCATAAATGTGGATAAGTTTACTGAAGGAGCAAATAAAGGATGTACATGACAGGACCAAGGACTGAACCTTGGAAGACCCGTTGCCCCTTACTGCATATGCCAATGCTGATTAACTGTTTCTCTATGAAATATGATCTAAGCTAGGAGAGTGCAGTACCAGTGATGTTGTGTGAGGACTCCTGGCAGGAGAGATGATAGTGTTGAAAGCATCAGCATATTTCCCGACGCACGCTCTCCTTCCACAAGTAGGAAGGACAGTGTACAGGTCACCTGAGGTAGGTAGTTGGAAGTTGTTATTATACTGTAGGTATGGAGGTGTGCTGTTAAACCAGGTTTCTTACTCAGTCTTTTAAGCTGGCATTTACAGGATTTAATGTGGTGGACTATTCCAGTGTCCTGGGGGAGTGAATGGAACTGGTTTTAATGAGAGCCTGAGGAACGTGTTGTCGAGTTATTTTACCAGATTGGCAAGATCGTTAGGCAGTGATTGACCAAAATGAAACATGAAAGCAAGCTGAAAGAACGAGATAGATTTAAGATTGTGGAAGGATATTTAGTGTTTTTTCAGGATTGTCCACGGGTCCAAGTGATGTTTAGGTTGAGACCACAGAGACCAGATTCAAGATGTTACCATGGGTGTAAGTGGGGAAATTGATGTGCTGTGTACAGTACAGTTAAACCCCTGGAGCAGTTCCAGGAACTTTGTGGCATATTTACAGCCAATGGCATCTACGTCAATATTAAAGTCACCCAGGAATGAAAAGGAAGATGGCACTTAGCCGGGTTGGAAAATCAGACAAGTCGGAGAGAAATAAAGGGCTTAGCTTTGAAGGGTGGTAGATATAAGCACTGATCCCATGGGTGGGTCCAGAGGTGAGGTGTTTCAATGATCACTGAGTATGTGTAATACCAGAAAACACTAGTAACACAACAGTTGTTTTTTATTACATTAAAGGTTGTTTTGCCGCAAGGCCATCTTTGCTATCTCTTTCTCTCTTATTTGATCTGCACAGTGTATGAGACCAGGTCAGTGTGCCTGTGTGTGTGGTCTGTGCACCAATCAGGGCTTCTTATACAAAACAAAGGTCTTTTGTGGGAGGAAGTGTGCGTTAGTGAGGTTTTGTGTGTGTGCTCGCGCGTGTGCGTGCTAGACCTATTTGGCAGATTTAATGTTAGTTCAGTGCACTCTGAGACAATGGAGTCTTGTTACAGTGACCACACTCAGCTGATATAAAGTCAGCTGATGGTGAGTGTGACTGGGTTTGGGGCTGGTGGAGAGTAAGTTTGAATACGTGTTTATATTTTTGTTTTTGTATCACACCTGAGGTTAGAAATGTCAGGAAATAGAAAGTCCTGTAGATTTTAGTACAATTCTGTACTTCACTACTTTTGTGATAAATAATAAAGTGTCCTGTACAACACCGACACAATACCAACTTCAGGTCTGAGTCGACACACAAGTTATAGTGGAGCAGAAACTGAACGATACAAGTTCCCATTGCAGGGCTTAATGCATTGCTTCCCGTTACGTCATACAAGACTTTTTATTTTCCTAGTCACTCTGTGAATCCAGAAAACCCTCTTTTACCCGTTGATTGGATTGTTCACCCACTAATAGGGAACGTGAGCTGGGTTTAGACTGTCGTGAGACAGGTTAGTGTTTCCCTACTGATGATGTGTTGTAATAGTAATCCTTTATAAAACAAAACAGTTTGTCTGTTTATTTGTCAGACCAGAGTTTTACATCTGATTGCTGGAAATTAGAAAGGCACCATTTTCTTTGTTTCTGCTCAATGACTGGCCTTAGCCTGGTTGCCATTTTGAATCTTAATATTGACACAGAGTAAGACAGGAGAACTGAATAATTACATGTTGACCTTGCATGTGGGACAGCCTGATGAAACTTGTGGTCCTTCTTCTTTCTGTCTCTCCCCCTGTCTCTCATTCCTTTGATATCTCTTATCTTATGTACTGCTCCTGCACAACTATCAGCAACAATTGTACTGACTATGAGCTTGAGTCACTTTTCTTTTAGAAAAATAAATGATTTATATTGTACTTACATGTTTTGCTTTTGATTGTCTTGCCAAGATTTTAGAAACACCAATCAATTTGAGTGTAAGTGATCTTAGCTTAACTGGGATCTCTTAAAGATTAGCAGTGCAGATGCCAAGATACAGTCAAATGTACATACACACAAATGTACATATCTCAAGCAATAGTGTAACCAAAATGGTGTGATTGGTTGAACCAGTGACAATAAGCCAGTTACAAAACTTGTTTGACTACAGAAATTGACAACTTATAGCCTGGAACCTCAGCCAACAAAAATACTAACCAGAAGCCACCAATGAATACCAAATGGTGACTTCAGGTGGGAGTATCTGCAAAATGAGATTTAAGCCAATGAAGTGGTTAACACTAGCACCTGGGTTTCCAGCCACTGCCAGGAATTTTTATCGTGTTCATAAAAAGTTCCACCAATAAAAACTGAAATACTTCAGTTCAA
The DNA here is from genome assembly GCF_900324465.2 of Anabas testudineus. NCBI lineage: Eukaryota > Metazoa > Chordata > Actinopteri > Anabantiformes > Anabantidae > Anabas > Anabas testudineus. The sequence continues at coordinate 5,019,059 of NC_046615.1, forward strand.
GGTTTTGGGTGTGACTCTCTGTGCAGCTGTTATGTCAGCAACAGTTATGTCTGCACTCTCTGCAACTGTCACACTTTGCCAGATGAGCACCTCTCTCTCTCTCTCTCTCTCTCTCTCTCTCTCTCTCTCTCTCTCTCTCTCTCTCTCTCTCTGTGTGTGTGAGAGGTAGATTTTATTTGCATGTGTGTTTCCCTGTAGAAATCAGCCATCAGGGAGGGAGAAAGAGAGAGGGATGGAGAGGAATTAAAGCAGTAGGAGAGGAGGTGAAAAAGAAGAAATAATTAGGAATGAGAAATGAGAGGGGAAGAAATACAACACGCCAGTGAGTGGGAGAGACTGACAGACAAGTGTGATGTTAGGTGAAAAATGTACAGAAAGAAGGAGAGAGAGAGGGGACATGAGAATAAGGGATGAAAGAGGACTTGGCAGATAGAGATAACAAGTGACAGTGAAACAGAGAGCTAATGGCAGATTTAATGAGGTCTTCCCAGATGTAATATTGAGCTGTAATTATTCTGCTCTCCTCTCTGCCTGGGTTTACACGTGTGTGCAGCTCCCAACATCCCTGCCGAACTAGTGTGAAGCAGACTGTGTCCCCTGGCACGAGTACTCCATCAGCTCATGGCCAAGCCTGGATCCAGGAGGACTCCTTCCCACCAGCAGATACACTGTTACACAGATTGAAAAACCGACCAGGAGTGGAAAGTGGAAATGCTGTGGCAGCCGACATTGTACTTGCTATTAGTACATTTGTGACATTTGAGAGGGTGCACAGTAGCCTATGGGAAAACAAAAGCCATTCCTATATGGGTCTATGGTTAGCAGTTGACTATTGTATGGATTTTAATGCATCGTATATGAGGCAAACAAATGCCTTCATTTCAAAGTGTGTGTGTGGGTGTCAGTTCAGCTCTTTTTTTCTATTTTTGTGAAAATAGTTTATTTATTTTATTTATACAGCAATTTGGAACACTAAACGCTGTTGGGCTCTGAGGGCTTTCAAAACACGAATGACCTACACTCTGTACTGTCCCTAAACTAAGAGTTGTGAAAAGCCCCAAATAATTGCAGACTAAAAAAAATACAACTCCATATACACTTAAATGTAAGACTGAGCAATGAGTCTGAGGCTGAGCAAATTTACATCTAAGAAACTGCAGGATGTAAACAAAGCTAAGTGTATTTTCACCTGTTGTAGCAAACTTTACAGGCCATTTTGTCTCATGTCTTCCCGGCAACAAATGCTTCTCTTTGTTTCCTTGGACAAAAGTATTATCTACAGAACAACAAGCTAAAGAGTCCACATGCTGCATACTTATATAATTACAGTGATAGCTCTGATACCAGCAATCTAACCATATTTTAGTTTGTTAGAATGCTAATGTTTGTTAATGAGCACTAAACATGAAGTTCAGCTGAGGGTAAGGGGAGTGCATTTACTTTGACAGGAAGTTGGTTATGAACTATGACATTAAATTGAATTTTTAATCTAGTGGTGGAGCTGAAATGGCTGGGCATCACCTAAATGGTGATGAGGAAGGTTAATGTCTGCATCCAATTTCTTGGTGGGCATTTGGTCATTGTTCAAGATATTTCAACCGGGACCAGAGGGATGGTCTCACTACATTGCTGTAACTGGGGGCGCACTGCTAGAATGTCTACAAATGGCTTATGTGATGTGTGTGTGTGTGTGTGTGTGTGTGTGTGTGTGTGTGTGTGTGTGTGTGTGTGTGTGTGTGTGTGTGTGTGTGTGTGTGTGTGTGTGTGTGTGTGTTTTTAAGATAAATAGATACAGGGAACAGAGGTGTGTGTGATAGTATGTGTGCTCAGAATGCAGCTCCTTGACCTCAAGGTGTGTTGACAAGTGAGTGGAGCCAAATGACAGAGCAGCTGCTGCCTCCATTTCAAAGTGGGTGCATGCGCGTGTGCGTGTGTATCAGTCAGGATGGGAGTGTTACTGACACCTTTGGTTATTTATAGCTTTTTTTTCTGATTATCTCCTTCTTCTTTCATGCTTTCTCTCATACCCATTATCACCCATCACATTTGTATCCCCTCTTTCTTGCGCTAACACTCTCCTAAACACTTAAAGAGAGACACACACACGTATGGTTTGAGTGACATTTCGAAAGCGTTGAAACTGGACTTGGTCAGTCTTTGTCGACAGAGCTCTTAGTAATGACAAAGAACACAGACTAAGTGGATGCACAGCATACTGATAAAGAACCAATCACTGTGTGTGTGTGTGTGTGTGTGTGTGTGTGTGTGTGTGTGTGTGTGTAACTAGTGGTGCAGTGGTAACTAGCAACAATGCATGGAGATAAAGAGTTATTGCACACTGGTGTGTGCGTTGTTCTCTGTGTTTGTGTGTGTTCACATGAGTAGGTGTGAGGATAAAAATATGAGTGTGGGGAGTAATCAGAGACAGAGAAAAGAGAGACTTGCATGTTGTGTTTGATACTGTGTGTGTGTGTGTTTAAGCTTTTATGGCAGAGTCTACATAAACCACAAGGTTCTCTCTTTTATGTGTCTATCCCTTGTTTGTTATCTAATCTTGATGGTAGACAGAGACAGGGCTGTTTCTGGACATTTTGGAGTTCTAGGCGTGACACTATCTGGCACCCCTAAGTGGTTTGAGTTTTTCGTTTCGTTGTCGATTCAGCTATTTGGAGCTGTGGACGTAAGGTCTCTGGTGTCTGTCGTGGCGGCAACCCCTTAACCTGATGGTGGCCACCGGAAGTAAGTAGGAGTCTTACCAGGCTTGGTTGGCTTGTGGGACCCCTGAGACAACTGATGGGTATTGGCAGACCAAGCGCGCTTTAGCGCTCTGGGAAGAGTTCGTTGAGGCCATGGAGGATGACTATCGGTCAGCGTCGAAAAGATTCTTCTAACTGTTCGGCACCTCAGTAAAGGGAAGCAGTGCTCTGCCAACACTGTTTACAGTGGAGATGAGGTAAGGATTGTTGGACGGTGGAAGGAAAATTTCTAGGATCTCCTAAACCCCCTCTGATGCGCCCTCTGCAGAGGAAGCAGAGCCTTGACTTGGTGGGTTCATCCATCACCCTGACTGAAGTGACTGAGGTAGTTGGTAAGCTCTTCAGTGGCAGTCGGGGGTGGATGACATTTTCCCTGAGTACCTTAAGTCTTCGGATGTTGTGGGGCTGTCATGGCTGACATGTCTTTGCAGCGTCGCGTGGCAGTCAGGGACAGTGCCACTGGACTGGCCGACCGATGGCTGGTTTCAGGAAGAGGGACCAGAAGGTGTGTTCCAACTACAGGGGGATCACACTCCTCAGCATCTCCAGGAAAGTCTGTGCCAGAATGCTGGAGAGGAGAGTTAGGCTGGGATGAAGTCTGAGGCCATGGTTCTCAACTGGAAAAAGGTGGCCTGCCCGCACCAGGTTTGAGGACGGATCCAGCCTCAAGTGGAGGAGTTTAAGTATCTTGGGATCTTGTTTGAGAGTGAGGGAAGGATTGAGCGTGAGATTGACTGACGGATCGATGCATCGGCAGCAGTAATGCGGGTGAGCCGAAAGGCTCAGCTCTTGATTTATTAGTCAGTCTATGTTTCTACCCTAACCTATAGTCATGAACTCTGGGTCATGACCGAAAGGATGAGGTCCCGGATACAAGCGGCCGAAATGAGTTTCCTCAGCAGGGTGGCTGGGCGGACCATTAGACATAGGCTGGTGTGCTCGGTCAACCGGGAGGAGCTCGGAGTACAGTTACTGCTCCTCCACACTGAGAGGAGTCAGCTGAGGTGGCTTGTGCATCTGTTTAGGATGCCCCGAAACATGTCCCTTCAGGAGGAGGCCCTGAGGAAGACCCAGGACACGTTAGAGGGACTATGTCTCTTGGCTGGCCTGGGAACTCCAGGCGTTTCACCGGAAGAGCCGGAGGAGTTGTTTGGGGAGAGGGAAGTCTGGGCATCCATAAGCGGAGGAAGATTGATGGATGGAAATGTAGTAAAATGTATTGTATATGTATATAAAAATATTCTCTAATACTTTTTCTTAGTCATATTCTTTTTGTTATCAAATGCATTTTTTAAAAAAACCTTCAACTTCTGTTCTGTGTCAGTATTATTAATCAATATCTTTATATATGCACACTAGTCCCTGTTCATATCATCTTAACATATTTAACATTTTGATATAGAACATAATTTGCTTAATCAGACTGTATCTCTGTATGATCCTAACATCATCAGGTGACTCTTTGTGTATCTGTGTCTTTGATGTCTCAGTCAGAGCAGGTGTTGTTAATATGAGCCTTTCACTTATGGTTGTCCAGACCAGATTTTAAAATGCAATATGTGGTTTGATTCTGTTTTTTTCTGCACCTTCAGTGCACACTTTAGTCTAAACCAAGATGGAAAATGTCAGCTTGGCATGTGTGAATGTATGTGAATTTCAGAGCAGAATATATTAAGTATAGATTTGTTTTTATTAGATTTGTATAGTTTAGTTTCACAGTTTCTATCAGTTATCCATTGGATCATGTCAGCAGGATATTAGACCATGAGCATAGTTGCTTGTGCAGCTAATGGCGAGATAGTGTGTCACACTTTGTGGCTGGTCACAAATAAAGCATTCTTCAAGAGGATAGCGTAGTCTATAATTATTGCTTCAGCAAGGATTTCTTCTGCTCTGCACTTACTCATATATAAACTGGATACTTGTGATTTTGACATAGTGGTGTGAGCAAATGATCTGCACCATCTTAAAAGTAAAAACATTGCACATCTTGTAAGAGTTGGTATACAGGAGAGCATCTATCCACTGCCTGTCAGTAGTCTCTTCTCAGGTGTTTGCTGAGGCGCTTGGAGTACATTTACCTCAGTGCACAAAAATGTTACATTAGAAATCCCTAAAGGGCAGTTGGAGTTAACTCACTAATAGCAGGTGGAGTCACATGGGTGTGATTGAATGGAGTCAGCTGCTCTTAAAGGTGGTGGCCTATCCTATGAAAAAATATAGAATTGGTCACTAATGTAATGAAAACTGCTCTTCTGTGTATGATTACTGAACCACCTTTGGTCCGCAGATTTACATTATGGGCTAGTTTGAAGCAGCTTTTGAGACGATGAGTTTATATTAAATTCAAATGTAGACAGGATACACTCAAAATAAGTGTCTGCTGATAAAGACTATTCTTTGCTTTTTCTTTTGTGCTCACAGATTGTATCATTTAATTGTATGTTTTGTTATAGTTTTTGTGACAACCAACTCTAAGCAACTTAACCTATAAGTCTGGATTCACATTGACATTTGAACAGCATTGAAAGAGCTCAAGAGACCCAACAGTGGTTTGTAACACTTACACACAGGACTGAGAGTTATCCCAGCAGAAGTTGTTTTCAATGACAACCTTGAGATTAAACAGGAAAAATGTAAAATTCATTAATGATGCAAAATGGTCAATTGTATTAAATATCCAATAAAACTTACATGTACAGACTATTTGCCACAGTTAATTTATAATGTAGTTAATATCCAACTTCAAAGGGCGGAGCACCATAAATACGAATCACTGAATATGATTACTGAATGCCTGATGTCTGTCATGACACCTGCTATTTGGTGTCCAAAATGGCCACCACATAATGATATCATGGAATAATGTTGTGGTTAAATTACCCATATGTCCTGTCTCTCTGTCCATCTGTCTGGCCCAGTGTGAAACTAAACTATGTTTCAGGTCATTGTACAGATTGTGCCAAAGCAACAGGAAATTACACACACACACACACACACACACACACACTCACTCTCTCTCTCTTTGCTGACAGAAGGGCTTGGAGAGTGGGTAATGAGAAAAGGTCCTCATGCATGAAAGCCCACGTCAGCAGGCCAGCCAGCCCAACACACACACAGGAGAAAAACATCTGTGATACAACTTTAAGAACACTTGCTACAACACTTATCTTAAATCTCCACTTCATTGAAGTTGTCTTCCTTATTTTAAATTGTGCCAACTCTTATCTTTTCTTTTCTTTGTCGCTCTATCTTTCCGGGTTAATCGGGGTAATATCATTAATCTTCTAGGCAGTAAGAGACAGTAATGTGTCTATGTATCTCCATCAACCCTCCCACACTGATTTCTACTGGAACTGGTTAAATATCAAATGGAGTTAATTTACATTCAAGATTTAGAAAAAGATTTCCTAAATACACTTCTCTTTTCAGTGCACAGTCCTTATTTTGCACACAGTTCATAAAAACCAGAGAGGAAGTTGAAGCACTGTGTCTCATATGTCAGATGTTAGATAGATTGACTCCTGTCCCAGACTGGTGATTTATGTTACTGTGAAATATGCTTCATCTACTTTCTTGGCATCTGCAGCACCACTCACCATTTCTGCAGAGACTGCAGCATCCAATTAAGAGGATGTCCTTGTCTTACTTCTCTGAGGCAAGGAAAGATGGAAGAAAGAATTCCGAAAAAGTGTCTGGTTGACAGGGTAGAAGACGAGTAGAGAGCTGAGAATTAAAATTAGGGAAGCACATACAGATGTACAAATAAAATTTCTCTTTTCTGCAGCAATGAAGAAGTTATTCATGCATGACCATGCTTCTGCTCTATACGTAATGTGTATAGATTTGTGCTTTAGCCCTCTGTGTGAAAGTCACCAATGTAAGTAGAAGCCTGCTGTATTTATATGGGAGTGGCAAGCTGCCCGATTGATCTGAAACATTACACTGCCTAGGACTGCACTGTCCTCGAGACCACAAACACACTCATACAACATAAACATGGTCACACACACAGATAAACATGCATACAAACACATGTTGGCTCAGATGAGAGGAAAAGACACCAATTAAAATGTTTGGAAACTGTTAAAATGTTAAATTAAAATGAATAATGTCATGTTTTGCTTTGCAATGTCAACAATAATCAGTGTAAGATTATACTGTTGCAGGACATTAATGAGCTGTTAGGGCTGCCATTTTCTTTTCATCAAAATGTTTACAACATTTTCAGATATTTTTATCATGTCATTTTTTTATATCCTTGTAATCTCTGAAGTTATTATATTAACAAAGACAGTTATTCAGCAAAACCAATCATGTTCCCATGCTAGTCATGTGAGAGTTAAAATTATTATATTTTCATGGCTCCAACTGGAGAGCTTAGACACCATCTCATTAGCATTTAGTCTGCCTGGTGATTATTTCCCTTCCCATCAGCTCAATCACAGTGTTGTCAAAAGAGTGGAGCCTCGATAATAGGCATTTATTGTGGTGTATATTGATATATAGAATGCTAAATGAATGAACATTAAGCGGATGGAGATGGCTAGAGTTGCTTGAAGATGTAATTAAAGCAGTAATTAGGTTGAATTCTCTGTTCTTTCTGTGCACAGGGCTTGTTCACCCCAGTTAAATCACAATGTGGCCCAACCTGTTTCTGTCTGTTTGTATCAGGCAGTTGTCCTCTGGTGTCTGGTCCATCGTTCCTGGCTGCCCATCTCTCTGTCATCTCACTGTGTTTGACGTTGTCTGATTTGTCTATCAGTACGGTCTGTCTGGCTAACTGTCTTTGAGTGTGTCTGTCGGGGTGTCCTTGTGTTAGCTGCAGTGAAAGACAGCATGACATTTAAAACAGCAGGATAGGCTGCTGCAAGCACTGTGGCCCTAAATGTCAGTTTAGCCTACTGGTTATGGACCCTCCCCCATGTTTCTTTTATTTTTTTTATTTTGTTCAACCACATACATTTCTATATAATCCCCCACCCCTATTGTTGTACAACCTTCTCCCTCCTTTATTTACAAAGCCATTTTAATGTCCCAGGTACACATCAACTGCTCATCATTTGTAATACATTCTAGTTTACTATTTAAATTGTTTTTACACTCCACACTTTGGAGTCTGTGCCTGTGCTTTCATATTTTCTCTCTACTGATAAGTGTGCACTTTTGGTAGGGAGTTCATAAAGAATTTCAATTACTGTGTCAAACTACTTTACGGACTAACCCATGTGCTTTTTTTTGTGCATTTAGGATCATCCATGAAGATGGTTTCTCTGGTGATGACGTAAAGCAGTACAAGCCTGTTGTTTACAGCAACACCATCCAATCTCTGGCTGCCATAGTCCGTGCCATGGACACCCTGGGCCTGGAGTATGGAGACAAAGAACGAAAGGTTAGCGCTCGTCCTTGTACTTGCATGCACTTTCTAAACATAACCACCACACACATACAGTACACATACATCAACATATACTGTACACTTAATATTCCAAACACAGTGCACAGTTTTACAGTCAGTCTGAAAGAGGACTGCCACACATGGAAATGTCAAAAATGTTCAAAGGTGTGAACTAAACTGGAGTAAAAGAAGATTTCAGCCAACATGACCCACTGAGCTACTGTGATGCTCTAAATGTTTAGATTCCAGCCCTGAATGCAGCAAGTAGCCAGTGGATGTGGATGAATATGATGTAGGAAATGATGGAGTTCAGGGACAGGGCGCCATGTGCCGTATACAGAGTTACTGTCTTTCAGCCACACTACCGGGAGCCCAGCTCTTGTGTCAGACCTGATAAAGTATCCATGAACAAGACACCAATCTCTACCAGGTTTAGGTCGTTTCTCTGACCTCCTGGAAAAAAATATATCTCTGTATGGATTTCCACAGAATATCACATTAGTTTAACAGCACCACCATGCCCCTGGTGAATCTGCAGGAAAATACTTTCCTTACTGTGCAGATTAGTTTGTTACTGTGGGCAGTGACTTTGTGGATGGTAAATATACAAATTACCATGTAAAAATATGTAGGTGGAAGATGTTCACAGTTTTGCAAAGCTGGCGTTACAGTACTTTGTTGTGGAGAGCTGAAGGAATGGTGAGGGATCCTTGCAGCGCTAGCATTTCCCTCCCACACTGATGAAGAAATGTCCAGACTGTTATTCATGCACCAAAACTTGCAGTGAAATGTTCTTACTAAGCGCAGATAGGTTGAATGTTAAGTTGATGTAGACACTGGATTGGATCCAGCTACCTATGAAAAACATGTTTAGGTGCTTGTATGTTCAGCAGTGGGCATTCAGCTGGGCGTGGGTGAGCAGGGGTGAAATTTAAGCTTGACTGTTTGGATATTGTTTCTTAATAAGTGCTTGTCATCATTGGATTTGTAGATTTGAAGATTCAGGCAGAGTCTACAAATCCACAGCAGTAACACCAACATATTGATTGTTTGCACATATTTATTGTTTGTTTTAGTCAAGATGAGATTGTGGAATGGCTTGCTGTCTGCATTTAAATTCTTGTAAATGTAAAAGCCAATTAGTTATGTTTTCTCTGACACTGAACCTAACACAGACATAACAAGATATTGCAGAAAAGTAAGAAAGCATTTAAAACACTGTAACATGTAACATGAGCAGCAAGGGTAGAGTGAACTTGTCATCACCCAATATCTTTTATTTATTAAATTCTATCTTTACACAAACATTACATTCGCAGGGAAATCGGAAGGCCTGCTTTTAAATTGTCTAAATCCTAATGTACACGAGTAGAATAAACGACAGACTAAATAAAAAATTATGAGTCTATCCGCAGTTGGGGCATGTTTAATTAGAGATGTAAAGACCAAAAAGACCATGTGCTGCTTTATACCAACCTCTCCTGGCCTGTTCTGTGCAAAATTCAAGCCATGAGAGAGAAGATACCTTTGTATCCTGTTTTTCTGTCTGTGGAGGCTGATCCAAATGCATGACAGTATTTCCCATACACAGATGTTATTAGGGCATATTAAAACAGAATCATATACAACCATGTAGTCTAATATGTAATCATGTAATAGGTATTCATTTATGTGTCAGAGGTTATGTGCCCTTAGAGCGCTTCATCTCTTTTAACAGTCTAAACATTGACATGGCAACAAACGACTAGAGGAACTTTGCTCAAATTTAGATATTAGCTAATATGTGACGTGTGCAATAGCTACTGTCTTAATGTCTGCATTATACTAAGATACTGTATAGCATCCATAGGTAACGTAATAGTTTTTGAAGCTTTCATCAGTCTCTTTCACTTTACATACATGCACTAAGGTTTTTTGTGGCATGTTGTTTGTTAATGAGATAATATTGTGCCACATTGCAGTTGAATGACCATGAGGTAATTTGATTGTGAGAGATATTTACCCATTCACATTAAGCTATATTCCATTTATTTACTGATTAGTTTAACAGTTATTTCCACAATTATTTAAATGGGTGTTTTAGATTATTGAAAGTGAGAAAGAGGAAGGAAAGTAGATAATTTAGGGGGGATTGGACAGAATGTGACAGTGGACAAGTAACAGAGAGAGACCAGACTGAGCTGTGTTTAAACTAAACTCTACATCTGACTTCCCTCCAAAATAACCAGAGGCCTTAGAGGTGTCGTGCTCACTCCAATCAAACATGAGGAGTTTGAATGTATGAGTAGGTGTCCAAAGTGGGATTCAGGACAGGGGCTTATTTTCAGTCCTTATCTCTCCCCTTCAGCTTCTCCCTCCTCTTTTACTGTACATATATTGTTGTCACAAACGTTCAGCTCTACCTGTCCTACAATCAGATTTTCCCCATTTGCTCACTTTCACCTCCCCACACCCCATTTGTTTCCCCGGCCTTGGCTAGTTGCTGTGGCAACCCAGTGTGTTGCCTTGCTCTCAACACATTCCACAAGCCTATGTCCAAGGGCGGCGTGACACATACACACACAGACGCTCACACAGTGATAGGGGGCTTGAAATAGATGTGCATGTAGTCGCTGCCGCATGAATCTTCAAACACTTCCCATCAGGTTTCAAAGAAAAAGAGGTTCAAAGAAGAAGCTGCTACCAAAGATCTTCTAAAAACTAATCTCTGTAATATTATTACTTCAATTTGGTCTGATTAAGAGTGATTTTAAAGGATAAAGCAAGTCATTTTCTGTATTGATAGTGTTTCCATACACCGAAAACCATGAATTACATCTAGTCATGGCTGTCAGTCTGCACTCAGCATTAGCTTGTTTGTTGCCCCAAAAGCTTTGAATAACTTTCAACAACATCTAAACTAAGAATCAACTGCACATGTGCAAGAATGCCATATGAGTGATACTCTGGAAAATAGTTTACATAGTGGCATTTTTTATTTATTTTTTTGACCCTCTGAAACTGGAGTCATAATGTTATAAAGCACTGTCCATAACAAGCGCATGCACTGTTCAGTGCTGTTGTAACATAGCTGATCTCGGATGCTAAGATAGTTTAGGCTTACAGGCTGTGTCCTGCTCGGTTATGTACAATGTAACACGTTTCCTTATTATAGATATAACACTAGAACTAATTCCAATACACTGCAGGACAATAACAATGCAGTACTTCTTTATTTCCATGTCTGTATCATGTATCATAACTGACTGACCTGACTTTTTCCCAGCAACATGCGTTTTTAGCTTTAGATTGACAGCAAGTAAATACCCATACAAATTTCGCATGTAAGACTCCTTTTACGAGGTAATCATTTTTAGCACGTTTAAACCTTTAAAGATCAATGAGACTTTTTTTTCACCATAAAATCATGGTAGACAACTTGTTTTCAATATTCCAACAGTAAATTTGTTGCACTAAGCCGTACCTCTCATCTCTCTCATCCTATCATTACAGTTGTTATTGTGGCACACAATACACAAATTAATATTGAAGGACTAATGCAGAGAAGGAAATTAAGGACGCAGCTGCATTTCGGCTGCGGCATGTACACACACGCACAACTGACATCAGAAAAACACTTTCTGTCTCAATGGACTTTTGATGGGAGAAAGGGGATGAAGACGAGAGGGAGATGAAATAAATAGAGGGATGAAATTAAGGGATAGACTGAGAAGGAGCAGGAGAGATAGTGAGCTGGCAGACGGGTTTGCAGGCTGTTGTTGTGGAAACCAGGTAGTTATTCTCATGGGTTAGTCTGTATGTGAACAACGCCCCTCTGATGATAATGTTCCCTCTGCTCATTAAAGAATAAAACCAGCTGCACATGGGCACACTTACTGTAAGAGTAAAGTGGAGGTAAGTATAGTTTGGTTCACATGATTTAACCTTTCTGAACCACTTTTTTTAGACAAATGCATGCATGATGTTAAGTGGCAACAATTTGCAAGTTCTTGTGAGCTACGGGATGTCATGCAAGGAGAAGTTGCTGTAAACATTGATTCATAGAGCTTACTGTCTGTTATGGTCACCAAATGAAAAGATGACAACCAAAGCAAGTATCTGTGAAGCCTGAACAGAGATATATTGTTGTTCAAAACCATTAGGAACACATGAATGAGCCACACTGCTGGCAAATTTAATTATAATGAAGGAACCTTATGATGAATGTTTCTTCACTATAATGAACACGTACTATGTAGTTAAGTCAGTTCCACAAACACCATCCTGCTGATGCAGAAAGTTCAATATTGAATAGTCACCAGCTAACACCCTATTTATTCTTGGTTGAGTCACGTTTGGCAAAAACTACAATGACCAGAAGTTTAGGACAAATTATTAAGCCTTTTTTAAAAAAATAAAAAATAAAACAAGTACTTGTGACTGGTAGATTTATGTCTCCAGTAAGAAACAATGGACTTGTGGCCGAGAGCCATGAATAGAATGAGGAGGTAAGAAAGTACTGACACAGACTCAGCATTTTGTCGGTAAAATGTTAGCACAGCATTAATTGTGGAGCTTCGTAGATCTGTATATGGGATTTGCAGTTGATTGAAGTTCAGGTTTTCAACTAATTTCACATAGTGGTTTGTTGTTGATGTGGTTGTTTTCTGCTGATAAAGCTTATGTGCACTCGCGTATTTCATGCTGTGAGGTGAGACGATTGTTTCTCTGCAATAGTTTTGGCTTCTGGCTAATGAAGGAGTTGTTTACAGTAAGAAAGTAAAAGTAAAAAATTAAGATCTAACTACACAGTGCTAAAAATAACTCCAGTAGTGAGTCCCTCCTCCTAAGTTGCTGCTCTGTTGTGGACTGACCCAAAAATGTGTTTGACCCATTTCCTTGTTTACTAATTTGGTGAGACACTTGTTAATGAAAAAACAACAGAAGTTGAAACTTGCAAAACTGATCATTATAAAAAACAAGTAGGTTGTAGGTGAATATTCTGCTTCTGGTCTCACCAGTGCCTTGTCATCATACCTGAACACAACAGTATTGTACTGTACTGTACATGACACCAATGCCTGAATGTGTGTACAGCGTCAGTGTGTTTCACACACGTGCATGCACATAGAAGTTTATTATTCACCATGTGTGATTATAGATTTCTTCCTACCAGGTTGAGAAGGTCATTGTACCTCAGATGTTTGAAGCGTTAGTATGTTGTTGGTGTGTGTGTGTGTGTGTGTGTGTGTGTGTGTGTGTGTGTGTGTGTGTGTGTGTGTGTGTGTTTGTATCTTTGTGTGTGCTGCTCGGTTCTTTGATTTTCCCTCCCTCCCTCTCCTCTTTCTCTTCTGTTATTTTCGGCATCCTTCCCTATTCTCTCCCTTCCTCACCTCCTCTCTGTTCCATTCTCCTGTTATTTTTCTTTTCTCTTTGTCTCTCTTCACTGCCTGTCTCACTTTTATTACTTCCTCTCTAATATCATTTCACCTTCTTCTTCCCTTGTCCTTCCTCTTCTCCTCGGTCATCCCCCTTTTCTCTCCTCTTTCCTACGTATCTTATCTCTTCTTATCTTCTTTCCTTCTCACTGTATTCCTCCTTTCCTAAACTCTATTTAAAGCATCCGATTGGCTAGTTCAGTCAGTTCATCAACACATTCAACCTTTAATCCCACCCTCTGGTCATGAGAGGTCATTAGTCTCTGGGTTACTGCAGCTGGCTAATTAACACACACACATACACACATGCACAGTGTGGATTTTAGGATGATGGTGTGGATATATGCATAAAGAAAGAGAGATGGAGAGTTAAATATAGTAAAACAGAGAGAAAGAGTCTGCATCATGAAAGTGAGATTGAGACAGTAGTGAAACGTATCCTAGCAACAGAAAGGACCATGATCCCATACCTGAGTTTTGGCAGTGAGTCTTTGTTTCCATGTGTTAAAGGTTAAAAATGGAAGATCTGGCAGTGTGTGCTTCACTATTCATACTGTAGACACGTGTTTTTTGTATTCATAGAGGTTTAATCCATGGCTCTATGAGAAGTAACCCTTTGCCATTTCTAGTCAGTTGACCTCTTATCATCAAATACTCAGTTTCACTTAGAAACTGGAAGCTGCCCAGTACAATGACAGTGTGGGCTGTTGGCTTCTCTGAGGCATCATAGCTTGGTTCAGTGACTCGATTCACTGTCACCCTTTCAAAGCAAGGACCGGCAGAGACCTTCCTGGGTGCAGCTGGCATGTTTTCCTTGCTCTCCCACAGTCCAGAGACACGCAGCTTTAGTGAATTGGCTGCTCTAAACTGCCTCAAGGTGTGAATGTAAGCATGAATGTGTCTGTCTGTGTGTGCCAGCTCCTGTGATAGACTGGCAACTGAGGCGTGCTGGGATGGGTTCCAGTGTCCTGTGACCTTGAAAGGGCTAAGTGGTTTGGAAAATGGATGGATGGATGCTGACTCAGTAACATCTCAGTGATACTTACTCAGAAGGAAACAAGCATTATACATTTCTCTAACACTGTGTGTGTGTGTCATCCAACTGGTATGTTGGGTGACCTGTGGATCATTTGATATTGGTATTAACTTTGATGGTTTTAATGCTGGTCATTCTGAGACTCAGCTATGACACCTGTCACTGTAACATCACTTACTATACACTATAATGGGGTTCAATATGTCAGTGATTATTGTGCTTTTGACAGCATTTTATAGGATAATCTATTAGCTAGGAAGCATTATGTTTTAGGCCCAAAACAAGGTTTAAGCAAGAACAAGGACACATCGAGTTATGTGAGGCCTGTTTTGCACAATGTGCCATTCATGGGTGTGTCACCTAAAAAAATCCAAATGTGACGCAAGCATGAGCTGCCAGCACAGCATTAGTGCTAGGGTAAGGCTGACCCTGATTTGTTTGGGTTAAGTCAAAATAACGACACTGGGTGAAGTTGTAACTTGGACATGTTGTCATATTTGGGATACTTGGCACTAATCCATATGAAACAAGCAAGTTTGAGTTTGACGTACAAAAAAAGGAAAATAGGAGAAATTTAGGACAAGAATACAAAACTATTCTTGCATGTGTCTTGCTTGTATTTTAGACTCGTACTTATTTTCAGCCTGCTATTCCATTGCTCTGTTGTCTTCGGTGTGTGTGTCTGTGAACTAAAAAATGCCTTTTAGACAGAGTAAATCCTGCGAAACATGTCAGAGTGCATAACATCAGAAGAGCTCAGAGTAAGGCCTTTAGGGGAGGCAAAATTCACACACATCTAGTTCTCTACTAGAGCTCTATAAATTGCCTTGTAGCTCTTTAAAACCACACACACACACACACACACACACACACACACACACACACACACACACACACACACACACACACACACACACACACACACACACACACACACTTAATACTATCCTCCTCACTATGTTTGCCAGACTAGTGCTGCCAGCATCATATGACAGGCACATGGACCTCTCTTGCTACGCCAAGGTACAACACCACACTCCTAAGAAGCGGACCTTGATGCCTTGCTCCTGCCACCAGCAGTAACCAAGACTGCCAATCATTAGTGCAGTTTTTCTGAACATTGCCTTCAAAGAAAAACCTCACACCTCTAAAAATCTAACATACACATACACACTTGTGAATACACAGATTCATTGACTTTATTGAATGACTGCAGACCTTGAATGTGCTTAAGCTGACTTTTGAATGTTTGGAGGGAAATTTTATTCACCCAAAAAGAGAACAGAGAAAGTAAAGCATTAGATAAGTGAATGTAAAGATGCATTTATTCATGTGTGAAGCTCTTTAACATCAGAACACAGTAGAATAGTTTAGAGTAGCTTTTTTTTTTTGTCATGATGTAAAGAAATGGCTTTATGTCGGCGAGTCATCGATATAAGCTTTCAATTAGTCAGAAATAAAGACAACTGACATTTATGTGTCCTGCAGTCATCTTCTCTCTGGGGTTGTGTGTATGTTACCTCAGGGATTGGGTTCTCAGGTGCTGAAAGAAACAGAACATGGGCCACACTCTCCCAAGAGGGAAAAAAGAGAGAGATAGATGAAATATTCTCCCTCGAGTGTAAAGTATGATGAATAGAGTGATGAAAGGGAGAAAAAGAGCACAGGGAAGGAGGGCACATAAGGGACGGTCCCTAGGGGTTAGCACATTATGATTGTGTATGTATGTTTTTACAGTACGGGTCAGATTGATGGAAAACTCTGCATTAATGTCATCACATTTCCACTCTTCTGCAAAACAGCAGAATGTTATCATTTGCTTTGTCAGTGCAGAGGACATATACTGTGTCCTATTGTTCTGTATACAGTATATGGTGTTTGCAAACACAATAGAGTAGAGTTGGGATGATACTGTATGTCGGCTAATTTGCTCATACCTCATATCGAGGTAGCATTCGTTTCAATATCTGCTGCTGAAAAAGGCCATGCATTGTTGTTTATCTGCATGTTTTCAAGTTACTACAGCTTCACATACTGTTTATGATATATACGCATATATACAATATAACAACAAACAGTATGCTATAACATAAAAGTCAAACTTTATAGTCACCACAACATTTTCTGTATTTAGGCAATGACAGACAAATAAAAATGACATCACTTCTTGGATGCAACTAAAATGTGTTTTTAAAACCTTGACAAGCACAACCACATTTTAGTAGAGCTTTTCTGATGAGCACA
Organism: Anabas testudineus; assembly: GCF_900324465.2. Classification (NCBI taxonomy): domain Eukaryota; kingdom Metazoa; phylum Chordata; class Actinopteri; order Anabantiformes; family Anabantidae; genus Anabas; species Anabas testudineus. The sequence goes on from NC_046615.1 coordinate 5,035,910, forward strand.
CTTTAAATAATGGTCATATCCCCAAGCGCTCTTACTGAGTGAAAAAATAAAATGATTCTGTGTTCATAAGCTCCTTGCACCATATGTAAATGTTTGAAAAGAAGTTAACTAGTTGGGTCTATTGTTGTGCCAGACATTTTCGCTTATTTGTGTTCAGTATGTCAGCCAAATGTTGGTGCAGCTAATTAGGCCAGGCTAAAAAAAGGCAACTGTCTATAAGATTAGTTTCTCAAATCTGTCATACAAAAGCTAAGATGCGCTTCCAGTTGTCATTTGCCAGGTTTCCATAATGTGGTTTTTAAAATCTGGTGAAGACAGACTACGTTTTGGAATGCAAAATGATTATTAGTTTAGTTTTAGTAACAATGGCCTGCTGCTTTGATTGTATGCAATTTGTTCAAAAATATGTGAGGAAGTAACCAAATGAATATGGGAATCAAAGGTAAAAGGTACATTGTAACATGACTTTAACATGTACTTTACTGTGTGATGCTGGTAATGCTCCACTGCTAAAAATGTACAGCTTGTTAATTATAGCTGAAATGGGCTCTAATGTAATTACAATATGACTCTGGCAGCCGTCGTGTGTGCACTGATAGAAAACTGTATTGTGAACAATGAACTAGACTGAGGAAGGTTCAGTCTGCTGGGGCTGCTCTATAAGACTGAGTAAAAGTAGACATCTGAATCAATGAATAGCATCTAACAATGGGCTGATTACTGGTCATTATTGGCATTTGTCCACTCGTACAGTAATGTTGAACTAAACATAATGCAACATAACACTTATACGAGACCAGATAAATACAGTATACTATCAAACTTTATATAGAGTAGGTAAGGCAACAGAAAACTGCACATCTATAGTTGACTTACATGGCCATCAGAGGGCAAGCAGAAGCTGTGAATTGATGCGTAGTGTGCTACCTTTGGCTAATTAGCGGGAAAAGCAAACGATGAGGATGACTGTCATTTTTTTTTTTTTTTTTTTTTGATGATTTGGTGATTTTGATTAAATAAGTTTTCTAATATTCTAACTAACAATAAGATATTTTACTTAAAGCCAAAATAAGATTAAACAATAAGAATTTAAATAATAATAATACTTTACTACAATAGTTTGTAGTTCAGTGTCATGTTTCATTCCTAAAATTAGTCTTGGACCCTCATTGCTTTTTCTCATCTCCCAGTTTTTCTTTTGAAAACTTACCCCTTTCTTTATTTTTCATCCATAATTTAAAGCAAAACTTGTAAAATGAAAATGTCTTCATTCTCTGCTTCCTTCTATCTGTCCCTTTCTGTAAATTGCTTATCTAGACATAGTCTACATTGCTGCAGCCATCAGCTTATCCATTATGATTGAGTGCCTGTGAATCAGCTGCAAATATTAAGCCAGTCAGCGGTTACGTTATTGCTTTCACTAAGCATTAGCCCAGTTAGCCAACCATCATAGGCACAGTGGCTAAATCTTTAAAGCTCAGCCTCACTGACAGGGAACACCTGTAATTACAAACCAAAGCAGCTGCCTTCTAGCATTAAATCAAAGGTGACTCAGCAAAATGATTGCAGTAAGCCCACTGGTCAGTTGTGATCTGCTGGACATCACTTGTGTTTGTGAGTTTGTTTTTGTTTATTATTATGAAGAAAAAATAGAGAGAGAAGAGGAGGGAAGCTGCACAGTTTTACTTAAATGCTGGAAGGCTTCAACAAGGGAAGAGGAGATGGGAGAACATGGTCATACATGCTGGCAGGCAGGGATAACTTTTTTGTTTCTTTTTTCATCATCCTTTTACTTTTTATTCTATCCTAGTTTCATTGCCGAGTGACATATGCCATACCCTGTACACACACTCACAAACAGTGCATACACAGAGATAGGGCCGCAGTTAGTTTGGCTATGTGCATGTGTGTGCCAGCTGTGCCTTGTAGATGTAGATTATGAAGGACATTTAAATCTATATTTGATGACTGTCTCCTATTTAGAAACCAGCATTTGGCAAAGTGTAGTAGCTTCTGTGTGTGTGTGTGTGTGTGTGTGTGTGTGTGTGTGTGTGTGTGTGTGTGTGTGTGTGTGTGTGTGTGTGTGCGTGTGTGTGTGTGTGTGTGTGTGTGTGTGTGTGTGTGTGTGTGTGTGTTCCTGTGTGCCATTTAATAAGAGTCTATGTATCTGTGTATGGCATCAAAGGGATAAAAAAAGGTTGCACCCTTAAAATTCCTGCCTATTGTTGTTCTGTATTTTTGCATTGGGAGATCAGCATTGTGGTCACAGATCAATGGGTATCTGACATGAAGCTTTCATCTTTAAAGAACTACTTCTTCAGTAAGGGTTGAGCCAAAGTTGTTTTGGTGATAGGGCGTATGTATTGAGTGATTTAAACTATTAATGCAAGGCACTGCTAGCTGTCCTGTGTGAGTTGTCAGTCAGACTGAACCTTTGGTGACCTTCCTGACCTTATCAGTCTCATAAGTTCAGCCAGGAGAGAGCTGATGTCTTCATTATCAGCAAGACTGCTGGTGGTGATTATGCTCGACATGGTCAGCATGGTTGGAGTAGAAGTGGTCGATGTGGTGCGGGAGAGGCGTGAGGAATGAGATGTGGGCTGTGTAGGGAGGCTGATCCATGAGCTTGTTCTCAACAAGCTGACAGTGAGTGTTTGATGGGCAGTATTTCTGCTGACCTGGCTGCAGATTGGTGTTTACAATTACTGTTGGGTTGTGCTCGATTTAACATCTTGCTGCCATGACTCAATTAAGTTATGGAGTTCAAAAGTCTTCTTCAGTGCAAGTATTCTCATTTAAGCAAATCATTTTAAGTCATAGATGCTGATGAGCACAGAGGGCTAGTGGGTCAGGAGTGTGATATCAAGTTATTGGTGTGTGTACAGCTGTTCAGAAACCCTTCGCTCAATTTGTGTGTAAAGGTTTTTCGGAATTCTTAGTTTGAGTTCCAAACTAGTGATTTACTAAATCTAGTTACACTATTAAAACATAAGAATTATGTTGACTAGTGAGGAGCTTTATGATCTGTATTGGGACACAGTAACATCCAAACAGTTTGTTTAGTTTTTATATTGTTATGTTAAAAGCAATAATATGAATTTCAGTGTTTTTAGGAAGCTTTATTCATATACTGAATCATTGCACAGGACAATCTTTAGAGGTATTAATTTAGGAGCAGATTATGACCAAATCAACCTAACCTGCATGTAGTTTATTGATCACCTGTTCCCAATTTACACCATTATGAAACATTTTATCAAGTGTATGTGTGTCAGTCAGGCAGCATATGAGTTCTTGGCCTTGGTGCTGTGTCTCTTACCAGGTAATGAAACTCTGACTCAGTTGTTTTGTGGTCCAGCACTGTCTATCATGATCTATGGCTGCACAAATACACACATGCACACACACAAACAAACACGAAGAGGCACTGGCACAGAGATGCACTCACAGTCACACACAGTCAGAGATGACACAGTCCACATATACAAGGACACATTCATACCGTATCTGTAAATGAGATGCAGAGTTGATGTATTGCTACAGGCATCCTGCTGCCTGCATTCACACACATTTACCTCTTACTCTCATACACACTGACATACACACACAGTGACACCAATGCCGAAAGAAACATTTTTAAAGAACAACATTTATGGAGAAGTCAATATTAGGTGTTAGATATCATGACAGATAGTTTTGTGGACAATATCCTAAGGAAGTAGTTTATATCTTGTGAGCATTAAGTTACTCTATAGGCATGTGGAAATAAAGTAGACAAGGTGAATAGCTTTGTAATTATGTTTAGTTCTATTTGATTAAACTGATTTTTAGATTAAGATAAAAAATTTGCAAACAGCATTTCTGTTTGGAAGAACATGCTTGAATGTTTCTCCAAATCAAGCAGGTTAATAACTACTGTATAATACCAAGCTTTCTGCAGAATTTAGTCTCTGATTTGAATTAAATGAAATACTGTATTAAATATGTAAATCATTGCAGTGGCAATAAATGTAATGTTTGTGCATATTATCAGGGTCAGACATAAATTGAAATGTGAAAGGCCTAATGACAGAGCCCTGGGGTTCTCCAAAGGTCAAGATAATTTTGAATTACTCTCCATTCTGTCACTTTGGAGTAAAACCAATGTTAAAGTTCGGCTAAAGGCATTGCCATTTGCATTTGCTATCAGTGGTGAGCCAAGGCAGTGCATAATTTAAAAAGAGCTACAAATTTATCATTTCTTGGGGATGAAAATACTTTTAAGAAGAGTTTTGATTATTCAAACAGAAGATATTTACTCAGTAAAGCAATTGTTCCTCGTGCTTAATACTCAAAAGTAAAATTAAAGCGTGTTCATGTCAACAATTCTCTTTAAATCTTAGATCTTTAAAATTGACTGGGACAGTAGCAGCAGTTGTTTGAGAACCCTCTAGAATGAACTCTATACCATTAATCATGTCAAGTACAGTCTAATCCCTGGCATCCACTAATGTGATTCAGTGACCCGGAAATATGTCTGATATCTTTTTCTTTTAGTAAAACAATTATCACTTGGTTTGGCTACAGGTTTTACATTACAGGAACACAGTACAACAGATCTAGTGTGAGCTCTGATGGGTCATATAGGACCAGTAAAGAGTGGAGGTAGTTTGTGTTGTGAGGCTTTCAGCAACAGTACAGAGTGTTGGTTATGCCAATAGCATTTATTGTTCTACATTTCTGAGTTGATCCCAAAAAAAAGCATTTTTAACATGCACAAAAAATTCAAAACAGAAATCGAGGCTTGACCTGAAGTGTGGACTTGAAGCACTGCTACACCCTTATCCTTTGTGTAACTTCTTACATAGAGGTGAGTCAATGCCTCTCTAACAGTCTCTACAGTAATTGAAAGGACAGCCATATCCAATTATTAACAGAAATGTTGTCTTTCTACAGTAGAAAGCTGCTGTCACTGTGGTCATAATGCAGGACGGATGCACGTGTTGGAGCTTGTATGGCATCAACAGCATCTCCTCAGAATTTTAGATCCTCAAACAGTAGTGACCGTGAACATATAATCCCTATGAAATTACATGTGACATTAATTTGCACCTGTGCATGAGAGTGTGTGTCTCTTTGCAAGTCTTTAGATGTGAATGTGGGTGTTTGCACACTGCTCTGGCATTTAGAGGCTAATCAATGCCCTGCTGACTACCGCTGCTAATTGAAGGTTAGCAGATACAATCAGCATGAGTCTCTCCCTCTCTCTTTCTCTCTCCCTCTCTCTCTCTGGCCTTCTCTTTTCCTGCCTTTGGTCAATAAAGCTGTATTTTTGTCCACCTCAAGAGCCGCATTATTCAGCTGTGGGCCACACGCTCACGTACACGCACATGCTGACACAAGACACTATGAGCTCACTATTGGAAACACATCCCTAGCTTTTTTCTCCTTGAATATACCTGCGGTCACATACACTTTCCTGTCTTTGTAACCTTACATTACTATTATTTGTTGCACAGTTCTTCACAGATGGTGCAAATGGAGCCTTGTTGCATTATCTGGTAATATACAGTGGCAAGAAAAAGGAATTTCAGGATTTTCTGCATTATTTGTGATAAAATGTGATCTGATCTTCATCTAACTCAAGATTATTAACAAATATGATGTGCCTAAAGTAATAATAAAGGATTACAAAATGATGTCAAAGACTTAAGAAACTCACCAATTTACAGTTATACAAACAATCTACAAATGGAGACACTTGGGGACTGTGGCTATTCTACCAAGAATTGTGCTCTTGGGGTCAAAATGCCCCCAGGAGCACAACCATCATTCATTAATGAGGTAAAGAAGCAACTCTGAGTGACAGTGCCAAAGATTTGAAGGCATCATTGAAACTGGCTAATATCTGTGTACCACGACTTGAAGAGAGCCACACATATGAGCTGTTTAAAGAATATGACAGAGCTAAAGCAGTTCTGCCTGGAAGAATGGGCTAAACATCCTTTTTCCACTAGCACTATGAGGTTTTTATGGTTGTTTTCAATAAAGGCATAAAAGATCAGAATTTGTTTTAGCACATAAGATTTTTTAATACTCTTGACTTAGATGAAGACCACATCACATTTTATGACTAATTAATGTGAAATTCCAAAAAAGGTTCACAGGATTTCTCTTGCAACTGTACATGCAAATAAGTCCCCTTTATTGTGTTATAGACAGCAGCATAATGCACAAGATGTGTGTGATGCAAGTAATAGGATACTTCACAAATGAATGATTAATGCTAACAGCAGAAAATAGTATTTCATATAGCTGTTGGTAACCACTGAGAATATGAGCTGTTTTGAGTTGAGCAATTCCTCGTTACACGGTGGCCTTTGAATGTGAGCTCTATGACTAAGTGTTAATTAAACATCTGAAATAGTGTTTGCGTCCACAATCTCTCTTTAATCAATCTGTCATCAGGGTGCATATATTTTGCAATAGTCCTAACAGATTAGTAACAGGTTTTTGCTAATTCCTGGATGCACTGCTCTCCAATGTTTTGCATGCGTAAATGTGTGTGTGTCTGTGTGTGTGTGTGCATATGACTCTTAAAAGACACTGAAATAATGTTACAGTTATGTGGAGTCAGCGGCAGTCAGCAATGAGATGGTGCCGTGTCAACCTGACACAGTCCGTTTATGTACATTGAGTGTGTTTGTGTTCACAATGGAGCTACAAGGAACGGAGAGCACTATGTGATAGCCGATTAATCTGATTTGTGCTGTTGCCATGGTAACAAGAACACCTGAGCAAAATACAGAGAAGTTGGGGAAAACATGAAGATGACCACTGTGGGTGTGAAGAAAAAGTGCAAGGTACAGAGGGCAACATGAGGTCAGAAATACAGAAGACATAGTAAGGGAGAGGGAGAGTGAGGGGGCAGTTACTTCCTTTCCAGTTGGTTTATGGTTCTTTAAACCAGGAATGTCATCTCTGCTTCCTCCTCCACTTTGTCTCTCTCATCTTCTCATCTTTCTCTAGTCCTTCCCCTCAATCTTTTCTCCCCTCCTCTCTTTTAATTCATCTTTCTTCAATTATTAATGCCATAAAAAGCTCTCTGTTCATAAATAATTGAACCTTAAATGGGGTGTCCCCTGTGAGTGTGTGTGGGGTGGTGTTGCGGGGGGTGCCATTCCCCTGTGCTCATGTGAGATGGAAAAGAAAACGGCAATCTATTCCTCCACCCTGCGCCATTGTCCTGCCCTTCTTCCTGCATCCTTTTTTTTCTTTTTTCCCTGGAACACCATCTACATCTCTTGGTGTCTTCACTTTATCCCTTCATCTGGCTCATCCATACATCATGTTCATTCATAAAAGTTTTTCTCCCCCTCTTCCAAAAATGATTGACTCAAAGTGAACATTTAAGTTTGAAAATGTGCATCTTTCTTATTCTATATAAATACCGTTCGGAGGCAAGTTCATTTTCTCTGCTGTGAAATTTGTGCCTATAACCTTTTTGTATGCCATTGTATGTACATTACGTACATCTAAACCTGGCCAGACAAGGATTTGCATGATAGAAGAAGAGCCATGTGTATCTCAACAGTTGAAGGACGTAGGACATCTGTTTCAAAATAATCAATCTAGGTGATCGTCTCCCATAAATTGCAGACGGGCAGCTTGTTAGTTGTTGAGTGGAACACATGGTTGTCGGTCTCACTTATACTCTAAACACATCACATAATCATTTGAAGCTCATTTGCAATATTGGGTAGATAAATTAAGCCCTCACTTATACACACATTTAAGTTTAAAAATATCATTAGTCCTCAGTATACAGTATATGTGTGCATACAGTGTACTGTGGGCTGGACTTATTTATGGTTGAGATTTTAGAGGTAGGTTACTTTCAACTGTGTTTTCCAACACAAAAACACACCGCTCACTTTCCTTTTTTTTTATCTTTTTTTTTTTTTTTTAAATAACAACTTTGGGTTAACGATACCTATCCAACTCTGACTGACTGTGAGGCTTATAGAACAGTCCTAATTCACCATCAAAGGCCTTCCTCACTCTCCCTGTCTAGTTCTTTTCAAGCTGTAATCTTAAGTGCTGCTTCTATTGATCAGCCAATGGAGAAAAGCTCAAGGGTTTTTGTGTGCGTGCGAACGTGTGCGTGTACATTTGTGTGCCTGGCTGTGACATAACATGGGCCCCAACGCGTCTGGAGTTTTAATTGAAAGCTGGTTGGAGTCTCTTTCTCTCCCCCTCTCAAACCTTGCTCATTGGTATCCTTACTCCTTCTTTCTTACCATCTCTTTCCTTCTTTCCTTCTACCTCTCTTTCATCTTTATCCTCTTGGGCTTCCCTCCTACCACTCGCCTTTACTCCTTCTTTTCAGCATCTTTCACTCCTTCCTCTCCCTTGAGTCTAAAGCACCCAGTTTACCGTGGAATTGAATCTGTGACACGTTTTATTTCCTTTTGCACTAATTGACCAGCTCAGTGCCCCTCCCACCCAAAGGCTGACATTACACATACCTATACGCACATATGTCCACAATAAGTTTAAGCAATTAAGTGCAATCAATTATTTAATTCTAAATTTGCAGACTTTACTATGTAAGGTGTATTTCTTCCTGATATTTCAGTAATGCTGGAGCTTATTTAGCTGACAAATCCTGATGTATTTTTTTCCTGTTCTAATGAAAGTGATTGGAGGAGACAGAAAACTGTATTATGTTGTGGTTTACATAATCCTATTGTAAGAGATCTTTTTGTTCAGTACAATCAATGTTGTGTAAATGTTTGGGTGCAGATTGGCTGTGACATGCAGGCCCACACTTCTGTATAAATACTTCTCAATTTTTTTCTCACAGCACTAGTATTATAGCACTATATTGATTTCTCACTACTGACCAACATGCTCATTATTTGTGTTTATTTATTGTTATTATTTATATTATTTGTTTCCTACAGTGTGATAATATTTTATGTCCCTTTAATACTGTGTAATATCCATAGTGATTTTTATTGTCTCATTTTTCTTATACCTCAGCTCTCAGGCTGAGGCTTTATATAAGCTATTCCGCAATATTTTGATTTTAAAAATTACAGCTTAAAGGAAGGGGTGTGCAAAGAGAAGTAAGACGAGAGCTACACAGACTAAGATGCAGGCTAATAGTTGCAGCTTTTGTCAGGTCAACAGGGAGACAGTACAGATAGTGCTAGTGCCATTATTCTAAAGGCCTGGTCACACAAACATTAAAACACTAAATAAAACATGCTGAGTTCATTTAATGGAACTTAGTGTTGAGGCAAATCTTTATCATTTTTCATCATCAAGTCAGATTTCACTCACCTAACCTCTGAGGTACGGAGAGCTACAGTAGATGGTCTAAAGTGGACCCCTGTCTCATGCAAGCGCCATGGTTTGCAGACAGTTTGATGGAGGAATTTGACCTTGTTGAATAACAGCTACTGCATTTGTTTTTATTGTTATTTTCTGCTTTAATAAAAAATCTATTGAATTAAAAAACATGCTGTCCTAATAACATAATGTCAAGGAGGAGTAGAACAAGCTCAAGACAACAATTGCAATTGACCTCCTGGCTGGCTAGCATGTTAGCTTAACAGCTACATTAGTTTACCCACAAACCCTGTGAGTATTCTCTTTGTCATCAAGCCTACAACTACATGTTATACAAACATGCATGCATGAATGTCATAGGGCCATGCTTTAGTGGGATCAGGTGTGTGCTCTGTGACACATTAAACTCTTAACTCTTGCTAACTGGTTGAACAAGCAGCTTTTGAGTTTGAATTTGTCTTTTACATCAGCCAGGATAAATAATTCATGTACTTATTATTCTATTTCAGTTTTTATGCTTATGTTGTTTTCTGGCTTCACGTGTGTTAGCTGTGTCACTGTGCCTCTGGAAGCCTTCCTAAGCTAAATACAAAAACTGGAGGCTGTTGTGATGGAGAGGGTGACATACAGAAGATGTGCTACAGGATAGAGAGCAAGACTTAATGTCTGTATGGTTTGATGTGTTCTTTGTGAGTCCACTGCTATAGTGAGTCCTCTATGGGTTCTCTCATGCATACAGTAATACGGCTCAGTCCTCTCTCTCTCTCTCCCTCTCTGTGAGGCTGTGTGTGCTCGGAGGAGCTTCTCTGTCCATAGCTGCTTCTCTTCACTACTCTTCAGCCTTCTAACAGAGAGCGGTGAGGGGGGGCAGCTTGAATAGACCAACGTAAGAGGCTGAGGGAGAGAAAGAAAGCTAGGGAATGGAGAGAAAAAAGGGTGTGTGTGTGTGTGTGTGTGTGTGTGTGTGTGTGTGTGTGCGTGTGTGTTGTTAAAGCACCCAGTCAGCCAAGCAGCTAGCGCATCACTGCTGCTTTCTAGTCTTGTACTGCAGAAAGTTCTGCCCACAGGGTGCTGACACACACAGACACACACACAAGCACACAGTTTTATAACGGTTGGATGAGTGTCGAGCCAGACGAGTGCCAGCATTTTTATGACTTGTACACTCACATACGCTGTCACACACTGGGATCCACAACCACCAAACTTATATGCCCGTGCCATCAGGGACAAAAAAAAACAATTAACCTGGTCATTCTGTATATTCAGGTAGTCAACTAGCCTCTTTCTTCGGGCACATAACGAACTGAACCTAGACCTGACCCACTGCAGCAACCCCAGATCATTGCACTGCCCCCACAGGCTTGTACAGTAGACAGTAGGCATGATGGGTTCATCACTTCACCCACCTCTCTTCTTACCCTGATGCACCCATCACTCTGGAACAGGGTAAATCTGGACTCATCAGACCACATGAACTTCTTCCATTGGACAGTTCTTAACCCAGTTTTAGTAGATTCATCAGTCTCCTTAACTGTTTTCTTTGCTTGATTCATGCCAATAATTTGATCCGTCTTAAACAGATTAACATCTTTTCCACGACCACGTGTCTTCAGACATGGTTGTTTAAGAAATGAGAAGCTACTCACTGCATCAGTTAGTTAAATAACTTGTTGCCAGCTGAAACATAATCATCCATGAAGTAATTATCAGATGGGAGGCTCTTACCTATTTGTTTAGTTCAGGTGGTGAGGTTTTTTTTGGATGGCCAGTGTATTTGTCGTAAGAAGTTTGAAAGACACAAAAACACTAGCATTTAATATAGCAAAGTCATTTAATTTCATCGAGGTGAAGTAAATTGCACAAATCTTAAGCTTGTGTGAAATTTAAATTTCTGCTGCAGTACTGACCAAAATGGAAGAAGTTATGTTAGTGTTTTATTTATTTATCTCTTCTGTTGGTGTATAAATTGTTCCATAAAAGAGCAATGTCCGGAGTCAGTGGTACAAACGCATCTCCTGAATGTGAACTTATGGTCCTGTTAGCAACTCATTAGTGAGTTAACGAGTTTGCTAACCAACAGTTAAAAAGCTCAGAGAGCTTTATGTCCCCATTCTGTCATTCTTTATGTAATTAAATGATAAAGAACACTGAGAGCCAAATGAGTACAGAGAAAACAGAGACTTGGACAGCTTTTGTTTCTTCTTGCTGTACAGTATATCAGCCATGAACTTGCCATCTACAGTATTTTACTCACACTAGAGATGAAACGCTTACCAGTTTTATGGTAAACTATTGCAATTTGATGGTTAGTATTACTGTTTACAATTGAATTATCATTAAAACTGTGATCAATTACTGTGGTTTAAAAAACTCCAGTCCAGCATCGGCCAAAGTTATCAACGGTCTCACACACAAACGGATTCTGGCCTCATTATTATCACCTCATGTGCTGAGCTGTATTTGAGGGCTGCAGATTTTGTGCAGTAACTTAAATCAGTACAAACTCTAGTGCCAGCTCTCGTATGGATTTGCTCTTCCACAACCATGGATGTATTCAAAGAACTTAACCAAGTTAAAAGCCCTCAATAAGTCTTTATGCTGAAAAAGGCTTAGAGTTAAATGGTACTTTTGAAAAATGTCAACACATTTTAACAGTACTGTCACAATAATGGTCATTATAATTGTGATATTTAATTTTTATAGCACCTATTCTGTAACCCACACCAAGCCAGTAGCATTTTGTTCAAAGCTGCACAGATCAATTTCACTGTGACACTCTTTGGTGTGGCCTTGGAGGAGAAGATAAAACAGATTTTAAAACTAGTTTTTATTTCTGGTCAGAAGGATGTGTTTAAAGCAAGTATGCAGCAGGACCGACTTTGCTGGATTTTGCTGGAAGAAGTATTTGTCTATGATTTAAATTAGTGACAGCTACTTAAGCTACAGGGAGGAGCTTACTGTAGTTAATTTCACCCTTTTCCCTGTGCAGCGCTCATAATCACTTACTATGTACTTGCTGTTTAATAATCACATTAATAATACAATATCAAACCCATGAAGTTTTCCACAGAGAACAATGAACCATTGTTCAGAGAAAACCTGTATAAATGACAAGCTTAGAGATTTGGGACTAATATTGAAGCCACACTATAAATTAAGACCCACACTCATACATGCCTAGACATGAAGATACACATAAAAGCCAGCACAAACAAATTGTAGTACATTGTGTTCTCAGGTTGAGATGACATGCACAGTCTACACACCTCTATTCACTCACAGATGATTCACTGACATACACAGGCATATCTAGGCTGGACTCATCAAGCATCTCAGTATTTGTGTGTGTGAGCTATTTATAGTTTAAAAAAGCATCAGGCCTGATGCATATTCATATTGCAGCAGTAATATAGCATCAATGTGCTGCATTGTGCTTTGGTTGCTGTAGTATTTATACGTCCAAAACTCCAGGTGGTTGGAGTACTAAACTGCACTAGCTTAGTTATTGTTGGTAATAATGTTTTTTTTTTATTTTTGTTTTGGGTATGTTTTTGTTTCTTTGGCAGCTACTCACTGCATGCTGATATTTCACAAAGTCTGGCAGATTGTCTTGATATGAGGCTAATTCCTCATTGTTCACTTCAGAGACACGAGTGACAGATTTTTTTTTTTTTTTTTTTTTCGTTCGTTCAAGCTTTGGCCGATAGTGATTGGCTGTTCCCACAAAGGTCTGCAACACATTTGCACTTTGAACTCCCCACTCCAATCAGTTCAGTGTGGACATGAGTGTGGAAACAACACAACACAGTTATTCAGATGCAATATAAAAAAAATGTGTGCTTTCTATGCTATGTGTACTTGTCAAAATACAGATATCTTATATAGGTAACAACATACCAAATGCGCACACACACACACACACACACACAACTAATTTGGTCTTAATTCAGACAGTTTAACAGACACTGACATAATCCATGTACTAGTCCCTTACCTTAACAGTAAATTAAACCTACTCTAACCTTAATCCTAAAAACCAAGCGTTAACCCTTTATAGGTAAGAGAACAAAAATGTCTTCATAACAGTAGTAGCAAGCTGTAACTTGTCCACGCAAGACAGGTGTACACAGTGTGTGTGCATGTGCTTGTGTGAGAGGTCTGGGATGCTGTTTTTTCTCCTTTACCATCCACTTTCCTCTGGTTATCTTACTATTCAGTTTTCTATAAACCCCTTTGCCAGTCTCTAGGATACCAACCAGTTACCGTAGCAACCCAACTAGGCGGACACCTCTATGAAAAACTCAGCTATGCGGTCACCTGACCACCGTTCTTTTACATGATTGGATGTTGTGTATTTCCCACATCTATTCACATTATTGTTTGGAATAGGGGCCCTGACAAATTCTCTCTTGTTTTCATGTTTATCATTCATTTCATACCCTTACTCTGTTTCCTCTCTTCTCCATCTTTCCTCTTTTTCTCTGTATCTCTCCTTCCCTCTCCCTCTTTCTGCCTTTATCTTGCTCTGTAAACAAAGGGATTGTATTACATCAGCATTATGCTGTTGTCACTGCATGAATTCACATATGATACTTTTGTTTGAAAGGAATACAAATGTGTAATTGCAATGGATTTCATCTTTGGACAGTGCATTATCTATAGCGACTAGGAAAAAAGGGCAAATTCACCTTTCCTGATGAATAATAATAATAATAATAATAATTACAAGAAGTAATTTTTCCATGTTATCGCAAAGCTGGTATAGGCTCCAGCGCTACCACGATCCTTAAGTGGACAAGCGGTTAAGAAAATAGATAGTTGGATGTTTTGTTACTTTCATAATGGCAGATAAAGTAATCCACTTTCTAGTCCTTTAAAATTGTTATTGAATGAAATATATGACTGGACAAAAAAAGTCTTTGATTTGATTAAAAGTCGCAAAATGCAAAAAAATGTGGGTGCATTTTACACATGACTGAAAGAAATGAATTTATTATCAAAGAAGCTACTGAATTATTTCCTGACAAATGACAAAATACTGACAAAATCAAATAATCAGATAATAGGTTTAACTTGTTTGAAGAAATAGAAGCATAAAAGTTCACTTGTTCTGTTCCTGAGTAGTTTCTTCCTGCTGGTCCAATGATCCTCCAGGCACCCTCAGACCTATGGGGAAATGTAGTCCTTTTCCAGTTAGTCATGGATTTTTCCTCCCAAATGGATCATGCCTGGAACTTCTCTACAGGGAAGTGCCCAGAAGGCATTTTTAACTATTTGGCTTAGCTTGAGCAAGTATGGAGTGGATGGTAGCTATTTTTTCCTAAATAACTAAACTCATCATTCTGTCACTGATTGACTGATAAATTGAAACAAATCGAGGTCTCTTCACTGTGAGCTTCACTTAGGAATAACACTTTAAGTTGCTGCCTCCCTATCTGGAGGGTAAGCCACTTTTTTCCAGGAAACAGTAATTTTTCTCTGCAATCCTGTGACAGTATAGAAAGACAGAACATGACTGTTGAAGCCAGAGTAACAGCATCATCAAACAGCACAGGCGTCTGGCTAATGTCATCAAACAAAACACTCAAGAAAGGCTTTGGCTTTGCTTTCATATTCTTCATGTCCATTATTACCAAAAACAGGCACATCCCAGCTTGTGTTACGTCTACTTTAACCCTTTCATGCATGAATTATAAATGATGTAAATTATTTCCTGGGTGTTTTTATTCCTCTCTAGGCATGAAAAAAAAACAATGCCATTTTTTTTGTAATAATGATATTCTCATGTTTTCTCACAAGTGAACATTTTCTAATACTTTTCAAAAATGTTGAACCTAGTCACTGGCCGATGAATTGCGTTTCTAGGATTTTCTACAAAAATACTAACCCTAACTTTAACCCATGCATATACAAGAGAACAGTTTTGGAATAGCTGTACACTTAAGTTACCACTGTGCTTCATGCAAAGGGTTAAATATGTTGTACTGAAGAATTCAAACATTGTCCTTTTTTTTTTGTTGTATCCATTGTACATTGTAAGAGTTATAGTTCTTAAGAACTAAGCACCTTACAGTATCTCTGAACATTAACATAACACAGGTGATAAACATTATAATTTAAGAATCCACTCCACTGATGGTTGGCATGGATGACAGCAAGCCACAAATATACACACACAAACAGCAATACACACGCCTATACTGTAATGTGTATAATTTGGCTGCTAAGCTGCCAGAGAGACGACACCCAAACATAGGAAGTACTTGTTATCCTAAATATTGCAGTTACTTTACAGTTGTTTGTCTTTGCTTTATATAACAGCTCCCGTGGTCTCGCATGTGCAGACAGAAACATGACAATCTATCCTTCAGTGTTGGTAGTACAGAGGTTGAGTTTGAGCTTCATCAGTACGATGTATTTCTGCAGGTCTGTATGTGCACATGTATAGTTCACCAGTAGATTTAGAGGACAACGTATGTTTAGAGAAAGGGTAACAGCTCATTGCTGGGTCTAAGTATAGATGAAGTGTGAGAAGAAAAAGACAGTGGGTGACAGAGAGGCAGATTTGACGAGAGTCTGATACTCCAAAGACACAATGAGAGAAAGTGAGAGGCTGCGTGAGAGAGCTCTGAGCACAAAGGGTGACAGTTAAAGAAAGCAAGAGGGACGGGAAGCTGGAAAAAGACAAAAGCCGAAGTGGGAACAGAAACACATTTTACAGATTTAAAGTTAAAGAATGCATGAGAAGCACATAAGCAGCTCATTAATCATGTATGTGTCGCTTTTTCTTTTTGAAACAATAAAATCACGAGCCAGTCTTTAATCCATACAAAGGGAAGATCAGAGTGATTTGTTGCAGAATAAAGCAGTGTACAACAGAAATGGGAAGATGCAATATGGTAAAATAGAGACCAGAGACAACATTAAAGGCAGGCAGCTACCCAGTGCACAGTCACATTCAGTTTTCTGGGCCCAGCAGAGAGATCTCTAATAAAAAGTGCCAGGCTAGCACAGGTAGGAACAGATGGTCAGGGGGATGACTGTTGTAGGTCTTTTTTAAGAATGCCTGTTGACCAAGACAGATTGAGCTCCTGATGTGTGTGTGTGTGTGTGTGTGTGTGTGTGTGTGTGTGTGTGTGTGTGTGTGTGTGTGTGTGTGTGTGTAGGATTTATGCCATGTCTGTGTCCTGCCTTAACATACTTAGTGTACAAACTCGCTCATTTTCACTGATGACCCATATTTTACTGTCATCCAGTAGTTGCACTGGGTGTGTGCAGGAGGGTTTATGTTGTGAAAAGTGTAAGTAACACACACTTTTTAAATAGTGATAGTGCAGGTATGACATAGCAGGCCAAAATATTATCTCCATAGCAACAGTACTCAAAATTCAAGTTTATTGCAAAATAATGTATAAATATTACATTACTTTAATTTAATGTACTTTTTGTATAATCTTGGCTGGTGGTAATATTAGATTAAATATTATTAAGATGCTCTTTCAGCTAATACTTTGTGTCAGTAGTTATCCTAACGTCAGACTGCTCACTTGCATGCTTAGCATAAACTTGCCAGTTTAAGGCTGGGATTTATCTTCATTTGTCAATGAGAATCTTAGAATTTTGGCACAACCATTGCTGGAAGCTGGGCATATTTCCCAATTTCATAGCTGGCAACAGAACAGATGCATACAGTAAGAAAATTTCCTGAATATTTTGAAGCACATAATCTGCAGCAAACCCTGCAGAGAAGAGCACTCTCAAATTATAATCTGAGATTTTAGAGGCTAAATGGTGTGAACACATACTCATGAGGCTCACTGCACATCCAAGTAGTTGGAGACTGACAGTAGCTTCATTAATAGACTATCCTGAATCTGTGCGCAACAGCAGGTTGTGCATACATAATGTCCGGTGACACACAAATGTACATGGTTGTGATTACATGCCAAGCTGAGTCTGCTCCTCCTTCCTCTCTCCATGTCTCTGTAGGTTAATGTGGGGATAGATTAGATATTTTTAAACGACTCTCTTGCTGTTGACCAAGTGTAGTTTAAAAGTCCACTCAGATGACAACACATACTGTACATGCCCCATATTCACTGCCTCTTTCCTCTGCGTGTGTGTTGCATTGGGTGTGGTTGTATGCTGCCCTGTGAGGGTGGCAACGGAAACTCTGCTGGAGCAAAGCAAGACCACACAGGCATACACACACATATATATACATTTGTGTGTGTGTGTGTGTGTGTGTGTGTGTGTGTGTGTGTGTGTGTGTGTGTGTGTGTGTCTGTGTGTTGCTCCACTGGGGCAGTCTACAGGAGGGCTGAACAACAGTTTAATATTTCATCACTTCCATCATTTAGCAACTGCTACAGAGAGGGAGGGAGGAGGAGGAGACTAAGGCAAGCAGTGTGTACCTTAAGTGGCTTTGGCAGAACATGACCTATATGAGTAACATGAACGGACTGAAATGAAGATGGAATAGATGATTTTAGATTTTTTAAATGTAAATTTAGAAGTGTAAATTGGGAGTAAAACAGAAAGGAAGATAGGAGGGAGGGCACAGAGGGAGGAGAACGAAAGTAATGGGGAGGAAGTGATGAAGGGATAGATGAAGGAAAGCGAAGGATGACGCCAAGAAGGAGGAGAGGGAGGAGGATGCAGCAGAATGGATAGGAAAGGCAAGAAGGAGAGAGAGTGAATCAGACACGATTGCATTCCTGGGAAATGAGGATGGTCACCATGGCAACTGCAGCTGAGAGCCACATGATGCGGAGGAGTGAAAGAGAGAAAGAGGGTTGAGCTAGAGCGAGCAAAAAAAAGAGAGACAGAGCAAGAGGGTGGGGCGTGCCAGCAGACGACGACGGAGGAGGAGAGAAGGGAAAGAGATGGTAATGACGTGAAATAATATAGTGGAGGGATAGACAGACACACTACCAGAGGAAGAGAAATAAAACGGTGTATGTAAGATCGTGTGTGGGTGTGTATTTGCCATTTTGTTTTAGTATATACTGCATTACAGTGGTTTCATTTGAGTATTGTCCAGAGGAAGAATTATAAAGGTAAGACCGAGAGACAGGGAAAAAGTGAAAGTGAAGACATGTGATTGACAAGAAAGATGAAGAAGATGACTGAAAGAGTGAACTCATGTCCAGAAATAGATGAGAGACAGGGAGGGCTGGGAGAGAAAGGGGAGTGAGAACAGATTGTTGATAGAGAATGCCAGTCATGATTTCTCTGCACGATCTCATTGGCTAATGCTCATTATGACATCAACAAACAGACACACAAACACACTCTTAGATATTCAGTTTTACTGTGTGTCGTTACATTGTTTCTTTGGTGACTTTGTTTTAGGTATAGAGGCAGATGTGCTGTCTTCTGCATAATATTTCTATTTCACAAAAAATGTGATTTGTTTTTAACATCTGGTGGAGGCCAACAGGCTTCTGAGAAACTCTTGATAACATCAAGTCCAGGGACTTTTCAGTTCTGATGATGTCATCTGGAGTAGTGGTTAACTAGAAGCAGAGCAATACTTTTGTACAAGGGAAGAAGAGGAAGGTTATGTTCCTTTAATATACAGGTACTCCCCTTCATAGAATCAATGAACGTAAGTTGAATGCCTTTCAGTGTGAATGGAAGAGGTAAAAATTTCAAAATGTTTTTTTTTATTTGCCTCATAATGATCATGATTGACTACAGATGGAAACTCCTGTGTGCCAAGATAAAGCACACACTGACCAACACACAGCACAATGTTAAAGTTCATGGATACAAGTTATTGAAGGTGTAGCCACTTTATCAATGTCTGAAAGTAGACCCAAACTGTCTCACTCAGCTGAGAGGGCAGTGGTTCAGATGATCAGGAACAACCTAGGAAACATCATGGCACAGGCCTGCTATCAATTGCAAGCTGCCTGGACACCAGGGTCAGTGTTTTACATCACCATGGACACCATATGAAAGGCTGCTGTCCAAGAAAGAGCCCCCTGCTCCAAAATGGACACCTTCAAGCTCGATTAAAGTTTGCAGCTGACATTGTGGACAAAGAAAAAGCCTTCTGGAGGAAAGTTTTATGGTCAGATGAGACAAAGATTGAGTTGTTTGCAGACCACGTGAGCAGAGTGGAGCGGTGAGAATTTCCGCTTCTTGCTTCCAGAGCTGCTCGCCCTCACTGCTCCCCCACTCCAGGCCACTCTAAAGTCCTGACCTCAACCCCTTTCAACATTTGTGGCAGAAAAACAAATGCAATTAAATTCTACCAATTCAATGTTTGACATGTTTTGGTTTAAATGCTGTGTGGTGGGCAAGAAAAATGTTTAATATTTTAAGCCAGAAACTCTAAACTAATTGACTCCTGTCTGTGCACACTGTCCCAAAGCGTGAATATGAAGAGGAATGACGATGATAAAATCAAATGTTTCAAAAAAAATTAAAATTAAATGTTTCATGTTTTATAAATTCACTCACCAGATAAGAAGTAAATTTTGTTGATTTAGAATTAATTTGGCTTGCCATACCTTTTGACAAAACACATTACTCATTTGTTACTGCAAATGACTCAGAATTGCTCAGGCTTGTAATATAATAATTTAAAGATGATGAAAGAAATGGAAAATTGGCTGCAGAATAAATAGGATAATGTATAAGCAAATTGACTGTGATTGCAATATCTTCCTTGGTGATAGACACATCTGCTTATTGTCTGCACACATTTGATTGTGTTCTTAATTAACACAATCAAATGTGTGCAGCAAAAACATGAATTCTTAATCATAAAACTAAAAGGAGCTATTAGCTAATCTCCAAAGAAAACTTTAAGATGGTCAACAACCACCTCTTCTTCTGATGCCAACAGTTCTTGTAGCATATGTTTTTTAACCTATATGCACAATAGAAAACATAAAGTAACACAATCACATGAACACAGCAGAGTGAAATATACTGTGGATGGCATTTGATTAGCTTTATAACTAAACAGGATCCAATAAATAATACCTAGAGCTGCCCCATAACCAACCTTTAAGTTCACACAAGTTTCAGTTTACTGTATATTTACTATGTGTGTTCAACATTTAACTGAAAAAAGAACAACTTGTAATAACATACTGCCAACATACAGTTTCTGGGGTTACTGGTGGTGGTGCACACTTAACAATCAACACACATCTCCACAACTGCAGCTTTGCCCGAGCACAGCACTTTGTTGCAGAAAGTGCAAACACCTTGTTAGATCAGTTTTGGACAGCTCAGCCCAACACTGTAAGTTTTTATAGTCTTGTACTGGTGTGCGTTCACACTGTTTTACACACAAATTGTCAGAAAGACAAAGAGTGAGTAATTTAATTGGACAAAGGTTAAGAGATAATTACTTTACCAGTTTCCTTGACAACTGCAGAACAATTGTATTGTGTATACACAACAATGTGTATTTTGTGTGCGTCTGTAGAGGTCAAGTAAAGAGATGACTGCTTAGGATAAAACGGACCATCTCTCCTGTGCTTGTCTGAACAGTCCATTACAATGACAAGCCCAAACACACACACTTACACACATATATTGTGTGTGTTTGCGTTTGTGCTTTCCAATATGTCTGTTTATACAGTATTCTTGGCTTTGGCTGCGGGTTTTAAGTGTGTCTGTGGCCCACTGCCCAGTACTTTAAACTGGAACACACTCTTGTCTGGACACACACACACACACAAACAGAAAACAGGCTCAGGCTTTCTTCTCATGGTGCTGTCCCTCATTCATAACCACACACCCAGATCTACACACTCTCATTCCATATCGGGCATTGTGTGGTGGTTGATGGAGAGCACAGCATCAGTAGCAAAGACGAAGATGGAACAAAGCTCTACTCATCATTTACATCAAATCAGATCCCTTTGACTGGGACCGGCGCCTAGTCGAGGATGACAGATGGAGAGAGCTTCAGCTTAACATTTGAAAAGGAGCATGTTCTCAATGTTGTGGTTTCTGAGCACGCCAAAGATCAGACCATGGAGTTGGGTTTAAATGCGGCTCATGACATTGTCACTACCGTAACTATTTTTTATTTATTTTTTTGTCACATGCTGTTTCAATACAAGATGGGAAGGTATAACAAGCCCAAGTGCTAAATGTTTTGCAGGTGACTGTGTTGTTGTGACCCACTAATCAAAAAATTTTGTCCAAGGTAATTAGATAATTTGTCCACTAAGGACTCCAGACACTATTTTGTAGCCATTATAGTGACATGGCTCTAGTAAATGCAGTGTTCACTAATAAACCTAATTAGCAGATTTTAAATTCTTAAAAAGCTAAACTAACTAGATGAGCAGAGTAAATATTACCTTGTTAGTATTATCATTGTGAGCATGTCAGCATGGAGACTTTAGCATTAGCATTAGAATACCATGTCACAGACCTGCAGTTAAACCAAATTTAAAAAATCTTATGAAATATGTTTGTTACATGACGGTGTTAAATATGTTATGTATGTGTGTGATCAAGATGTTAACAAAGTTTGAGCTTTAACTTCAGTCAAACAACAAAAGTATTTGTATAGTATAAGCATCGGGAATTACAATCATTGTTATATATACGCCAACATTTTCAGAGGCTTAAAGGTAAATGGACAATAGACCACTGATGTCAAAAGACTGCAGAATTCTGAGCCAGGTGAAGAAAAACCTCTTCATAACATCTGATCAGTTTGAAAACATTGAGTCAGGGGACGTGGTTTTGTCAACATCAGTCTAAGAGACAGCTTTGTGAACTACAGAGGCTTTACCATTACTTTACAATCATTGACAACACTCAATAACAGAAAGGCGACATTAGACTTTGCCAGGAAAGACATAGAAAAAAGTCTGACTAACTCTGGAATAAGATTCTCTTGACTGATAAAACCAAGATGATCTTACTACCATACGGTACCAGAATAGTGGGAAGAGAAAAGTATGCAGAGGAAAAAGAACAGCTCATGATCCAAAGCATACCTCATTTGCCATGACATGATGAACATAGTGGAGGCCGTTTTATAGCATGGGCATGTATGGCTGCAAAGGGAACTAAGTCACTTGCGTTTACAGATGACCTTACTGCTAATAACAGTATCAGTAATCCGTAAACATGGCTTCCACAACAGTAGGGGGCTAGGGAATGCATTATGTCAATGAGTGTCCTCACATTAACTGCCATACAAAAATGTGTGTGTAAGTGCATCCACATGGAAAAAGCATTTCAGGTAAGAGTAAGACTTGGTCTGGATATATAGCAACACAGACAGAAAAATCAGCATAAGCAAACTCTGTGGGACATGAGTAGTTACACACTTCTCACATATTTTTATATACACATATAAGTACAATTTAATGAGACAGCCAAAAATAGTTTCAAACAACAGAATAGTGTAATACTTAGTGTCATGGGGATGAGAAAAGGAGGGCTGCAGCAGGACAGATAGTGGAAAAGTATGTAGAGTTATAAAAAACATGAAGAGATTGCTTAAAGAGCGTAGGGAATAAGTTGAAAAAGGACATTAAGAAGGAGGAGGCATTATAAGACTGACCAAAGGACAATAATGTGGGCAATAATGACAAGGGAAAGCCTGGTGTGAAGACACTGGATGGACAGAAATACAGACAATAAGAGAGAAGAGAAACATGACGTCAGGGAAGGACAGATGGAGAAGAGCAAAACAAACATAGCCGTGAGCATAGATGGAAGGAGAGATGAAGGACAGACGGATAAAAAAAGAGGTCACATAGAAAGAGACTGACAGATGATGATGATGATGATGATGGGGTGTGTGTGTGTGTGTGTGTGTGTGTGTGTGTGTGTGTGTGTGTGTGTGTGTGTGGCGGGGGGGGGGTTAATAGCTCAGGGAAAGTGTGATTGACAGGATGAGGTCAAACAGGTTTAGAGTAGGTTTAGATGGGGAGGAGAAAACTGGTAACCTGATCAGTTACGTTTGGATAAGTGAACCAACGTGATATCACTCCCTGTCTGCTGGAGAAGACATTAACTTTTTGAACTGTGTAACAAGGCATGGGGTAAGCCCGACACTTCGATAAAATCCTTCAGTAAATGAAATGAGCTTGTAGTAAGACTATACTGGTTGCACCGGGCAACTCCCAGGTGTGAGTGTGTCAGAGGGTGAGTTTTAATCAGGTTGCTGCTGGGGAAGCATATGCATGCTCTGTCAAATCTCCAAACTCATATAATCTGTTATTATCTCCTCCTGATTGCTTTGCACACTGCTAATTTCTGGGGAATGTGGAAACTCAAACAGATCATGCCTTCACTTATTGTAATTTCAGCCTGAGTGCTGCGCAATCTAATTATAATGTCTGGCTAAAATTACAGTAAGGGGAATAACAACACTCAATACTCATATTGTTCTGTTTCACTGGTTAAAAAAGTTAATTTCATTCTTCATGACATTAGAACTGATGATATATTGTTGCAGGGATACAGTTATCAAGGTATAGTGTTGCATAGATTATTAGATTTCAGTGCTATTCACTTGCACAGATGCTAAATAGTGTTCACTCTGCTTTATGCTTGATTTTGCTGACTCAGGTCCTGAGGTCACAGTAATACATGTGCCACACCTACAGAAGTACCTGTAGTGAACTAAATGTGCTAAAATGAACTAGTTGAAATAGTTTTTTAGTTGCATAATAACCCATTTAGTTCACCCAAAAATTAGCACATTGAATGAACAGCGCTCTTTTAACAGAATGATTACGATTTTACTCCTTTATACGGCGCCATCGTTTTTCAGTCTGTTAGGGTGTTATTTGGAACAACAGCAGTATTACCTTTGAAGCTACAAAATACAACTGCAGGGAGTCAAGCTTGTAGTAGAATTAAGCTCAAAATCAATTTGCTTCACACTCTCTTTGTTCCTCCAGACTGACCTGCCTTCTAGATATTAGTCTTATAAAATTAGATAAATTACGATGTTACCAATTACTTTTGTTAGAGGGATGAGTCGACCACAGTTATCTTATCATATTTCCCAAATTAGAAACGTCTTCTTGACATTTATTGTAACTTTAGTTTGTCACCCATTGATTTGTTTTTATTTATACAGTATATTATATTAACAATATTTACAACTAAAATTCTTCAGCTCTGCAGTTGTAGAGTTATATAATCTCTTGATTATCAGCATATGAAGCAGTACAGGATATGAGAAATACAAATGTCAGGGAGCAAAAATCAATAACACCAAATTGACCATATTACCCTTGATCTGGGGTTTATTCTGTGGCTCCATTGATACAAGATTATACGACTTTCAAGTTAAAAACTGCCTAAAAATGCTATGCATCAGCTCCTCTGGCTTTGAAACTAAAAAGGTTTTGAGCTCTACCCTGTCCCACTGTGTTCTCATTGGGCAGCTTGTGGAAGTCTTCTAGGGAGCCAAGCTGGTGCCGGTTTGAGGTTGATATGTCCTGCAGAAACCCTCTCACGTTAGCCGTGGCAGGTAACTTTAGAGGGCTGGGAGGATGCTATAGCTGTTGGATCCCAAAACAAATGGCCATTTAATGTCAAGGTGTATAGCATTTTGAAAAAAAATGTTGAAGACGAAGTGTATTGGCCAGACGAAAAAGATGGGACACATTCACATTCAAACACATTCAGTTTCCCAACAGGAACCTCGGGGTTAATGTAATATTATCAAGCAGTCAGTGTACTGTAGTAGCCTAATGTGAACCAGAGCTGGGCGCTGGGATGTTGACTTTCATACCACATTGACCAAACTATCATAATTATATCGTCTAAACAGCTTTAGGGTTGAATATTGTGACTCTTTTTTAGTTATGTCAGTTACTAGGAGATGATTTATCTGCCTCTTTGTCTGAAAGGAGCCCAGTGCAGACTATCAGTCTCTGCCCCCAGAGGAAGCAAAGCCACATCATTGTAGCATGACAACAGCTTTCTCTTTGGCATTTTGTAGCTAATAACAAACTAACAAACAAATAAGTGACACTTTGTCTATGCCCAGCTGGAATAAGTTTTTAAATAGTTTCTGTTTCCACCCATCATAGTCTAAATGTCACGCATCATCTTGAAGGTCTGGCCACATAGAAATTTTGTGACATTAAAATAGAATTTAAACTCAGGCCTGCAGTAGATTAGTGGTGTGCTTCTGAATCTAAACTGACTCAAGACACTAGTTTTAAAAGACAGTTTTGGGAGTCTTTTCACCTAGAGAATAAATGGACCCAAAGGAGCTTTAATTCTTTTCTCTCTCTTCATGTTGTATTGCGCTGTTAAATTAAAAATAAGGAACTGGTGACCACAAAGTAGGTTCCATAGTTTAATGACCAATGTTCTGACCACAACTTTCCTTCAACCTTTTATGCACTCATGTCTCATATCTGATCTATCTATCAATACATAATCAGCACACATGCATGCTGGAATGTAACGAAATTACGAAACATGCTATGGAAATCCTCAAACAGTTCTACTGGAGACAAACCAATACCAGCTGTCACTGGGCGAGGGGCAGTGTACACCGTGGGCAAGTCACCAGTACATCACAGGGCTGACATACAGAGACAGACAAACATCAACTAATATAAAAGATTAACTGAGGGGACCATAATTGTTAACATCAGCCCATAAGAACAACATTTGAGATTAAATTCGGTAATAAGCCAATGAGGAATTTCAGTTTTTAAACAGTAGTTTTACAATATGTAGAAGTAACAAAATTTTTGTTATTCTTCTGTCATCTGCTGTAGTCTCCTTTTCTAACGTCCTTCTTCTTTTCATCATCCAACCATGTCAGTCTTTCAGGTTAAGCCATTTTATCACTCAGCTGTCCTCCTTGTGTCATATAAGTGATACATGCAGTATTTATTATACCACAGCATATTTAAACAAATGGTATTGTTTACATAGTGGCACACTGTTTAAAATGCATTGTGGAGGCTGGCAGTCTCTTTATGATGGTTTGTTTACAATCATACTAATGTCTCATAATTATGTTTGAATAATGTTACAACACAGAACAGACAAAGAACATCTCCTCCACAGGTCCCCTAAGAATACTAACCTCCTGCCTCCTCCCTCTTGTATCTACTCTAGGCGGATGCTAAGATGGTGTGTGATGTGGTCAGTCGTATGGAGGACACAGAGCCTTATTCCGCTGAGCTGCTCTCCGCCATGATGCGTCTGTGGTCTGACTCAGGCATCCAGGAGTGCTTCAGCCGCGCCCGAGAGTACCAGCTCAACGATTCAGCACAGTAGTAAGTGCACGTGGTCATGTATGTGTAACGTACAGAGGTTTCTAAGTAACCAAATAAGTACTCTTCAGTACTGTATGTAAGTACAATTTTGAGGTTTACTGATGTATTAAATTGATTAACCACCCACCTGTACATAAGTACATAAAGATCTTTGGCCCGACAAATAATTAGAAATGCTTGGTTGCATATTTTATAAATATTTTCTCCTTCTTTGTTTCACTGTCCCCCAACATTAACTGCTACTCACTAAGGGTTTCTAAATAGATGTAATTAAAATATTCCTAAAAAATCAAGTAGTTCATTCTTTGAATCTGTATGAACCTAGATTTCTAGATTTATGTTTTCAATGGCATCAAGTAAAATAGTATTTGAAAAATGTTGTTTTAGTAGTAATTCAGTTGGATTGATATCCAGAGAAATGTATTTCTTAGTGAGGTACTTGTAGTAAATTTTAGAACATATACTTAGTACTTCAACTTCAGTAAAAATAAAAAAAAGGAAAAGTGGTACTTCTACTTGTTCTACTGGTGTTCCAGCTCTTTTACTATTTTACTAGATAAATTTATATCTAATTGTCACAGTGTGTGTTGAAATTGGTTGGTGTTTGTATAGCAACCGCAGAAGTACCAAATCACCTCAGTAACGCTCAGTAACGTGTATGGTTATGTGTGGGTGTATACCAAGCAAAAGACTGGATAAATAGAATCTCCTCAGCTCCCCTCATCTTCTCACCCCTTTAAAATAACATGCATTCAGACACACAGATATACACATCACAATTTATTTTTAATCTTGTTAATACACTCGCTACAACGACACATCATCACAAGTACCATGCATGATTTATGCCGAGTGCCTGTGTGTGGGTGGGAGTATAGAGACTTAGGGGGAAAAGAGAGAGATTGATAGGAAGGAGAGGGAGAGGTCACTTCCCTCAAGTGCCATGTTTGTGCGTGTAATTGTGTACCATACATTCAGTCAAATCACAGAGAGTGACATAAAGACGAAGGGAGCCATTGATCTATGTCACAGTGTGATATACACACACAAACTATATGTACCACTCTCAAAAGCTTTAAATACAGATGTAGTGAATGGACTGATCACACCATGTTTCAGTTAAGTTCATAAAGTGACGTTAACTGATGATAAACAGCATAATTAGCAGTACCAAACCAATATAATATGACAATGAGGCTTTTCATGGAAATTACGCTCTTCTGGAATTATTGCTGACGTGTGTTTATGTTAGTGAGTCATTACTTCATAACAATTAGTTAACAATAGTCATACAAAAACTCAAATTGATTTTTTTTTTCTACTATATTACTGGAAATATTTAACCAACTTACTCTGTTCACACGAACTAGTCATTGTCACAGCTTTTAGATTTGCTGACATCAGAATCAGCAGGATGTGTCAGAAATCCTCAGCATGACAAACATAATGACTGCACAGCCCAACAGTTAAATCACTTAAATGATAGCTGGATGAAAGAAGTAGAAGCCACATCTACATATAGATGAGATCAAAACAAGTGCACAGTTTTGATGGGAATCTATTAGTCAGAACAAGGTTGGAAAAGCAAAGCTAATGCAGACATGGAGGCAGCATAAGAGAGAAGAGAGGAAAGGAAAGGGAAGACATAAAGACATAAGAGAAGTTGAAAGATAAAAATTAGGAAATTAAAACTAAAGCCTGGACAAATAAATGATTGAATGACTTCAAGACAGATGAGATTAAAAGGGCATAGAAAAGGTCGAGGGAGTCAAGAACAATGACGGCAAGACGAGATGGAGAGAGAAGCGCTGTTTTCTCTTTGTGGCAGACATCTTGGAAGAAGAAGTGCAAACATTTACATGTGGTCAATTAACTCTAAGAGCATCCGCCCTGTGTGTGAGTGGAAGTGTGTGTGTGTGTGTGTGTGTATCTGTTAAATGTCACATTAAAGATTTATGCACACTTCCTTTTATGGTGAAGAGACCACACTTACTAGGTGTGTATGTGCCTCTTTTTCCAATAGTATTTATTCAGGCTTAAGATATTTTGGCAGTTTTTGCTTTGGAAGGAGGGTTTAGTTGACAGGTGTTCTGGTAAAGTTCTGGTATTTAGTTTAGAAGGTTAATGTGAAGGATGTGTTTTTGTGTGGTTACGTGCGAT